>NC_134474.1:51457052-51844552 GCF_964194025.1 Convolutriloba macropyga | reverse complement strand
TATACATACATACATAAATTCATACACATACATACATAAATATACACATTGATAAAAAACCAGAGTTGTACAAGGAAAAAACTTTTCACGTAATTTTGTGCACAATTATGGTCATAATCCCTTATGTCCATAAATGTATACATAAATGGGACAAAAAAAATAATAACTAACCTGTTAGTAGATGTATAAAATAATAGATGATATATTAATTGAAGAGTCACCGGATCATGCCCAAACATGTTCAGGGTCACAAAACTTTCCAAAAAAAAATTGACCAATCGGAGTGTTTGATTTATTATTCAAGTTGACAGCCAATCAGAATTGAAAGATTTATAAACAAAAACTTTAAACGCTCACGTTCAGTAAACAGTAAATAATGAACACAATAGGAACAAAAGACATCAAGCTCATTCATGAGAAAGTTTTAGCACTGAGAGGTAACATAAATTATACACACATATCTTATCGACAATTATATTTCGTAGCTGCTTGTTCTTTGTTAGATCCAGAAGTTGACGGAGAAATAGCACTTAAATTTAGACCCTATGGTGGTTTCATTGGAATTGATAATTCAAGACTAGATCCTTTATTGAAACGGAGCAAAGTGCTACGACTTCATGCTTCATTGCATGACGCCGCTGGATTTATAAAAGATTGCATAAACAAAGGCCCTGGATATGTTTACGCTTTCCGTTACTCACCAGTAAACAATTGTCTATTTGGAAACCTGACAGGAATATTATTCATTCTATCAGTGAAAATTTTTCATTCACAATTGTTTCGTGAATTGGAATGCTAGAAAATTTTGGCAGCAAAACTATAAATATTATTGTCCTTGATCTCGAAGGTTTCAAACTCAAGTCACTTGGATTCATTATAAAAGAACTCAGTTTGTGTTCCAGTTACAACGATACAATATTTTTCAAACCACCGCTTAAATTCACTGATTTACCCGCACACGATAGACAAAAGGTTATTTGGCTGACCAATAACCTACACGGTCTTGATTGGGACGAAGGTGATATACCTTACTGTGATTTGAAAACAATCTGTCTGAGTTTCAGTTTCCGATTCGTACGGAAAAACTTTTTTGCCAAAGGCATTGAAAAGTGTGAGCTCCTCAGTAAGCTTTTACAAAAAACTTTTTATAATCTGGAGGATCTAAATTGTCCCCGAATCTCAGAGATAATATCAGAAGAACAAGTTCCCTCCTGTTATCTTCATTCAAACTTTCGTATCAAATCACTGTGCGGAACGTAAAGCAAGAATATTCTCACACTGGACACAAAGTGATGTACAGAGAAGACACGGCAACTTTAACAACTTATCTGTCAGACAACTTGAAGATATTCACTTCCTTGACTCCACTTGACTCCACGATTGTAATTTTCAACAGAGTTCAGGATCCCTCTCCACCAATACATAAAAATTCTTCAAGTGATCAACAGAACCGAGCGAACTATCTCAACAATAAACCAAACACAGCACAACAACCTCGTTACAATTCGCTTTATAGCGCAGCAGCAAAACGTTATTTTGCATCCATTACTCTTTCTCCCGACGAACTAGACAGCTTTAGGGCTTTCCTGCCCGTGATAGATAATTTCTATCACTTCCAACTGTACGTAAAAAATAAACAGAGAGCTCGAGAACATCGGAATCAGTTCAATTATGGCTATGAACAAAACAAACCAGAAGCCTATGCAGGCCCCCAAAGAGCAGCGAATCCCACGTTGGAAGCAATGGGCGGACAAAAAAGTTCCTCAATTTAGATTGAAGAAAACACCACCAGAACGTGAGCTATCACTAATGAGATGCCGAATGAGTTGCGATTATATGTCTTGGAGCACCCCGAAGTTGAAAAAGTCTTCAGTCAACCATCGTTCGAGGAAAATGACTCATCAACCGTTTGTTATAAACTAGAGATAAAAAGTCATATTAAAGGTTTCAATTTGTTTGAGTTCTGGTACATGAAACAGTTGCCCAGTAAATAATTCAAAAATTAACATTTTATATCATCCTTGTTTCAATTCACTTTTCAATTATTTTTCTCCAATGAATCAAAGAGACGAGGCTGACGCAGGTATCAGTAATTTAGTCTTTGATGTGAACAACAAGGAGAGGCCCCCATGGCGTTGTTGTTCAAATTCAACAGTGCCCAGGTCCGAAGCAATATTTTTGTTCAAGTTAGTATCATTGTCTTAATGATCATTCTTTGCATCAAAGCAAATGCTCCAGAACCATTGATCTGAATACAACACATATAACTTTATTCAAGTCGCTTCGTGACATTCAACAAATTGAATATCTTGGAAAACAGTTGAATTGTCTCCAACTGATAAAAGAAGCATACAAACTAGCAACTGCGGAGCCCTTTGGACATTTTATTATTGATCTCGATCCCAAAACCAGTCAGGGTTTACGATTTGCGTCACATATTATTGGACCTAATCCTTCAATTTTTTACATTCCTTCGGAGGAAGCCGTTGTTACACCAATTACGAATGGAAAAAAAACATTTGCTTATGCTCAAGCAATGGGCAAATAGCGCAAACAAGAACTCCAATATTGAATCCGAGTTACTTAAAGACGGCGACTTCATTTGGTTTCTGAGTGACTGTGTGATGAACGTACTCTCTGGCGTTGTTCCAGTCAATAAAAAAGAACTAAAAAAATTTGAAAAAACTCTGCGTCAACTTTCAAACAGGAAAGTAGGGAAAACTGAACGGTTAAAAGTAATTCAATCTCCCTCGGGAAACAATCTCATTCAATTTATAGCATTACCCTGCATTGAATATCTAGAACAAAATGCATACTGAAGAGTTTGTGTTAATACCTAAACAGATGTATACAAGAGAACAACCTCATGTCTCTCAATTACTCAGCAACAAAAAAATTCACAATCCAGCCAAGCAGATATCACTTCTCCAGAGAAACAAGTCACCATCAGCTCCTACTGCCTAGCAACAGGATACAGAACAACAAACTGACGCTTCAGTGGATGATAGAAGTACAATAAACGAGTCTATGGCAAAATCATTTACGACAGACAACACATCGACTATCAGAAAAGGAAGGCTGAAAGATATTAGAATCTTGAAGGGGATAAAGTTTGAAAGAGCGAATATAATACTGGACATAATAGAGGAATCAGATTCTGTTTCCTTGGACTCATCAAAGAGATTGCTTATTAATGGTACAAATACAGAAGTTCTTGCAGCTACATTTCTTTACAATCTACAGCAAACAACTTGCAAACTATCTTTCGAACAATTCAGTGTATTCACGCATCTCGATATTGGTTCGCATTTGACTTGTAACACATATGCCAAAAAGTTTTTAAATTTATCATCTGAAGAGAGACTGCAATTTTTGGAATATGAGTCGGACAAAAAAGTTGCTTCAAAATCCCAGCGAAAGAAAACAAAAGCTTTTGACAACGGCCAGAGAAACTTTGAAGAGGCAGAAAAAGAAATCAAACCAACCAGCCCCTGGGAGAATTACTTCCTATCAAGTTAAACAGTTAGACAAATTGTACACTAAAGGAAGTGCTGCATTTGGTAGCATTGCTAACTTGAAGACGGCTAGCGGTTTCACCAGAGGCAAAATTGTTCGCTATCTTCAGTCGAAAGCCCCGTACACAAAATACAGACAATTCAGGAAAATTTTTCCCCGACTGAAAGCTGTTGCATATAGAATAAATGAAATCTGGTCTGTCGATGTTGCGTATATGGATAAAGTTGCCCAACACAACAACGGTGTAAAGTATTTGTTAGTGGCTGTGGATGTTTTATCACGTTACTTACGAGTTCAACCAATGAAAGCTTTATATGCAAAAGATGCTGTTGAAGCGTTCAAAAAAATGATCAAGAAGAAACAACCAGAAAAGGTATGGACAGACAAGGGATCAGAGTTCAAAGGAGATTTCAAAAAATTTTGTGAAAAGAAAGGAATTCATTTATATACAACAGAAAGCGAAACCAAGTCGGCATTTGCAGAGAGGAACATTCGATCGCTTAAAAACATCATTTACAAATATTTGGAAGAAAAGTGGACTTGGACATATATTGAAGCTTTACCCCAGTTTGTAAATACTGTAAACAGTCGTGGTAACCGGGTAACCCATTTAGCACCTAATAAAGTTTTCAAAAAACATGAACCAAATTTAATATCATTAGCAATCAACACAACAAAGTACAAACCAAAATACGAAAAAGGAGACCTTGTTAGGATTGCAAAGCACGACGAAAAATTCAGAACAGGTTATAAAAAAATTATACAGACGAAGTTTTCACGATATTCAAAATTGCTACCGTGTGTCCACCAACGTACAATCTTATAGATGCAAACAACGTTATAATTGAAGGTAAATTTTATGAACCAGAATTAGTCCAAGTAAACGTGTTAGTTACTGCAGACGAATAAAATGAATCCCGCCAAAGAATTCACAATCGAGCTAATATCCAACGCATCAATGGAAGTTTTTGGTGAAAACACAATGGCAAAATTCCGTAACCAGTTATCTCAACCACTTATTTTGGATGGAGAATGGCAAGTAGCTTTATCTTCAATATCCTTCCCATCAAACATCAACAACGTCAATTCAAACGGGTTAGTCGTTTATAAAAACTCGGGAGTGGAACTCGACGCCTCAAATACTCGCAGTGGACACCTCAGAAAAATTCGCAAAGGCATTTACAGTAGCTTGGATCAACTAATGGATGAACTCAGGCGAATTGCTCAGTTTAAACAATTTGATTTTACTTTTGACAAAATTACTCATAAATTGGTTTTACAATTCGGAGCGAATGAGGGTTTTTCATTTGAAAACGAAGAAGTTCCAAGTATTCTCGGCTTCAAGGGTATAAAAGACAACTCGCATGATGGATACATTCATATTGGATACAAATCACACCAAACTCTCAATAGACACCAAAGTGATTTTCCAGTTGATATAACCTGTGGCTCACAATTAATATTTGTCTACATAGACGTTATAGAATATCAAATTATTGGAGACGTGAGAGCTCCTGTAATTAAAATTATTGAGAGCGAAAGGCGTTTAAGAAACGGCAGCATAAACACTGTTACACCTATTCATCACAAGACATTTACATTTCTGGATTACAAACCCATACTTTCTAACAATATTCAGAACATTAAAGTGGAGTTGAGGAACGAAGCCGGAAAACTTATTCCATTTAATGGTACAGGAAAAGTGATAGTAGGCTTAAAGTTTCAAAAAATCAAGTGAAATGGAAGCTTACTACAGCAACCAAGCATCACAGTCAATGCCACATTTCTCCGGTCATTATCGTCAAAGAGGAAGTGGCTTTGGAGCCCTCGCAGCAGGTATTGGAAGAGTTGCTTTACCATTGGCAAGACGAATTATATGGCCCGCGGCCAAAAGAATTGGCCGAGAGCTTTTAGTGCAGGGTGCACCTGAGTTGGTTGAAGTAGCAACGAAACGAAAGTCGGCAAAGCAGGCGTTGAAAAGCACGGTTGCAAAAAGAGCCCGAAAACAATTGGGTGGTTCTCTCCATTCACGCATACCACGAGGCCGGCAAGTTATTAAACTGATTTGCGATACACCGCCGGCGATGCAACCGCAACCGATGCTGCATATTTTGTCAACAATGTTCTCCATTCACTGTTCGCCGACTGTACTGGTTCTGCAAATGGAATAAAAATTTCCTCAGCTAATGGACACTATGCTCATAAAAGTTTTATTGAAACAGAATTTTTGCATGGAGCCGATGCAAAAAAAAAACCTGGTTAAAGTGTCAAGGTTATGAATATGAACCGAACCCCGCTGGTATTGCTGCAGATTCAAGGGATGCAAGGCAGGTAGCTGTGAGAGAATCGGAACAAATTACTTTATATGGAAAGCTCGCTGTTGATTTCTTTTCCTGTAAAAAACATCTAGTAAGTGGTGTTACCTTGAGACTTTCTTTCCGAAGATCGCAAGATGATTTTGTTACCATTAGTGAAACAGCGGCTAAAAATTACAAAGTTGAAATCGATGAAGCAAACTTATTTGTTAGAAAGATGACAGTGTCAGACAACGTTGTTGGAGCCATTGAAAAAACACTCCTAAAAACTCCGGCAATGTATCGCTACAATGAAGTAATAACAAAAACATTCCTCGCAACAGCAGGTCAACGTAGTTGGAAACATGAAGATATTTTCACAAAAGAACCAATAAGGCGGCTGATTGTTGCATTGTGCAGGAGCAATGCATTCATTGGGACTAACAATATCAATCCCTACCACTATCAAAAGTTTGATTTGAGTGAAATTACGATCTATCGAAACGGGTTCGCAACAGCTGGCACTCCAATGTTAACAAATGATAACAAGCGCCTGTATTACAATTCAACGAGTGCTCTAGCTTATGTTGAAAACGGTCATGGAATACCCCTAAGTGATTTTGCGCATCACTTTATAATGGTATTTGACTTAACTAGCACGCAAGAGGCGACACACGATTTTATTCATCCTGAACTAACAAACTCATCATTATTGGTTGAACTGAAATTTGATACTGGTTTGTCAAACAACATTGAAATTTTTTTCCTGGGAGAAAAATCGTCTACTGTGTATATTGACCCTGCAAGAAACGTATCCAAAAATGTTCTACCTATGAATGGTTACTAATGGATGAAGACCAAATTTATATTCATGTTCAAAAGTGCAAACATCTCAAATTTAAATTTCGAGGTGTTTATGCGGCTGACAATTATCCCTTAAATTTACCAGTTAACAGTTTTATAATTGTGAATGCATCGCAAGCTGATTCTATTGGTGCACATTGGGTGATGCTTGCGAAACGCTACGCATACCCCGTACTATGCTTTGCAGATCCGTTAGCAGTACCTCTGACTGCTTATAAAGACATTTTCGCCCGCTTACAGCAATGTACTGATTTACATATGATGATGGATATTATGGAGCACAGAAGAGATATTCAGTCTCCCCTGCAATCAGCAGACTCGCAACTTTGTGGTTTATTTTGCATCTATATTGCTCATTATTTCTATAGCAGTAAGTTTCCATTTGTACCTGATGTAAATGAATTACAATTGTTGGCATTTTTAAAACATATGGAGTGAAATTGAATTAAATGTTCTATCACAACACTATTTTAGACAGTAGAATTTTTACAGAACTGAAAGTTTATTAAATAGTCTGAAGTCTTACGTACAAAACTTCCCTGCCCACTTAAAATTATATCCATAATCTGATAGAGAGAAGAAGAATGTTCACCAAGCATTAGCTGACAAAAACGTTTTACAGTCACATCGGGGATAGTGGAAGCACGTTTGTTAGAAGTGGTAGTAGTAATGGTTGAGAGTCTTTTCGCAGGGTTAGGCAGAGGAAGTTGTTTTTTAGTTTTGTTGGTTGAAACATGATTAAATTTTGACAAGTACTCCACAGCAACATGTAAGCGAGAGACAATAGCACCATGAGTAACAAAATTTTTCTCCGTAGGCAAAATAAGGATTTTAAAACAAGTCACAAGGCAAAGTATCGTCGCAGGAGCATACGAAGAAAAAACAATTTTATCTTCGGGACCTGTATCTTCAAAAATGAGATGCCAATGATTGGAACCAAACGAACAACCATCGATAACAGTCAAAGACGAATGATAACCGTATGCATAATTTTCTATTCCAGAATCTTGAGGTTTTGGTTCTTTGTCGCAAATAGTGTATTTGAATCGTTTTTGAAAATTTTTGAAATATTCAGACTGTTTTCGTACATAGCTTCAACCATAGTAAGAGACTAAACTGAGTGAGTAAATAGTGATATACCTCTATGAATTATTGGGTTTGAGTTGATAACATGGTGTAAACAAAATTTCAAGGTCGTTAGAAGACGAAAATTCTTTACATTGTTATTTTTATTGCTTGTAAACAAATAAATTCTGTCTAGACATTAAGTAAACAAACCGAGACATTAAGTAAACAAACCGAATAAATTTTGTCTAGACTTTAAGAAAACAAATCAGGGTTGTTGAAGTTCTGTACACGAATAATGGCTGTCGCAATTTCACGAATTTTTTCAAACTTTGCCGTGATTGGTTGACGACTCGAATTGAAATCTATTTTTAGTAACATAAACAAATATTTCAACTTTATTGCTCGCATGTAGTAATGAATACACCTTGAATTTCTGCAGAACTTGAGAGACATTTGTTTATTCATATTCTAAGACTCAGTTGTCAAAACTTTTCGATAAAAATATAACATCTATTTGTTCATTCCATAGTTAAACGTACCAAATTATTACAAAATGCCTGCAAAAGATCGAAACCTGTCCGTCAACTGTGAAAAATGTGGAAAATCTGTTGTAAAGACCAATATTGCTCGCCACAGGAAGACATGTATGATGGGGACGCTTTACTGTAAGAAAAGGAATTGTAATTTTGCGACAAAAAATGCTGCAGAATTATCATACCATATTGCGAAGGCTCACGGAGCAAAAGTTCGAAATACATTGAACAAATGTGTTGTCTGTCAAAAACAGTTCCCAGGTTTCTATTCACTTCAACTGCATCGCAAGAAAGTGTTGGTGAGATTATGGAGAAAATTGATAATGATAACAAGTCATTGAAAGAAGAACTGGCAGCTTGTCAGCATTTACTTGACGATATGCATGCTGAGCATGGCAGACAGAAAGTTTTCAACTTCAGTTTATCGGATTTGGACAAAAAAAGATCAATGAAAAAATCGATGAAGTTTTCACAAACCTCAACTGTGCTGCAAAAGTTAACCTAGCATTGGGGTTTATTTTGCGAAATGTAGAGACAAATGATTACCGATATTATTATCCGCATGAAAATAATTTACTGCTGGACTGAGCTTTTCTGCTAAGCAATAAAAACAATTTATTAAACATCCAGAACGAAATTGAGAAACTTGACTTGATTGAAACATGTACACAGGAACGCCAAAACTCAAAATGGCGATTCACAGTAATAACAAATGTTACTGTCTTTGCAGCGCTTCTTACGAATATACCTATGGGTTGCACTGATTTGCCTCTTCCAGAGCCATTATTAAGGAACCCTGAAGTAAATTGTCTGCTTTCAAATGGACACGATGAACCGTATAACGATAATTTGTGTTTGTTCCGTGCAATTGCTAATCATTTATTTGGATCAGTAGATGTTGAACTACAGGCAATAAAAATTTTTCACAATTTTGTTACTGCAAGTGGTTGTGACCCTAAAAACTTCACAGGTGTTTCCTTTGATCAAATTCCTATAATTGAAGAACAAATCAAACAAAACATTTTCATCTATGATTTTGGCATTGAAGAGGGTGAAATTATCGGTGAACTTGTACGACGAAGCGTTGAAAGATAGGATAAAAATATCAAATTGCTTCCTTATAACAACCATATTTGTTATGTTAATGATATCAACAAATTCTTCAAGAAACTTCGTTGTCCCAGCTGTGATGTCTTTTTCAACCATTCCGGAAACTTCAATCGTCACTTGAACACTTGTAAAGAACGAGTGAAAAATGTCTATCCACAAGGTGTTTATTATTTGCGAGAAACACTGTTTGAGAAGCTTGACAACTTCTCAATTGCTTATCCAGCAGATGATACTCTCTTCAAAAATTTAGCCGTCTTCGACTTCGAAGCAATATGTGTTCATTCAGTTGATATCAATAACACAGCGACAACATCATGGATTGGTACTCATGTACCTGTATCGGTATCAATCTCTTCAAATTTGTTGAACGAACCAGTTTTCATATGCGAAAACAATCCTAATCGTCTCATCATATCTTTTTTAGCTCAACTGGAAATACTAGCAGCAAAAAACAAGGTGGATGTGAGATCCAAGTTCTTGGAGGTGGAAGCAGAGATTAAAACCAGGTTGAATGATGTTTCCTCCAGACTGCAAATTATTTCCAAAACTCAATCAAATATCAGTTGTGAAACAGAAGATAGAAATGCTTCTAAAAATTTCGTACGATACCAACAAAAGCAGCTCCTTGATCTCCAGTGTCATTTCAATAATTATGTTGACACTCTGCCAGTTTTTGGATTCAACAGTGGAAAGTATGATCTGAATTTAATCAAAAGCTATCTCATTCCTCATCTCCTCAACGACAAACTGCTACACCTACGGTAATCAAGAAGGCAAATCAATTTATTTCTTTCAAATTTGGGGATGTTCAATTTCTCGATATAGTAAATTTTCTCGGTGGAGCAACAACTGTGGACTCTTTTCTGAAAGCATATCAATCCGAAGAGACAAAAGGATATTTCCCATATGAGTGGTTTGATTCGCCATCGAAACTTGACTGTAGCCATCTTCCACATTACGTTTCCTTCTTCAGCGAACTGAAAAAACTAAATCCACTGGAAAAAGATTTCGATAAGTTCGAAAAGTTGATTAAATCTGGAAAAGAGGAGTCAGTAGTTCTCCGGGAAATGGGACTGAAAGAAAAGCCTAGAACTGGAATAGAAAACTATGCTCTCCTAGAAGAGTTGTGGAAGGTGGAGAAAATGAAAACTTTTCGAGATTTCCTTCGTTGGTATAATAACAAAGATGTTGTACCAACTTTACAAGCAATGAAGAAAATGGTGAAATTTTATCACGATCAGAAAATTGATATGTTAAAGGTTGGTTGCACGCTACCCAATTTAGCAAATATCTGTCTTCATAAATCGATGGATAGAAAGTTTTACCCTTTCATCGAAGCTGACAAAGACTTGCATGAGAAAATAAGAAGTGAAATGACTGGTGGTTCATCAATAGTGTTTACGAGGAAAGCTGTTGTAGACAAAACATTCATCCGGAGGTCAAATAATGTCTGTAAAGCAATACTTGGAATAGATGCTAGCCAATTGTACCCCTTCTCCATTTGCCAAGCGATGCCAACTGGACTCTACACTAGATGGGAGTTTGATAGCGATCTTCAAAAGTTCAAAGCTCGTCAAAACAAAATCAGGAAGTTTGAGAACATGGTAATGTCTTTCTATCAAACAAACAGACCCGAATGTACTATTGAGAGCTCATATACGACTGGAAGACAGAAAAAAATTACTGTGGATGGCTTTTGTGGTCACCGCCAAACAATTTTTGAAGCCCTTGGATGCTACTACCACTTCTGTCCCTGTAGAGAAACTCAACCAAGTCTTGATAAGGACGAATTTGAGAATGGTATCCCGAAGCGTGAGTCTGATAAGTTACGAAAGCTTTACCTAGAAAAGAAAGGATACAAAGTTATAGAGATGAGAGAATGTGAATGGTGGGATCATGTTCAGAAGAACTCCGTGTTGAAGAACCACGTTAGAAAAAATTTCCCCTACAAATTACCTTTGAGCAGTGAGACGCTGTTGATGCGGATACAGGAAGATAAATTATTCGGATTTGTACAGTGTGATTTAGAAGTTCCTGAAGAGCTTCGTGAACGATTTGCAAACTTTCCCCCAATTTTCAAAAACTGTGATGTTGGAAGAGAGAATATAGGTAAATTCATGCTGGATTATGCTGAAAGAAACTCGTTATTGTTAAAACCACAACGAATTTTGATTTCGAGTTACAAATTAAACAATGGAATATTCATAACACCATTATTAAAGTTTTATTTGAAGCTGGGTCTTCGCTGTACCAAAATCCACAGATTCCTTGAGTATATCCCGCAAAAATGTTTCAACGGTTTTGTACAATCTGTTGTTGATGCAAGACGAGAAGGTGATGAAAATCCGGACTCTAGCGTTGTTGCTGAAACTATGAAATTACTTGGGAACAGCTCGTATGGTTATCAGATTATGCATCGAAGTCGACACACAGAAACTCTTTATCTTAACGATGAAAAGACGCATAAAGCTATTAATGATCGTCTTTTTAGAAGTTTGAACAACGTTACACCAGATATATATGAGGTTGAGCTTGCAAAAAGCACTGTTGAGCATCGTGAACCAATAATTGTTGGATTCTTTATATTACAGTATGCTAAACTGAGAATGCTGGAGCTCTAATACAATTTCTTTGACAAGTTCTGTGATGTTCAGAAATTTGAGGAGCTTGAAATGGACACTGATTCTCTGTATCTGGCGCTGGCTCATGAAAATCTCTATGAATGCATTAAACCAGAAATGAGGAGTATTTGGAGTGAGAAGAGAAGTAATGACTGTACAGACTTTTTTCATGCTAATATTACAAGTAATTTTTTTCCAAGAACTTGTTGCGATAAACATAAAAAACATGACAAGCGGGAGCCTGGATTATTCAAGGAGGAATTCCGATGTACTGAAATGCTATGTTTATGTAGCAAAACGTACTGTTGCTACAATTCAGTAACGAACAAAACTAAGTTCAGCAGCAAAGGACTCAACAAGAGTGTTCTGGAAGAAAACAGTGATGGACCTTTACAGAAATACAGACGAGTCCTAGACGATGCAGTGAATATAGCCTCAACTAACAGAGGATTCAGAACTATAAATCACCAAATTCTAACTTATGAGCAAACTAAAAAAGGACTTTCGTTTTTTTTATCCAAAACGAATGGTTGATGCAGATGGAATTCATACGACACCTTTGATGATCTAAACTTTCTGATTCTTTTTCTTTCATTTTATCCATTTAAATCAATTTTACGCTTGTGAACATGTGATGTGATTGTAATAAAGTTTTTTCAAATTGATGAGTCCACTGTTTAAAGTAATCATTCTTGAAGGGAAACCCGAACCGGGTTTTTAAAGTTCAAGCTGAGCATGTAAAAGTTTTCTGACCCATTTTGCAAGGTGTTGACCAGATCTGCAGACAACCCTGGATGAAAAAATCAAACAAGGTTTTTTGTCCTGATATAAAGAAACACCTGGAAATTTTTAAAGTCCCTTTTGTCCTAGCAGTTCTGATTGAATAACTTTCATCGTAGCTATCAATAAGAATTTTTTGTGTGTATCAATCCAGACATCCATATAAGGAGACCAATACAATGTTATTAGTTCAACAGAGGTCTATTTTGATCCTTTTTTATTCCAGTTAACCCAGAGTTGAGTTGATTATGTTGTTTCGTTTTTATCAGTTGTTTGAGATAATCCTTTTTACCTGTACAGTCTCCGAAATTAGCTATAGTTTGCTGTGAAATCATTCATGATAAATATGTGATTTAGGAACTATAAATTACAACAATCATGAGTTTGATCGATAAACGTCTCATAGAAAACTCATTATTTAGAATAAGCTTATTCTTAACACAGGTGCTCTTCAGAATATTTGAAAGTGTATTAGCACTGTAGAATTTTCTGCCTTGCACTTAGTCTTATTGAGCACTGTTTGCTACCAGGTACCTTAAAACAATAGCATAAAAAGATGACTCATCGTGAAACATAAACCGACAAATGTCGAAAGAAATGCTCTTGAACGACATGTGAGGCACTTTAATTGATGGTCTTTAGTCTAGACCAATTTTTTCTTTATAGATGCAAAAAAACTTTGACCCCACCAAGATTCGAACCACTGACCTCTCGCTCCATGGCCAAACTCACTACCAACTCGGCTACGAGTCACTTAATTTTGCTATGCTGCAACCGCTTTTATATTAGCAACTTCGGAGCACTAGCGATCAATCAAATGAAGAACGAAAGCGTGAAAAATTCACTTTAGGAGTCAAAGAACGTTCCAGAAGAAAAGCGCAAAAATGTCGAGCGAAAGACTTGCATAAAAAAACACAAAAGTTTACAATAATTGCTATGAACTGCGTTCAAGAACAATTAAAAATATAACACAGCTTCATTTTTCAATTTGCTATCTGTTAGCCTTTCTTCTTTAATTTTGTGATAAAAAATTTAATGAGAAATCTTATACATAAGACCTATTACCAATCTTAATGCGATGTTGTCTTATTTCCAATCTTAATGCGTGTAAAATCATATACCTATCTTTATACATTACTGACGAAAATCAAATCTTAATACATGTAAAATTTATTAACTATCTTTATACATTGCTTTCATATCTCTAATGTTAATACATGTAAAATCTATTACCCATTTTTATACATTACTGTCAAAAATCAAATCTTAATACATGTAAAATCTATTACCTATCTTTATACATTGATGTGATAACTCAATGATGACCGAAATGATTTGAAACCGCTATAGCGTATCTTAAAACATGTGGGTCTTCACCCCCCCCCCCCCCGGGCAGCTCCGCTCACCTATATACTACTTGCGCTACTTATTTCTATCATGAAAATGTGAGTTATGAGAAATATCTAAAAGACTTATATTTCATAATACGCACCATTACATTTGAGAAGAGTCGCAGTTTCCACCCAGCAAATTTCAAAAAATGATGATGCATCAATCTTGAGCATTGAAATGGTATCGCTGAGGAGAATTAAGTTAAGTTTTAATGATTACCAATTAAATTCACAGAATACATAAACGCAAACCGTATAGCTGCTCGAAATGCATTGCAGTATTTCTATAGCGTGACTTTTGAAAAAAATCATGAAACGTTGATTGACAGACAATTTAGTAAATTCCAACCAACCATGATATTTTTGTTTCTATCAATTTTTACAGGAACTTCTAGCATTGCAACTTCTGGCACAGCAGATCTTCGCCTCTCGCATGACAAACTTGTGCATGAATGTATCATTGTGGATTAATTGTATCTATTCTGTCTTGCCTCCCCCCCCCCCCCCCCCCCCCCAGTTGATGAGACGGCGAACAAAATTAACTCAAAGGCTCAAAATCTTTCTTTAGAAACTTTTCAATTAATTAAATTTTCGAATTTTTGCAAATTGTTAATGCTAATAGTGATGTTTGTTAATGCTAATAGCAAATTGTTAATGCTACTGGTTATCAATGATGTTTATCGGAGTGCAAAAAAGAATTCTGTAATTGGCCGCTTACTGTCTCTCACTTCTGCCGTTCTGCACACTGATTGTCAACTTCTTATCAATGATTTGCCTACTCAAACAACCGGTGAACACGAGTTAACCTCAACTGGGGCTCGAACCACCAACCTTCTGCGTATACCACATTTCTGTTCTGCAGTGCAGACGCCTACACAAGGGGGCTACGCCCCCGGTTAAGAGCGCAGACTCAGCAACTTTTGAAATGCTTTTGCTTTGTGACGATCATAAGCAGCATCGAAAGTCTAATTAGGAGAGCGGTTCAAATAGTAGTTGTTTGACAAGATCGTTTCCGTTTTTGTATAGAATATCCGGATCTATTCTGTTCCCCCCCCCCAGCTTTGTGAGCTTATATTTTTTACGCCCCCAGGCGCACGTGCTATTTTTTACATAGTAACGTGCTTTATAACAACACATAGTTTGTAACTTGGGTCTTAAAAACACTGGGGGTGGGGGCGGAACAGAATAGATCGGATTATTTTTTAGTTTAGTTCCACCTGAGATCAAATACACAAAGAATGCGTACATGATGACACAAGAGTCAACTACGATAGAGTGTTTGGCTCATGGCAACCCAACACCCACCAGTGGTTCTACGGAGACGAGACAAAACCACTCAACAACACAGAGAACATCAAAGTTCACAGTTAGTCCAAGCACCCAGAAAAAAGTTGTATCGTTTTTTGACCATATGGTAGTTTTTGCTCTCAAGTGAGTCTCTAATATATGGTCCTGAAAATACGATGAAACCGGAACAAAGACTGAAGCGCGGGACATAAATCCAGTATAATCAGACCCTCTTGGGTCACCGACAGGGGTTAGGTGCGCAGATATAACATATATTGGATAAATTTTCCCGGTAATTGCAATTGTTTCGACCCCCACTTTAGTGGGGAGGGAGGAACTATATACTCCAATTTTTCTGTTCACACAATTTTGGCCGGTCGATATATTCGTCGTAGAGAGTTGTGAGTGGTATCATTAAGAGCACGTATAACCTAGAAAATGGAATTAATTTTTTTCTTATTTCGTTTTTTACAGGGAGTTATCGAGGTTTAAAGTTTAGTGAATATTGGACAGTTTTATTCACATTTTCAGTAATTTTTGCTAAATTTTGGCACAATTTTGCTAATATGATTCAAAATAAGTTAAAATTTTTAACGTTTTCAAATGTCAGACTTATTTCTCTCATGAAAAGATGAGTTATGAGAAATATCTAAAAGACTTTTAATTTGCATAATACGAACCATTACATTTGCGAAGAGTCGTAGTTTCCACGCAGCAAATTTCGAAAAGTGATGGTACACCAATCTTGAGAATTGAAAGGGTATTGCTTCGGGGAATTAAGTCAATATTCAATGATTACCAATTAAATTCACAGAATACATAAACGCAAACCGTATAGCTGCTTGAAATGCATTGCATTATTTCTAGAGCGTGATTTTTTGAAAAAATCATGAAACGTTGATTGACAGACAATTTAGTTAAAATCTAGAATATGGAATAAATTTTTTTCTTATTCGCTTTTTACAGGGAGTTATTAGGGTTCAAAATTTTGTGAATATTGGACAGTATTTTTTCACATTTTCAGTCGATTTTGCTAAATTTGGCACAATTTTGCTAATATGATTCAAATTAAGTTAAAATATTTAACGTTTTCAATTGTCAGACTTATTTCTCTCATGAAAAAGTGAGTTGTGAGAAATATCTAAAAGACTTTTACTTTGCATAATACGCACCATTACATTTGAGAAGAGTCGTAGTTTCCACGCAGCAAATTTCGAAAAGTGATGGTACACCAATCTTGAGCATTGAAAAGGTATTGTTTCGGGGAATTAAGTCAATATTCAATGATTACCAATTAAATTCACAGAATACATAAACGCACACCGTATAGCTGTTTGAAATGCATTGCAAGATTTCTAAAGCTTGACTTTTGAAAAGATCATGAAACTTTGATTGATAGACAATTTAGTAAATTCCTAGAATATGGAATCAAACTTTTTTTTTGAATTTGTTTTTTTACAAGGAGTTATCAAGGTTTGAAGTTTTGTGAATATTGGATAATTTTTTTCACCATTTCAGTTATTTTTGCTAAATTTTGGCACAGTTTTGCTAATATAATTAAAAACAAGTTAAAGTTTTTAACGTTTTCAAATGTCAGACTCTTTTAATCAACAACTGCACAAAATATGCTCTTTGGGTCCATTTCGTTTAAATTGGCGCGCATTGGAGACATAAAAACTGCCGACGCAATCTCTTTAAACTCTAAAAGAGAGCTAGTTGAAACTCGGCGCTCGATAAAATTCTTCTGGAGTCAAAATTTTGCCGTTTTTGCGATTTCAACTCCATAAAAATACAAAATGCATAATTAATTTCATTCAAATTTGAAATATTCTACTCAACAATTAGTCTTATTTGCAAACATTTGGAACATTTTTTTGGTCTGTTGGTTGCGGGGCATAATCAAGAATAGGTTTGGTTTGATATTACCATAGAACCTTACAATCAGGAATTGTTTAATTTTTTTGGTGCTGCCTTTTTTCAAAATATTTTGCTTTTTTTATTGTTAAATAGTGACAAATTTGTTTACGGCTCCACTAAAGACCGCTCCCATTTACGTAAAAATGAGGTTGAATGTAGATATAGCTTGTTTTTAAGAATTCTGATGGCTTTTATGGCTTTGAAGAAATTTTAATAAACTTTAACTGAATTCTTGTGTTTTGCCTTTAGTTGTTATTCTTTTTGCAGTCTGATCACCAGGTCTAAGCATTTAAAGATCCAAATGGCTTCTTCAAGAGGTTCAAGTTAACTTGTACCACGCATTCGATTGTTACCTAATGTCTCTTATGTCATTGAATTTAATTGTTTTAAGGAAATTTCAGTGGTCTTTGGAATTTGTCAAAATTACAAGCTTTCCTTCCTGTAGAATATACCCCAATTTTTTGGGTGATTGTTTTTAGTCAACAGTATTCTGGTTTGATTAGTACAAATTTTCATAAAAAGTTTTGGGATTTTTGTGGATAATTGCCCATTTTTGCTGTTCATTTTGCTTCTTTTGTAAACTCACATTACTTAACAATCTAGCTGAAAAAGACTTTACAAGCCTTGTAACTGAACTTATTTGTTATTTTCCTAACATATGATTTTAAGGGCTGCGACACCGTTTTCGTGAAAAATTTGGTAGAGTTCTTTGTTTTTCCCCTAAATTCGTCGTTAAATTTTGTTGTCGTATGCCAAATATTGGGAAAATGAAGATGGCCAACAATAGATCAATAAGAGAACTCAATAACTGATATTGATTTGCAGCTAATGGTTTTATTGACTTTCAAAGTATGCTCATTAAAAAAGTGAAAGTATTCTTGAACTTACCTTTTTTTCTGATTTGCGTTTTTTTTGTATTTTACAATGTTGTATCATTTTTGTAACTTACCTTCATTAATGATAGATTTTTTTAATGTTTTTGTCGAACCAAACGATAATTTTTCTGTGGGTTAGAAGTTTTGACTGAAGTCTTCAGGGCATAGTCAATTTGTTTCAGAAGATTTTTTTTGAAATTTGTATACTTGTTTTTGATGTTTTTGTTGTTTTTTATGCTGTCATTCTGAGATAGTCGTTTTAAAAAATACTTTACAATGTTCAAAGAAAACGCAAATGAAAATTTAGTTTTATCGCCGTTATTGTTTAATAAATTTAATGGCTTCAACACTTTGGTTTTGTAACGTTGTTTGTGAGATTTTTTGTTCTGATTGTATTTATTTATATTTCATAGCCTTATGACTTAGTTTCACAAATAACAGGCGCAATCATTTTTTGAAGATGTTGAAAGATTAATTGTCTTCTTTTTTAATCGAAGGTTTGTGTTAGCTATAATTTTTTTAAAAATCATTTTTTGAAAAATACAATGGATTTCTGCGATTTGCCAATTTTATTTCTGTTCACTTGTAGTTTAGCATTTTTATAGACAAGTCACATCTCTTATCTGTTGAATAACATTTTGCTCTTTATAACAGTTTTTCTTAACATTTTTCTTAAATGGTCTTTCTTCTTGGTACAACCAGTTTTCATAAAATAGTCATGATTTTTGCATATTCGCTTAATTTTGTAGTTTTTTGTTTCCTTTTCACGGTATCACAATAATGGGCGCTCCTCAATCAAAAATTTTTAAAATGTTGTAGTAAATAATTTAATGTTTAATTGGCTTGGCATCGTTTTCGTGAAAATTTTTATGTGCAAATTTTTTCGTGCATTTTTTCCCTGTATTTGTCGTTTTTTTATAGCCGTATTACATATCTATGATAACCAAAGTTCTCAATCGCTCTCTTTGGAGGTATAAAAGAATCTCTCAATGATTTCGTTTGATATATAAGGTTTCTAATCAGTTTAACATTAATTCTTTTCTTAAAGAAACCAACCTTTCATTAAACTTAGCCCTTTTGCTCATTTCTTTTTGATGCCTTTTTGATTTGGTTATTGATGGTTTTCAAAAATATGACACCGAGTTTTGATCGTTATTAGTATTTTTAATTATTTGATTTTTATCGCTCTTCTGGTTGTCATATTATGGTAGTCACAGGTCTCATTGCCCTCTTAGGTAGATTGTTTTAATCATTTAATAATTTGTTGAACGATATGTTGATGTGATAGTTTTTTTTATCGCTTCCTCTTTTGGTAGACAATCGAGTGAAAATTGTAGATGAGCGGGGTCGAAACTTTATGTGGGAACGCACATTACCGAGCATTTTTGTTGACCTCTAAAGTTAAAGTGGGTTGTCTGATCCTTCGTATGTTTTGTCCTGCAAAGCTAACTATTGGATCGCTGTCTGCTAACTGCTACCAGTTGTTGCAAATGGCTGCCAGTCTCTCTTTGCAAAAATTTCCAGTCGGACAACTTCAACGGTCGAGCCATTGCTTAAGGCTGGCTTGAATTGTTGACAATGGCGTGGAACTTGTTTGTCTGTTCCGAGGTTCATTTTGACTCGTGATCTATTTTTTAAACAACTATAGAGACTACCGCGATTTTGTTCAATGTGTTGCAATGTTGGGGATAACAGCTGTCGTTTTTGTTCATTTTGCAGGTGAAATTAACCAGAATAGGAAGAAAGTGGTTGGGAAAGTAGAAGTGACTCAGATAGACAGTCGAGTGTTGGGAACATACAGGTGTGAGGCATTCTCCTCTCTATCCCCAAAATCCAGGGTACAAGAGAATGTAGTTGCAAGTAGTAACAAACCTATACACCTGAGATCACTTTTTGGCTCTTTTTCCCCAAACATGTTCGATGATGCGCGCGGATGAAAAGCTCTTGGCAATTACTCCCTGTATGTTAGGATTTTTGCCTGAAAATTTAATGGACTTACCTTTAATCCAATTTGAACGCGGAGAATACACACTGTGGAGAATACTGTTTGTATACCCGACAAATGCCTAAGGGCTATAAATCCAGTCGATATTTGCATGAACCTTTTTGCGCAATACCAGAAATCTGGACGTCTATTGTAAATAAAGTATTTATTAGTGTTGCGTAATCAGGGTTAATTCCTGCATACGCAATTTTGTAAGACGTGTGCTGAGGTAGGGTTACCTTGAGAGGTTACTCTACTTCTGTCTTATGGCGTCTCAAGAATATAGTCAAATCTTAAGGCTTACCTGACTAACTTAATTTCTAGATCTCTAGTCTGTTACTCTTCTATCTGAGCTTCAGTAAACAGTGCACCGGCCGCAATGCTAAAGTCTAACGTATATCTCAATACTAAAACAAGAGCGGAGTAGAGAGAGAGAAATATACTTTATTATTATATCAGGTATGACTGGTAACGACTAAAGGGGTAGCGTGTTGTGTTACCTACGGGTAAACAGATAAACTTTTTAAGGAAAGGTATTTCCATATTTTCAACCAATCAGGGTTGAGTATTTTAGTTTATATTTATTAACATAAATAAAGTCTCTAAATCCTTTTGTTGGAAGTCAACACTGACTCCATCTTTCCGGGTTTTAGAGTTTTTTTAAGTCTTCTGTACTATAAGTCAATTTCTCTTTACTCTCTCTGAAGGATTTTTTCTTTCTTTTTGAATGTGTTGCTTGGTAATCGTTTCCGTCAAAGAGTAGAGTCCCAGACATAGGTTGCCCACAGAGCAAGGATTGAACATCAATAACCACAAAAGTACCTATTCCAGTACCACTTCCAGTGGATGAAGATCCTTTTGGGTAGCTCCAGTGTTGATATGTGTGGTGCTCCTGATGTCCGGTGACTTACCTGACTTACCTGACTTATTTTTGTTAGCTGTTAAAGTGTTTACTATTTTTCTCTATATTTATGTATTTGTAAGTGTTCTGTGTTAATAAGTAGTATCGCTTCCGGTTGGAAGAGTTTTTTGAAATTGTAATTATGTAATTCGACGAAGAAATCGGGGGTAGTGAGTTTATTTGTCAATCGAAGTCTCTGTTGACAATAATGGAAATTGTTAATGACGTGTGACTTTTTGGCCATGTTATATTTTGTTACTGAAGATGAATATGTATTATTACTTTTGATGTCTCCCGAAATCAGGGGTTATTCTGATGCTATTAGTTTTTACGAATTGTTTTTCCATACTTCTACTGGTGTGGGGTAACTATTGTTCAATGTTATTTTTCGCGTTCGTCGTATCTGTAAATTTGTTGAAGGTTAAAGATCTCGCTTATTTTCTTTATCATGGGTGAGCGTAAAAACGTCCCATCGCCTTATTCCCATTAACAGTTACTTCATCATTGTGTGAAAGGTTTGCCGGATACGATACAATCTTCAATCTTCCAAATAATTCCTCTTTTCCTTTTGAAGGAAAAGTATTTGAGTATTTGTTACAAACATAGTTGTTAGTTGTTACTAATGTATTACATATGATTGCATACTATGTGTTAGAATATATATTTTTTGTTAGTTACATATAAATGTACTTTGTTTTGAATGTGAAAATTTCGAATTGTGAACATTCTCAATGTTTCGTCTGTTCTACCTTTTTTTGTATTTGTTGTAAAGTATTGGTAATTACTGTCAAATACTTTTTGTACGGTATATTATGTTCTGTATGAAAGATTCTGCATGTATTACATGATGAAACTAATAATTATGTTAACAGGGTTGTCATGTTATGACTCATGTTGTTAGTTAGCAAGCATGCAATCTATGTTAGAATTGTGCATATTTGTTAATACACATTACTATAGTGTATTATTATACACTGTGTTACTCATTCCTCTTATTACTAATACCTTGTTCTTTTTTGTTTTCTTTTTATTTACAAAATTGCATATATCTAACTATGGAAAACTTTGCATATATACATGTATACAAGTAACTAAGAATAGGGGTAAGTGAATAGGGGTAAGTGTCATACTAGTATAAATGGGGCTCAATCACATTTAAGGATTGTTTGCAAAATGGGTTTTGTTACTAGCATTTATAAAATATTTATTGCACGGGAAATATGCAGAGGAACATCTATAGTTAGATGTATAACAATGTTACAATGATATTGTTCTTGGTATTACGAAACTTGTTACTACATCAAATTTTGTTACAGAATATTCCTTGTTAGAGTTTCTCTGTCTGCTTAGGGTGATTTGTTCGATCCCTATATTGTTGATATTCCTTGATGAAGTGATCATCTTTCGAAAGAAAATATGCCACGAGATCAGTTATTTCATCTAGTGACACTTCTGTTATTGATGCTTTTACCGAGTTTCGTATTTCTTTCTCGATATCCGAGGTCTTGCGTTCATTGTTATATTGTATCCGGTTTAGGACAGCTCTGTTTGTTACGCTGCCTTCCAAATGGTAAGTGTGATATTCCTCACACAGTTCTAACGCTTCTATGGGTACAATGAGCGGTTGTTCGGGCGCTTCCTTGGGTTGGAAGATATAGTAATTCTTTTCAGGGTCGAAATTACGTAGTGTTCCAATTGTGTATTCCCATTTTAGTCTGTATCCGTAGTTAAGAAAATATGGTGAAGTTAATTGATCGTTTATATGTATATAACTCTTTGTTGTATTCTTGTTCTTATCGCGTAAAAACGTATAGTATATTAACTTGTGGACCAGCTTCGTTTCATGTACTCTATAATTATTGTTCTGAACATCCTTTCGTGTCGGATGTAGGAAATTGAAGCTGAGTTGAAAAATCTGGTGGTCAAAAACGCTGTGTGCGGAAAGGTCTTGTGATGCCTTTGCTACGAGGTTATCAAATGTACATGTCTTAGGTACTTTAAATTCGTAGTCGTAGTCGTATAAAAAGCGTTCTGTCAGACTATAGAACTGTTTTAAAATTGGGTATGCTGTTTGATGGTATTTATCGCGTCCCATATTTTTAGTACTACGTTTCACTGTATTCGTGTTCTCATAAGGTAATGGTGGAAAATATTCTGAGACACGATCTTTTAGGTTGTGTAGCGGTGCCATTACAAAGTTATAGTCCCGTGAATCGAATGGCATTTCAGACCAATTACGATAACTTAATAATGGATTATATTTACTGTTATGTGGGTTATTCAGTGTTCGGGGATCTTTGTCCTGAAACCATATTGTTTCCATTACTGTTGTTGCTGGAGATTGTTCGTTAGTGGATTGGTGGAAAAATGATTTCCTACTGTTGCTTCGGGGCGTTACGGCGTACGGGAATCGTAGATTGTTCGGTCTTATATGTGATGGATGTCTATGTGATGAATATCTATTTGATAAACGTTGTTGAACGTGATATTGCGGTAATTCGTGTTCGTTATCGTTAGGTGGAGGTGGTCGTACTGGTGGTGGATAGTTAGGTAGAGGTGGCGATTGGTATACTGTATTTGGCGTGTTATTTATGCCATCGTTACGTGGTCTGTTATTCTGGTAACTATGCACGTTAGTACTGGTTCCTTGTTCTATTACGTTATTATTTGTTCTGTTATAAAAGGAATCTTGATTACATTTGTTTTCTGTTTGTTTTCTCCTAGTAACTTGTTCCTTTATAACCTGTGCGATCTCTTTCGGTGTTGGTTGGTTCAACGCTGTTTGTGTGTGTTGATCGGAAGTGGCACATTCCACTTCGACTCTCATAGTTGTTATCCGGTCCTGTGGGTTATCAAAACGATCGTCCGTCTGCGTGCTGCAATCAGAGGCGTTGTCGCGTATTGTTCCTGGACTTGAACGTCCTGATCCTGAACTGAGCTCTCCTTCCTCAACGTCGTAGCTGAGGGGCGAATCTGCTCGGTATGGAGTCTTGGGCTCATAGTCCATTTTGTTTGCCATATCGTTTCTTGTTTGCTGAAAGGTAATTCAATTTGTTACATATTCTTAACTTTGTATTAATTACAATTGATTGTTACAGGTTTGTATATGAAACGTTGTTTATTTAGTTTGATACAAACACACTTGTTATCAGTGGTATCTTTGTTATTGTCTGTCATACAATTGTTATTATTCATTTGTCGGTATTATGATTTATGAATACAATGTCCATACATATTCGTACAGGAATATGTTTCTGTGGTGAATTGGTTAGTACCATTGTGTTACTTATATATGTATGTTATATTGCAAGGAATAGGAAGTTTACATGTATTTCTCGAATGTATCAGATGTGTTAAGTATAAATATAGGAAAATACATGAAATATGGGTGGCGGGTGTATTGGAATTTAAATTAGGATAAGTAGGGGAATATCTGACAAGGAAAAATGTCTTTGAAATAGTATAAAGCATGTTAGTTGTTCATAGCTGAGTAAAGGTTTATACTTCATATGTATCTGCCGAATGAGTGTCAAAATATGTTACTTCATTCGTATGTGGTTGGTCATCATTTTTCAGGATGTCTAAACTATGGCTGCGGTTATGCATTTTATTAGCTGGTAGTTTTAACTGATTGAAATCTATTGGGGGGGGGTTTGTATTTCCATTAGTTTTACTGATGGTATGAGGTTTTGTTGGTTTGTCGATGTAGGTGATGGTTGTGGGATTTCGTATGGTGTTGTTTTACTAATACCCAAAGGAGGTTCATATGAACTTCCATGAATTTTTGATGATTGTTGTTGGATGTTAGGCGCACTAGGGATGGGTGCGATATGTGGTGTAGTAAGCGATGTTGTTTGGGGTGTATTAAAAGATACATTATTCCCTAACAATGATATACAGGTGGTGGTGTGATGAATTGTGGTGGTAGTATGGGTAGTTTGTTTTCAGTTATTGTTTCTAATGGTTCAATTTTTAATGGTTCTTGTTTGTACTTTCGTTCTGGCAATGGTGGTTTTTGTTTCTTCAGTGGTGAATCTATTGTTCGTAACTGTAGTCCCTTATCTGTTCTGCGAATAGTTGTATTATAGTGTTTGTAATCAGTATCAATATAAATTTGTGATGGTTTATCGTTATCGTTGTGATCTGTTATATGTGTTATATCTGAAGAGTGTCGGCGAAAAATGTTCTTCCTTGATTTATTATGTCTGTTATAGTGTGAATAATTTTTATCACTATCGTGACTAGATTCTTCTTCTGAATTTGTGCTACTAGTTGTGTTAATGTCTGTGAGAAGATACCAAATATTCCTGTTAGAAGTATTTTTGTAATACTAGCTTGTTTGCCAATTGCTTTATGAATTGCAAAAGCATTATAGAATTTTATTATAAGATTTGTTAAAAATAGTATCATACTAATCATGGCGTATATGATTGCCATTTTTTCTAAGACGTACCATGGCCAACCAAAAATTGATAATATTTGTTCTTTTAGCCATGTGCCGTCAAAAATTTCTTTCCAGTTGACACTGGGTTGGTCGATTTGGAAGTTATATCCATTAATATTTAGATCTTTTAACCATTTTAGTGATTGTTCATAATTTTTGTATGTTTGTAGTAATCCTAGTTGTTCAAGTTCTAACAATTTTTGCGCATTTGCTGATGTAGCTTCCTGTAATGGTTTTTCGTGGTCTCGCATGTATTCGTGTAGTAGATCTCGTTTTCGTTCTTGAATTAATTGTTCTCTACTGTATATACCACTTTCTATCAAACTTGCTTTACTAAACATGTTGTCTAGTACTATTTCTTCAGGTGAAATAGTATTCAGTACTGTTTCGACTTTTACAGGGTATGGTGTGACTCTGTATCTCGCTGTTCCTTCAGCGTCTATTGATATTAATTGATCAAAGTTACTGTGTGAACATGAGACTTTCTTCGCCCTTAAGTATGTTTGTCGTGTTAGTTGGTGTACGTATTGTACTCTGTTTTTGTATAGAATTGATATTTTATCATAACGTTCGCGTGTTTGTGGTACATATAGGGGTGATGATTTTTTTTCGCGCATTTGTACAATTTCATTACATTTACTCCTTCTTGTTTGACAAATATTGATCTGTCTCCAGTGAGGATATATCCTAATAGCGGAGTGTTTTTTTGTACTTGTGTTAATGTTAATTGTCGAAGGTTTCTAGTTTGTTCGCAAATTCGTGAATAGAATTCTATAGCTTGTAGACTTATTCGTGAGTAAATTTTACTCATGTAAAGGTCCATTTTCATGTTCAAATGTGTTTTTTCGTTTACAAAACCATAGTAGTATTGTTTGTTATCTTCGTCTTCATATCGTGTACGTTCTGATATTATTTGTTCTGGTGTTATTCTGATAAATTTTTCATCGTCAAAATTATCTTTCTTTCTTGTTACTTTTGTCCAGTATGCATATCGAATCCGTATTCGTAGATGATGTATATATCATCATATTCTGTTTTGTGTAATGGTTGCAATGAACCGCACTCGCGTTCGACGAGTGGAAATACTTCGAATCTAGTAGCGATGGTGTCTGTTTTGTTTAATTTTATTTTTTGTGTTATGTCAGGTTGTTGGACTGTTGTCCATTCAGCGTTTGTTTCTATCCAATATCTATCTTGGTACTTTACCATGAATGCATCAAATCTAATTAGTTCAAATAGTTGACAATGTGTTTGTGGTTCCCATACTATTGTTGCTTTTGTTAATGATGTTGGGAGGCATTCTCCTTTGCGGAGATCGCAGGGTAGTTTTGTTCCCATATATGATATTTCTTCGTTGTCTAGATTTAGTATTAGTGATACCTCACGTATTTCTAGTGTCCAGTCTAGTATATCTATTCTGTTCTGTTTTCGTGGTCCTTTCATGCAATTTGATTGTGCATTTTTAATTGCGCTTGGTATCCACATTGGATTTGTGTAATCATAAACTATCCGTCCGTATGGCGGTACCAAAGGGGTATTCATATCGAATTGTATTCGATCTGCATTTCTTCAATCTTTTTCTGAAGTGGTGGATTAACGATGCAGTTGAATGAGATATTATATCTTGTTGGTTTATATCTTGTGTTCTTGAGAAGGTTTATTCTAGCGAGTTCGTTTCGCACTTCATCCGCGTCTAATATTTTTGTTCTTTGTGCGTCTGAAACGTAATAACTTGGTCTATTTGCTCTAATGTAGTCGGTGTGTTGTGAACACCATTCTACGCGTTCTTTAACTGTTTCTGCAACTGCGTATGCTTTTATTTCTAAGGCTTGTGCTTTTGATAATAATTGTACTTCTGTTCTTGTCATATCAAGATCTAATGGTCTGAATTTACATGTACTAATTTTGTTTAGTTCGTAGTATTTAACATTTGTGATTTCTTCTGCATCACATTCATAGTGTTCTATGAATATATCTTGTGGTCCGGTTGCGGAGCTGTTAATATTCTGTCCAGTTAATTCTACAAAGTCTATTTGTGTTTGTCTTTTTTGTCTTTTATTGTTCATGTCAAATTTGTTTAATGTGTTATCTGTTAATTGTTCTTTGTAGAAGTTCCAGTTTCGTGTCTATTTATCTATAGCTATTTCCCACATGGCTTCGTAGTCTGAACTGTTGTTAAATATTTCAAGTTCTTCGATATCGGTGTTATAATTTAAGTATTGTGATTTATTGGTATTATTGAATATATATTGTGTATAGTTACTATAATTCTGTTTGTTTTGCCTGTTTGTCTTTGCATACGTTATATTGGGTGTTTTGTTTCTATTTTCAAAGTTTTTGATATTTACTTTCATTCTTTCGTTTATGCGGTCTTTAATTCTTTGCTTGACTTTGTTATTTATTCGTTTTTCCAGTTCTATTTGTGATTCTATTTTCATATAAATATACATTATTATTAATAATAGTATTAATATTATAGCTTTCAATTGAAGCGACATGTGTATGAGAGACCTGTATGTGGGTTATAAAATGTTGCAAACCCTAAAGTTTGTTTTGTATATCTATCGAATTTATATATAAATTCAATGCAGATGAAAGGTGCTGGGATTGTGGTCGTGACTACAGATGGTGTTGTATTGTGAAATGGATGGTTAAAGATAGTGTTATATTTTATCGTTGTGTTAAATTTAAGTTCGAGAGATGGTGTTGCTAAAACGTTAAGTGCTGCGTTGCGTTGGCGATGTGCGAGATTTAAAGTGTTTGTTAGTCTACTTCTTGACCAATTAGTAAGAGTATCACCAAGATTGGTAGGTTCGTATAACGGCGGAGGTGGATTCCAAGTTTTGTGGTCTAATGAGAAGAGATATGTATGTTCATTTGTTCTACTTTGAGTTGGGGGGTTAGGATTAAGTATGGGGGTAGATCTAGTTCGTCCTGGATGGCTTGAGGTCAATCTAATTTCGGATATGAATGATGATGGGGATAATGCTATATTTCTCGGAGGTTGCAAGGAGTTTGGAATTTCGACTCTTGGTAAGCTTACTGTTGTATTTGATGATGATGTTTGATTTGTTCTCAATGGTGGTGTACTTGTACTTGCGGATTGTGGTGATGTTGCTGACCAAAGTGAACTATTAGGTGACTGTAATGGTTGTACTCGGAAGTGTTCTTGAACAAAATTGAAGTCTTTTCTCTGTGGAAATGTTGGGAGTAAGAAAGGATTTGCTCTTAGTTCGGATGGTGTTGGTGTATGATCTGTTTTAACACTTGAGTGTTCACTTGGTGAACTAATACTAAAATTGTGCAATGTAGGTGTTCCTGTTCTACTTGGTGGTTCTGAGTGTCCTGTTTCTAAAGGTCTTATTATATTAGATCCTATGTCTGTTGATCCATATGAGACTAATGTTGAGTCTTGTGTTGGAAATGATAATGGCGATCGACGTCGTGCTCTTAGAAGTTCTCTATTTTCCGGTCGTTCCCGTCGTACAGTATACGGGTTTTCGTTATCTGGGTTTAAAGTATCATCAATTTCTGGTGAAGTTGGAATATTTGTTAAGTCTGTGACTCCGTTATGGTGTGGTCTTTCTGGGTGATTGTTACTTTGATTATTGCTTGATGACGCAATTTTTGCGGGCTATATGTTATGCTCCTGAGCCAGGTCCGTGGGGTGGGATGGTAATGAATGGTGGTTGTAGGATATTGAGTGGTGTTAATTCTTGTCCTGGTGGATGCTTTTGTGCTCCTAGGTTCGATATCCAAATTTCGTTGTAATCTAGTCTGAGATTTAATTGATATATTTTGACGTTACCGTATAATTGAGAATTTTCCGGAAATCCTTTTTGTAAGTAGAATTTTTGTGAGTGTAGGGTGTAGTAAATGGATTCTTCAATATCAGGAATAGGATCAATTTTTATGGGTGCAGAAAATATTGTGTTAGACTTAAACACATACGTATGAAAAAGTAAATTATAAGTGCGATTTTAATAAATTTAAATATTTCGAGATCTATCATATCTATATTGGATTTGCAAATGTGGAATATATCAGAATTTATTTTATTCATGAGGTGTTTTTATTGTACTGGTGGGCTTGCATAGATGACTCTACGATTTTGTACGACTTCAGTTATGGTTACTATAGCTAGGTACGTCGAAATAACTACGATACATGGTACTAGAAAGATAGTTAAGAAAAATAGTACTTTAGATAATAGTAAATATGTTGCTAATAATGCTTCTGTGAAGTCAATTTTTGAAACTATTGTATTTGTACTTGTTTTTAATTTGTTCGTGGATGTTAGTGTGATTGTTAGTGTAATTTGGATACAAAGCTCCACTGGAAAGTGACAGTTATTTACTGTTGTAACTGACACTTAACGGTGCCGCAATATCAATTTTTGTGAAAGCTTTATTGATATATGACTATAACAATGAGTGGTATCATTCCAGTTGTTAGTTTTTTGTTCTGTCGTCAATGAGGTGTATAGCTTCCTTTTTTAAAACTGCAAGGAAAACTGTGTGTAACTGGTTTAAGATGACACACTTTCTAGTGTTAATTTGTTGTTTCAGTGTCTCAAATTCTGTGATTGCTTCAGTACACGGTGCTGTGTTTTTGAGTAAATCAAACTGTTTTTCTCCCCAAAAGAGTTTCATCTCTTGTCCAGTTTTTGTTGTTCCTTCTATGATAAAGAGATAATCTTGAGTTGATACTTTACAGTTTGTTAGTTTAACGCTATCGTCATCAAAATGTATATGACTGCCAGATGGGTAGTCAAATTCAATAAAATCGTCTATTTGGACTGATATTTTTATGACAACTTGGTTCTTATTTAATGAATTCAAAAATTCTGAGACTGACAACATAGGTGGTATGTCATTACGATGGTGACTATGATGATGTATAAGTCTTTCTGAAATGAAATGAAGATAATTCAGTTTACCTGGTTTGTCGAATCGTCTTATGTGGAAAGTTGATAAGGATGTGATGAAATTTTAAAAGCAGTTTATACAAAATTACTCTGAATGTTTTTAAACATTACTGAGAATTGGATTTTGAAGAAATGGTTGAAACTCTGTTCTGGTTGAGAATGGGGCAAGAAATTGTTTATGAAATTCTGACTTGGTCGAAAATTGTCTATACAATTGAGAGTCGGTGATGAGATTTTGTTGAGGTGGAATTTTGAATTTAAGATTTTGTGTTAAATTAGAAACAGAGTTTTAGTTAGAAATTATTTAAGTTAGTTTTAACTTTTGTTATCAGCTTAGCTGAAATGAGGAAATTTTTCTGATTTGAGAGAGGTTGTGATTTGTACAAGACAAAATCGGAGTTGTGATTTTTACTTAAATATTCGGTGCTCTCTACAATGTTGGTGACATTAACATATCTTCCGTTTTTCTTTCTTGGTTCTTGAAGTTGCCAATTTTACTAATTTTCTGGTTGTAATTAGTATTTTGGATTGTTATCCTTTGATTTATGAGTGTCTTTTGTGGATTTTCTTCGGCTTTCTTGTTACGGTGTTTTTCTTGTAATTGGTATGTTGGAAAGTAATTGGTATGTTTGATTGGTTAATGACGTTATCTTTTGCTGGTAGGTAAGATACCTATTAGTTATCTAAAGGTAGTAATTTGTTTCAAGTAGGTTTTTTATTGATGGTATGCTCGATGAAGATGGTGACTCCATCTGCTGGCTTTTTTAAATCCTTTGAAAGTTTAGTGCTAATGAGCTACAGGTTCGTTAATTGTTTCAGTTGGTGCAGAAATGGTGTAAATGGTGCAAATGGTGCAAACTGTTAATTATTCTTTCTGTTTGCAACGTAAATATTCGTTGATGGTTGATGTTGTGTTGAGGTGTCTACTTCAACACATAATTGGTCTGTGTTAGATCTATTTTGTTAATCACCATCTGGTAATGGCGGGAAATGTTAATTGGGCTGACATTTTTAGTTTGTTACTAATTGCGTCTGCCTGGGAGCCGTTTGTCCCGTTACTTTGTTCTTCAAGTCTCTTCATCTTACTAATGAAGATGATTGTTTTGATCCTTTCTTCTCTGTTAATGATGTGTTCGTTTACTAATGAGGTATGTGGTTACTAATGAGGACTATGACGTCCGTCTTTTTAATGTCCGTTTTTGCTTATGACGTAGATTTGGGCTATGACGTATAATTTTTTAAAATGTTACTGTGAAATGTCTATTTAGCCGAAGGTCATTTGACCGATGAATAATGAAATTTGAACTGAATTGTATTTGTATATATTTCAGGTAATGAGTCATTTCACTCTGGATTGTTACTGTCCGGTTTGGTACATGTAGGTTACAACAAATGTATTGTTACAACGAATGGTTTATTACAACTACTGGATTGTTACTGTAGTAATTACTGTTCTCACTGGATTGTTGCACTGCTTCATAGTTATATCACTATTTGGTTGTTATTTGACATTTATGCCTTAATGTTAATTAATTGCTAGTAGGCTAACAACGTTGCCAGCAGTGTGAATTAGTTCTGGCAAAGATTTGTTATTGCCTTTGACCTGTACTGTTATTTGCACTTATTCATCATTATGCGGGTTACTCGTTTAAAAAGAGGAAATTATTCCAATTTGAAAAGAAGAAGTTATTCTTCACAGTGTATATGTTGGAGATGAAAGGAGGAAGTTGTTTTTTTTTCGGTGTATGTTTATGTTGAACTCATTATTTTTTTTTCGTATTCTTTTTAGTGTTATCCTGTTTAGTAATAGTAATAATGGTGTTTTACCTGTTTTGTGTTTTTATTAACGTTCCTTTTTTATATTATCTGTTGTTTTATAATAAATTGTTTGTTACTAATATTGACATCAACAAAATGTCTATTCCATTCCGCGAGTCCTCAATCGTGGAGGATATTGTTATTTTGGATTAATTTGTTATTTGAATTTTGTTATTTGGTTTATTTGTTTTTTGTTTTTACTTCGATTAACTTCAAAAACGTCTATTCCAGTTCCAAGCCTGTGAACATCAAAATACTGTTTGTTATTTGTTTTATTGTGTTTTGCTATTTTGTTTATATGAAAATAACGTGCAGAATCTTTAGTGGTTGGTTCAGGGGCTAGTATCATAACCAGTTTGTGTTAGAATAGTGTTTGTTATTTTGACTTATATTGTTTTATTTGTTATTTGATTTATGTGTTGACGGCTAGTGTTCACGTGTAGCACAGGAGATTGATGTGTCATGAGGTGGATTGAAGATGATGAATGACAGTTGGTGAAGATTGTGAATCGAGGTGTTCAAGAAGATGTTGATGAAGAAAGAAGATGTTGATGATGAAGAAAGTATTCACTATTTTCTTATAATTTTTTATTTATCGTTCGTTACCATTGAAGGTGTTAATACGTGTGTGCCTAGGTAATTTGAAAGTTATAATAGATCTGGTGTGATCGATCTGGTGGACAAGTGATATTCCGAGGTTTGTTATAATGTATGTCTTAAGGGTTAGGGATTGAGTTAGGTGTATTTGTTATTAACACTTTCCAGATTGATTGATGTGTTTTTTACTTTTTGTGTGTTATTATTATTATCGTTTTAATATAGATGTTCTTTTTTTAATAACCTGGTTTTTTTGTTTCGGGGGTACACACACAGGTTCGGGTTAGGGAAGTGTGTTAAAGTAGAAACACTGGATGAATTTAGGTAGCAAGTTATACTGGGTATTTTTAGGTACATGTTAATCTATTACAGAGCTGGGGAAATACGTAGTGCTCTTTATCAAAATAGTTAGACATAAATATGATTCATAAATAGTATAGATTGTAGAGTAATATATATATATATATATATATATATATATATATATATATATATATAACATAATGTATAAATGATAGCTTGTAAGGTAGTCCGTTTAATGACTATTATTATTACTAATATTCTAATTATATTTATTGAATTATATATTTAATGAATTATATATTTATTAATATTATATAATTATTTATTACTATTTTCAGTTTTTACTATTGTAATGTGACCTTCCTTTTCCGAAGGTTATATTGATGTGTATGTTTTGTATCCGGGTTGTGGATATCTTTTTGATTGTAAGTTGATGTGTTTGGTTTTTTAGTGTTGGTATTTCTTTTGTTAGGAGATAATTTTGTAGTTCTAATTTGATGTGTTTTTCTTTTGGATAGTATGGTACAATGTGATTTCTGTGTATTGTTATTTGTTCTTTATTGTTGTCTTTTAAGATGTACGTTGTTTCAGTTGATTTATCAATAATCAAATATGGTCCAGTTTTTAGGGGTAATAGTTTTTTCGATACTCCTTCAATTTGTTGTTGATTAGTGACTAATAAAAAAGTATTTTTCTCAAGGGGTTTTGCTGTTCTAAATCGAATGTTCATTTCATCGGTTAACTTCTTTCTGTTTTGTAGAATTTTTGTTATTTTTTGTTATGTATCGTAGTAATGTTTTTCTTTGTCTAGGAACCATTTTGCGAATGTTCCTTTTTGTAATTTTGTAATTTTAGGATGGCTGAAATGGTTTTCCAAGTGTGTATGTGTAGGTTGTGTGTTACATGCACTTTTATCCGATGAGTTGCAATTACCCATTTCATCCGTTGTTGTTCCGAGTTTAATTTTAGTTGGTTTTCTCTGTTTTTGACTGAAAACGACTTCATAAGGTGACATGCCTAGTCGCCTTTGATATTGTGTGTTGTACGCGTATGGGAAGAATTTTGCTTTTCGTGACCAATTATTGTACTTTTCTTTTAGTAATGTTCTAATGAATTGTCCAATTATTCTATTTGTCCCTTCCACTAATCCGTTTGTCCAAGGTGCATATGTTGTGCTTGGTTTAAACTTCATTTCGATGTAATTGCATAAATGCGTTAATTCTGTATTGATGTACTCAGATCCGTTGTCAGATCGGATTTCTTCGGGTAGTCCGAATTTCATGAACCAATGTTCAAATAAGGCTGTAAATGCATAGTGTGCGTTGTTTTTTGGTGCACACATTATAGTAACATAATGTTAAAATGCGTCAACTATGACAAAGATGTAGTTATTTCCTTCTGATGTAGGGTAATTTGGTCCTTTTGTATCTATCATTATCATTTCGTTAAAGTAAGTTTTTGTCGGTGCTAGTTGTTCTTCTTTACTTTTCAATTTTGTGTTCGCAAACACTTTGTTTGTTTGACATTGTATACAATCTGCAATTAGTATTTTTATCCAAGTTGTAAGGTTTGGAAAATAGTATTTTTCCATTATGTTTTGTTTTGTTTTTTCGAGTCCCGTGTGACCTACTAGGTCTATGCAATGGTTCTCGTAAAATGAGCATAGTAATAATGTTAGTGGTAGACAGATTCGTTGTATTGACTTTTTATGAATATTTTTCACAATTTTGATTATCTCAGAATTTTCATCAATGATGATCGATTTGTATTTCCTGAAGTATGCGAATAGTCCTTTATTTCCACGTATGTCCATTTTTACTGAATGTGGTTTACTGTTATGTTTTTTCCACGTCTTCAATTTGTGAAGTACAGGGTCTAATATTTGAGTTTCTTTGATTAGTTTTTCTGTTCCTTTTGTTTTTTCGTCATAGAAAATGTCTGATATTTTTGCATTTTCATAGTTTTGTTTTTGTTGTATTTTTATGTTATTTATCAATCTAAGATTATCATCGTCATGATGGATTGTGTATGGTCCTTTTTGATTTTTCTCAATAATGAGATCATCTTTCTCTACCGTTGGAGATTGCCAATTCTTTATTTTCGGTTTGTATTTTGGTATCAGACTTGTTTTTGTCCCTTTGTGATACTTATCGTATGATATTGGGTGATATTCGTTTTTGTCGATATAAATTTCGAAGTAGTTGTTGTGAATGTTAGCTAGTATGGGTTAATGTGTTCTATCTGTATTATCGTCGTTTTTATTATTGCATATGCTATATTTGCATCCTAGGTTATTTTCAAATGGTGTCTCCGCAAGGAAGAATTTTATGTTTTCTGGTAGTTCTACTGTTATGTCGCGTGTTTTAGTAAAATTATCTTCGTCTATTGTTCTGCTGAGAAGGTCAGGGAGGGCTAGGTTTTTTCCTTCTGTCCAAATTATGTGTAGGTTTGGAAATTTCATTAATATTAATTGAAATCTATAAACTCTATGGTTTGGTTTGTTCTTTTGAGTAAATAGATAGATAATTGGGTTATGGTCTGTAAATAATACTATTGAGTGATTTGAGCCTGTTAAGAGGAATTCGTACTCTGTTAATGCGAAAATGATTGCAGAGCATTCTTTGATTAATGTAGATAGTCGCATTTCTATAGGTGTGAACAATCTAGAATTTGCTGATACTAATTTAATTTTCTTTTCAGTTGGGTGTTGTTGTAGCAATGCTGCTCCAATGCCTGTATTCGATGCATCTGTTATGATGTAAAATGGTTTTGTAGTGTCTGGCATCGTTAGTTCTAACTTGTGTGTTATTGTTTTTTTCATCTGTTCAAAAATTTTTTGATGTTCTTGTGTCAGTTTGAAATCAGTTTCTTTGTGTAAAAGATTGTAGAATTGTTGTAATATTGGCTGCATGCCATATACGTATTTTGCAAGAAAAATAATTGTTCCTAAGTATCTTTGTAATGCCTTCATACTTTTTGGGGGTTCTAGTTTCTGAAAACCGTCAATTCTTGATGTCAGTGGTTTCACTTTTTTATCTTCAATTATATGTCCAAGAAATTTGACTTTTTTCAACATAAAGTATGTTTTATCAGGCGCTGCTTTGAGGTTCTCTTTTAGGAGTACTTTATGATATTCAATGAGGGTTTCGTACATTTGTTCGTATGAGTTTGTTTGAATGAATATATCGTCAACGTATGTAATTACGGTTCCTTTACGAATTAATCGATAAAGAAAGTGTGTTAATATTGATGCAAATGCTGTGGTTCCGATTGATATTCCGTAAAATAAATATTTAAAGCAATATTGTTCATTGCCAATTGTAAAGTGAGTGTATCTCATTGATTCTTCGTCTAGTGGTATTTGGCTGTATGCGCTATTTAGATCAGCTGTTGTGAATATTGTTCCATTTATGCGTGTAAGTGCGACGTCAACAGGTTCGATCGGCCAATTACACTTTGATTCATCAATCATGCTATTTAAGTATCGTGCATCTAATACTATTTTCAATGATTCTCCTTTTCGTAATATAATTACTGGATTTGTAAATGTATTTCCTGTAGATAGTTGTTCTTTGTTCACTGGTGCAATTATGTCGTATTTTTTTAGTACGTCCAGTAATTTCTGGATTCGTTCTCTTAAGTGTATTGGTACTTTGCTTATTCTTTGTTTCTTGAAAATTGCATCTTTCTTTATAGGTAGATTCAGCTTCACTTTTGTTTTTCCAACGTCAATTTTTGTCGTTGCGTAGACTTGTATCTAATTAAATATGATTGTTACTACTTTTTCAAATTCGTTTTGAGTTAAGTGTGAATGTTGAAAATCGAACATTTGAATGAATTCTTTTTCTGATTTTGTGTACTTATTAATGTTAAATTTGCATTTGAAATTTGGTTTTCTTTCGAATGTTGCTACTTGTTCAATTGTTTCATTGTCTTGTATGTTTAGTATTTCGTTGATATCGTTTTCATTTTCATATGTTAAGTGATATAATGCTGTAAATAAGTCTATGGAATTAGTCTGATACATTTGTTCGTTCTGTTTTTTGAACGTAATGTTTTGATACATAAAACCAATTAAGCCTTCATTAATTGTTATTTTGTGTTGATTTTTATTGACTAAGAATATGTCCATGAAGTGTTCTTTTTCTGTTGTAAGATCTTTTATATCCGTGAATGATTGTTAATTTTACATCCGTGAATGATTGTGATACTTGTTAATTGGTTCGAAATAGTAGTTTGAACTATAAATTGCTTTTCCGTTTGACTTTTCCATTTGTCTGAAGATGGGTATCGGAAATGTTATGCATCTATGTTGTTTTTTTTCGAGATAGATTGATTCTTTGTTATAAATCGGATATAGTCTAGAGTAGTAGGGGTATCCTTTTGTACTGTTCATGAAGAATGTAATGTCATTATCTAGAATTGTGTTAGTGTTTATTGTTAATTTGTTCGTATTTACATTTATTGTTTCTATAAATTCCTTGAAGAATGGTGTTCCAAGTATGTTGTGATTACATTGAGTAACATAAAAATGAATGTTAAAGTTGTGTTGTATTTTATTTCTGTTTTTTGATATTCTATCTGGTGTTAGATTTAATAATATTGTTCCAAATGTTTCTATGGTTGTATTATTTGCTGCTGTTAGTGTTTTGTTTGCTCGTTCGAGATGTATATCAGAGTTGTTGTATTTTGTTTCATTCCAGGTGTCTTCGTTTAAGAGGTTTAATGTTGCTCCAGAGTCCAGTAGAAAATCAATTTCCAATACTGGTTTTTGCTTTGTAAAGTCTTGTTCGAATTTGTTTCACTGATACATTGGTAGTATCCATGTTGGGTTACTTTCTAGTGCATTCACTATAGTATTGCATGTCTCTTCGTTCGCGTTGTAAAATTTGTCAAGTATTTCTTGATCTTCGTTTGATGATTCGGATGTGTATTCGTATTCATCAATGCCAGGTGGATCTTCGTTTTGTCTATCTGTCCCTATATTATTTATTCTGCCTTTATTGTTATTATTGTTATATTTGTTTCCATCTGTTCTTCCGTCTTTTGATTGATGTCTGTTATTTTGTTCTCGATGTGACGAATTTCTTCTATCATTTCTATTGTTATTGTTTGAATAATGTCTGTTATTGCTCTTTGATCTTTGTCTGTATCTATCAGTTCTATTTGAATCTCTGCTATCAAATCTTTGTCTGTTATAATTATTATTACTATTATTATTATTTCTGTTATACGGTGATTGGTGTCTTGATTGACTGCGATTTGTGTATCTTGAGCTTGATCTACTATTGTTATATCTATTATAATTTTTGTTTCTGTTGTAGCTGTTTGTTCTATTTCTATTGAAATTGTTTCTATTGTAACTTGTATTTCTATTGTTATATTTGTTATTCGAGTCACTGTTTCTTTGATAATTTGACATATTATTGTAGTTTTTTCTTGATTGTGGCCTATATGGCGTTCAGCTTCTTGAGCTGTTGTACACTGGTGATGTTGATGGTAGTTGTCTTCCCTTGACATTGTTAGAGTCGATTTTCCTATTCGGTAAATTTTGATTATTTCTCATGTGACCATAAAATGATTTTTCTTTTGGTCTTGGTATGCTTTCTCGTCTTGGTCTTTTAAAGCATGGGCCTTTTGTGTGACCGTGTGAACTACAGTAACCGCAAAATAGTGCAAATTTTGGTCTTCCTTTAAAATTTTTTCTATCGTATGTGTTATTTATTCCATTTAGAACGTTACAGATCGTTCCTTCAAATTGTTCCAAGTCGTTTTGATTCAGGTCGTTTATATTATTACAAGCTATGTTCATTTGTTTTAAGTCGTCATTAATGTTATTTGTAGTTTGGTTAATTTCATATAATCGTTTATGATTATTCGTTATTGTTCTTGTTAAGTCCATTTGATCTATTTTGTCAACTAGTGCTTTGAATGGCATTTCTGGTTCTATTGGTGTTTGTTTATGGTTTGCATGTTTTTTCAAGGCTGCCGTTTTTAGTTCATTATCCAAACATCTTATGAATGTATGAATATTTGATTCATTACACTATATCTATAATCTTCTGTATATAGTGAATATGCAAGTGACCGTAATGATTCGTTTGTATGTTTTTGTAATTGTTGTAAAACTATTTTTGCTTGTTGTTTTGATTTTTCTGAGTCGAACATATCTGAGAATTCTTTGCAAAATGTTTCCCAATCCAATTTTGTTTCACTCGGAAGAGTTGAATACCATTTTTGAGCTGGACCTTGTAGTGTGTGTAATATTAAGGCTGCTCTTTTTACTTTCCATTGGTGGTGTCCTGGTTTGTTTACTGGTTCTATGCCACTGCTAAATATCATTGCTGCCACTATAGTGTTTAGATATTCTTCGACAATATATGCTGGATCTGTGCCATCAAATGGTCTTATTGTCGTTGGTACTGAACCACTACTTATGCTTTGTTCAATTTGTGGTTCTTCGTTTATACTCATTGATGTTAATTGTTTATAGAATGGCAATGGAGGTTCTGTTACCGTTGTTTCTCTTTCTTCTGTTGTATTTGAATTTGTAGTACTTGGGGTTGATCTTCGTGTTCTAATTTCGTGTCTTTTGTTTTGTATATTATTGTCTTCTACATTTCTGTTTTCTGTTCGTGTATTGTATTTTATATTAATGTCATTTATCGTTCTTTCGAATCCGTTAAACATTGATTGTAATGCTTCATCTTGTTTTCTTTCCATAATTTCGTTTATTTGTCTAAATTTGTTTTCTATATTGTCTATTAATTTATTTGTATGATTTGTTACTTTTTCTGTGATTTCGTCTTTTAGATCATTATAGTTGTACAATGTAAATCGTGTATATTGTTGTCCCCAATGTAAATTGTGATTATCATTGTTTTCGTTTAGTGAGCTTATATATGTATTGTTTCTAATATAGTCTTGGTTCATCGTTTGTTGAGTTTTCTTCCTAACTCTCTGATTTACCGTTGGTGGTATCCAATTCCCAAATTTTATTTCTTTTTCTTTTTCATCTGAATCGGAAATATATATTTCGTCTACAACATTTTGTTGGTTTCCAAACAATTTTGAGGTTAGTGGTTTGTCTGGTTTTATCGTTGATTTTTGTTTTGCTTGCAGTCTTGTGTTTATTTGAACGTCTTTTGGTGTTGACGTAGTTGTAAGTGTTTTTGACAGGCTAAACGATGAGGAACCCAGTTGTCCTTGATCTGTGATTTGTACATAATCTTCTAGTCCTTGTATGTAATTTATACTGTCTGAACATATTTTTATTGTACTTTTGAAGTGTGGTGAATAGTACTCACCGTCCCAGATGTGTCTAAGTTCTTCATTCAGATTTTCAATCTCTTCGTGAAATGTTTCTCCAAACTCTATTCGTTTTTCGTTAATGTGTTCAAAATTATCTAACCAAAATAAGAATGTAAATTCTGAGATGATTTGAAAGATATCAAATGTAGCTGTTTTTAATTCCGTTTTTAGTTCAATAATTTTTGTTAACCAATTATTATAAATTAATATATCGTTTCTGAGTCTATCGTTTACTGACTGTATTTGTCTTTGTTGTTCATTCAAATATCCGATTGTGTTTCGGAGTAATTCGTATGTTGTATTTGGTATTGCTGTTATTTTTGATCTGTCTTGAGAATCTTCATGTCGTTTCAAGAATGTTTTAAACATATCTGATAATTTTGTTTCATTTTGAAAATTATAAAACGTTTTCCTGTTTCTTGTTTCATCTGTTAATGTGAATATATAATGTTTGTTAAGTTGTTCTCTACCCAGTAGTATCACTGGTAGATAATGTGCTAGATGGTTTCTATGAATACTGATTTGTTGTATATGTTTTGTTTCTTTGAAGAAGTTATTCTTCAAATTTATTAGTATTTTGTGTATTGTCTCGCGGTTTTCTAGCGGACAATCATCAGAGATTGTAAACGGTGTTATGAAATTGTTAGTATTTGTTTGTTGTAGATAACTATGTATGTGGCCATTGTTACTATTGTTTTGTTAGATCTAGAGATTGTTTTGTTCAATTGTTAATTTTTCCGTTATGGAGAATAAAAGATGAAAATTTGTTATTTCAATATAGTCCGGCACTTTCGCACCAGATAAGACGTGTGCTGAGGTAGGGTTACCTTGAGAAGTTACTCTACTTCTGTCTTATGGCGTCTCAAGAATATAGTCAAATCTTAAGGCTTACCTGACTAACTAAATTTCTAGATCTCTAGTCTGTTACTCTTCTATCTGAGCTTCAGTAGACAGTGCACCGGCCGCAATGCTAAAGTCTAACGTATATCTCAATACTAAAACAAGAGCGGAGTAGAGAGAGAGAATTATACTTTATTATTATATCAGGTATGACTGGTAACGACTAAAGGGGTAGCGTGTTGTGTTACCTACGGGTAAACAGATAAACATTTTAAGGAAAGGTATTTCAATATTTTCAACCAATCAGGGTTGAGTATTTTAGTTTATATTTATTAACATAAAAAAGTCTCTAAATCCTTTTGTTGGAAGTCAACACTGACTCCATTTGAAGCACACAAGTTTATAAGTTTATAAGGGATATTTAAACCCTAAGAAGAAGATTGTTTGTATACAAACGTTTGCGGGCTATAAATCCAGTCAACACTTTTGCGCAGTAGAAGAAATCTTGTTGTCTAATGTGAATAATCTATGTATTGGTATTGCGTATGCAGTCTCACGTTGAAGATTTTGTTTTTTAACTACATGTGAAACGTCTGGGTAGGAAGCGTTCTACTTTCTGATGAAAATATTACCTAAGGGCTATTTTCAGAACACAGACTCAAACTCGAACTCGAACTCGTCTGGCTCAGACTGTTAATAGACTTCCCTTTCATTTATTACACAAAAAGCCATATGATTCAGACGTATTACGTTTTGACGAAATTCGTATCCGAAAACAACAAGTTCGAACATGATAAAAGGAAGTAATTGATTCTTCAATAGAATTTTTGTAAAAAAGGAACAAAAAAAGCATTCTGAAAGATAATAAACTACTGAAACTTTGACCTCATCAACTGTTGTGTCGTCCAGCAAAGATCAGTGGTTTTTGACAGGGAAGACAATCTTCGATTAGAAAGAACACAAGTTGACAGTAATTTGTACCCCCGCAATTTTAATCAGGTTAATTCATCATTTGAAAAGAATTCATAGTTTGAAGGGATACTAAGAAGTCAAAACAAAGTCCTTGAGGAATCCGAAAAGTATAGAAACATCATTTTTTAATTTTTAAGGATGTATCAGAAAAACGAGTGGAGTCAAGAAGAACAGTTGGGTGTAACAACATCTTGTCACTTTGGTTGCAGCGAATACAAAGACACAGAAGAAAACAACGAAAAAAACTTCTGTTTAACAGCAATAAGGCTCCCTCAGTAAAAACTTTGGTGTAAGAAAGCAAAAAAGGAGAACATCTGGAAACCAGAGGAACAGCATTTTGTTTGTTTGTTTGTCTATCATCAGAGCGTATCAAGAATCCCTAAGCAAGAGAAGCGGTTCAAAACAGAAAACTTGTGGAAAGTAGGTTAAAAAACTTCTTTTATCTTCATGTAGCTCCTCCACCATTTCAACCTATACAACTCATCCACGGATCAAGAAAAGGTAGTTGGAAAATCAAAATAGTTAAAAATCAGCATCCCTTAATCATCAGCAAGCATTTTTTCTCTGTGTTGTGAGGCGAGGAGCTGAGATTGGTCTATTAGCAAATAAATAAGACACATATTCATTTCTTAAGATTGCATCACAGATAAAAAATTTTTATGACCTATCAGATGTAAAATGTGAAAACTACTTTAAATGACTAACACAAAATTATTTGAAAAAACACCATTTTTCCTCTTAATGTACAGGTCCTAGAGAAAAGTTTCTCAGGTAAAAATTGTTCCATTAGTGAAAACTGACACAAAACTACTTTAAAAAACATCAGTTTTGCACACAAAACATATATATGAGTCATCAAAGGTCAATTGTACATCGTTTTTTCCCTCTTAATGTACAAGTCCTACAGAAAAATCTTTTAAGGAAAAGTTGTTTCATTAGTGAAAACTAACACAAAACTACTTTAAAAAACATCAGTTTTGCTCACAAAACATATTTATGAGTCATCAAAGGTCAATTGTACATCATTTTTTCCCTCTTAATGTACAAGTCCTACATCATTTTTTTCATCTTAATGTACAAGTCCTAGAGAAAAATCTCTTAAGGAAAAGCTGTTTCATTAGTGAAAACTAACAAAAAATTACTTTAAAAACATCAATTTTGCTCACAAAACCTATATATATGTGTCCTCAAAGGTCAATTGTACATCATTTTTTCCTCTTAATGTACAAGTCCTAGAGAAAAATTTCTTAAGGAAAAGTTGCTCCATTAATGAAAACTGACACAAAACTACTTTAAAAACATCAGTTTTGCTCACAAAACATATATATGAGTCATCAAATGTTAATTGTACATCATTTTTTTCCTCTTAATGTACAAGTCCTAGAGAAAAATTTCTTGAGGAAAAGTTGTTCCATCAGTAAAAACTAACACAAAACTACTTTAAAAAACATCAATTTTTCTCACAAAACATTTAAATGAGTCAACAAAGTTCAGTTGTACATCATTTTTGTCCTCTTAATGTACAAGTCCTAGAGAAAAATTTCTTAAGGAAAAGTTGTTCCATTAGTGAAAACTAACACAAAAGTACTTTAAAAAACATCAGTTTTGCGCACAAAACATATATATGAGTCATCAAAGTTCAATCGTACATCTTTTTTTCCTCTTAATGTACTAGTCCTAGAGAAAAATTTCTTAAGGAAAAGTTGTTCCATTAGTGAAAACTAACACAAAACTACTTTAAAAAACATCAATTTTGCTCACACAACATATATATGAGTCATCAAAGGTCAATTGTACATCAATTTTTTCCTCTAAAAGTACAAGTCCTAGAGAAAAATTTCTTAAGGGAAAGTTCTTCCATTTGTGAAAACTAACACAAAACTACTTTAAAGTACATCAATTTTGCTCACACAACATATATATGAGTCATCAAAGGTCAATTGTACATCATTTTTTCCCTCTTAATGTACAAGTCCAAGAGGAAAATTTCTTAAGGAAAAGTTGTTTCATTAGTGAAAACTAACACAAAACTACTTTAAAAAACATCAATTTTGCTCACACAACATATATATGAGTCATCAAAGCTCAATTGTACATCAGTTTTTTCCTCTAAATGTACAAGTCCTAGAGAAAAATTTCTTAAGGAAAAGTTGTTCCATTTGTGAAAACTAACACAAAACTACTTTAAAAAACATCAATTTTGCTCACACAACATATATATGAGTCATCAAAGGTCAATTGTACATCATTTTTTCCCTCTTAATGTACAAGTCCTAGAGGAAAATTTCTTAGAGAAAAGTTGTTTCATTAGTGAAAACTAACACAAAACTACTTTAAAAAACATCAGTTTTGCTCACAAAACATATATATGAGTCTTCAAAGGTCAATTGTACATCAATTTTTTCCTCTAAATGTACAAGTCCTAGAGAAAAATTTCTTAAGGAAAAGTTGTTCCATTAGTGAAAACTAACACAAAACTACTTTAAAAAAACATCAGGTTTCCTCACAAAACATATATATGAGTCATCAAAGTTCAATCGTACGTCATTTTTTCCCTTTTAATGTACAAGTCCTAGAGAAAAAATTCTTAAGGAAAAGTTGTTCCATTAGTGAAAACTAACACAAAACTACTTTGAAAAACATCAATTTTGCTCACACAACATATATATGAGTCATCAAAGGTCAATTGTACATCATTTTTTCCCTCTTAATGTACAAGTCCTAGAGAAAAATTTCTTAAGGAAAAGTTGTTCCATTAGTGAAAACTAACGCGAAACTACTTTGAAAAACATCAATTTTGCTCACACAACATATATATGAGTCATCAAAGGTCAATTGTACATCATTTTTTTTCCTCTAAATGTACAAGTCCTAGAGAAAAATTGTTTAAGGAAAAGTTGTTCCATTAGTGAAAACTTACACAAAACTACTTTAAAAAACATCAATTTTGCTCACACAACATATATATGAGTCATCAAAGGTCAATTGTACATCATTTTTTTCCTCTAAATGTACAAGTACTAGAGAAAAATTTCTTGAGGAAAAGTTGTTCCATTAGTGAAAACTAACACAAAACTACTTTAAAAAACATCAATTTTGCTCACACAACATATATATGAGTCATCAAAGGTCAATTGTACATCATTTTTTTCCTCTTAATGTACAAGTCCTAGAGAAAAATTTCTTAAGGAAAAGTTGTTCCGTTAGTGAAAACTAACACAAAACTACTTTAAAAAAAACATCAGTTTTGCTCACAAAACATATATATGAGTCATCAAAGTTCAATCGTACATCATTTTTTTACTCTTAATGTACAAGTCCTAGAGAAAAATTTCTTGAGGAAAAGTTGTTCCATTAGTGAAAACTAACACAAAACTACTTTAAAAAACATCAATTTTGCTCACACAACATATATATGAGTCATCAAAGGTCAATTGTACATCATTTTTTTCCTCCTAATGTACAAGTCCTAGAGAAACATTTCTTAAGGAAAAGTTGTTCCATTTGTGAAAACTAACACAAAACTACTTTAAAAAACATCAATTTTGCTCACACAACATATATATGAGTCATCAAAGGTCAATTGTACATCATTTTTTCCCTCTTAATGTACAAGTCCTAGAGGAAAATTTCTTAGAGAAAAGTTGTTTCATTAGTGAAAACTAACACAAAACTACTTTAAAAAACATCAGTTTTGCTCACAAAACATATATATGAGTCATCAAAGGTCAATTGTACATCATTTTTTACCTCTTAATGTACAAGTCCTAGAGGAAAATTTCTTAAGGAAAAGTTGTTCCATTAGTGAAAACTAACACAAAACTACTTTAAAAAAACATCAGGTTTCCTCACAAAACATATATATGAGTCATCAAAGTTCAATCGTACATCATTTTTTCCCTCTTAATGTACAAGTCCTAGAGAAAAAATTCTTAAGGAAAAGTTGTTCCGTTAGTGAAAACTAACACAAAACTACTTTAAAAAAAACATCAATTTTGCTCACACAACATATATATGAGTCATCAAAGGTCAATTGTACATCATTTTTTTCCTCTTAATGTACAAGTCCTAGAGAAAAATTTCTTAAGGAAAAGTTGTTCCGTTAGTGAAAACTAACACAAAACTACTTTAAAAAAAACATCAGTTTTGCTCACAAAACATATATATGAGTCATCAAAGTTCAATCGTACATCATTTTTTTACTCTTAATGTACAAGTCCTAGAGAAAAATTTCTTGAGGAAAAGTTGTTCCATTAGTGAAAACTAACACAAAACTACTTTAAAAAACATCAATTTTGCTCACACAACATATATATGAGTCATCAAAGGTCAATTGTACATCATTTTTTTCCTCCTAATGTACAAGTCCTAGAGAAACATTTCTTAAGGAAAAGTTGTTCCATTTGTGAAAACTAACACAAAACTACTTTAAAAAACATCAATTTTGCTCACACAACATATATATGAGTCATCAAAGGTCAATTGTACATCATTTTTTCCCTCTTAATGTACAAGTCCTAGAGGAAAATTTCTTAGGGAAAAGTTGTTTCATTAGTGAAAACTAACACAAAACTACTTTAAAAAACATCAGTTTTGCTCACAAAACATATATATGAGTCATCAAAGGTCAATTGTACATCATTTTTTCCCTCTTAATGTACAAGTCCTAGAGGAAAATTTCTTAGAGAAAAGTTGTTTCATTAGTGAAAACTAACACAAAACTACTTTAAAAAACATCAGTTTTGCTCACAAAACATATATATGAGTCATCAAAGGTCAATTGTACATCATTTTTTACCTCTTAATGTACAAGTCCTAGAGGAAAATTTCTTAAGGAAAAGTTGTTCCATTAGTGAAAACTAACGCAAAACTACTTTAAAAAACATCAATTTTGCTCACACAACATATATATGAGTCTTCAAAGGTCAATTGTACATCAATTTTTTCCTCTAAATGTACAAGTCCTAGAGAAAAATTTCTTAAGGAAAAGTTGTTCCATTAGTGAAAACTAACACAAAACTACTTTAAAAAAACATCAGGTTTCCTCACAAAACATATATATGAGTCATCAAAGTTCAATCGTACATCATTTTTTCCCTCTTAATGTACAAGTCCTAGAGAAAAAATTCTTAAGGAAAAGTTGTTCCGTTAGTGAAAACTAACACAAAACTACTTTAAAAAAAACATCAATTTTGCTCACACAACATATATATGAGTCATCAAAGGTCAATTGTACATCATTTTTTTCCTCTTAATGTACAAGTCCTAGAGAAAAATTTCTTAAGGAAAAGTTGTTCCGTTAGTGAAAACTAACACAAAACTACTTTAAAAAAAACATCAGTTTTGCTCACAAAACATATATATGAGTCATCAAAGTTCAATCGTACATCATTTTTTTACTCTTAATGTACAAGTCCTAGAGAAAAATTTCTTGAGGAAAAGTTGTTCCATTAGTGAAAACTAACACAAAACTACTTTAAAAACATCAATTTTGCTCACACAACATATATATGAGTCATCAAAGGTCAATTGTACATCATTTTTTTCCTCCTAATGTACAAGTCCTAGAGAAACATTTCTTAAGGAAAAGTTGTTCCATTTGTGAAAACTAACACAAAACTACTTTAAAAAACATCAATTTTGCTCACACAACATATATATGAGTCATCAAAGGTCAATTGTACATCATTTTTTCCCTCTTAATGTACAAGTCCTAGAGGAAAATTTCTTAGGGAAAAGTTGTTTCATTAGTGAAAACTAACACAAAACTACTTTAAAAAACATCAGTTTTGCTCACAAAACATATATATGAGTCATCAAAGGTCAATTGTACATCATTTTTTACCTCTTAATGTACAAGTCCTAGAGGAAAATTTCTTAAGGAAAAGTTGTTCCATTAGTGAAAACTAACGCAAAACTACTTTAAAAAACATCAATTTTGCTCACACAACATATATATGAGTCTTCAAAGGTCAATTGTACATCAATTTTTTCCTCTAAATGTACAAGTCCTAGAGAAAAATTTCTTAAGGAAAAGTTGTTCCATTAGTGAAAACTAACACAAAACTACTTTAAAAAAACATCAGGTTTCCTCACAAAACATATATATGAGTCATCAAAGTTCAATCGTACATCATTTTTTCCCTCTTAATGTACAAGTCCTAGAGAAAAAATTCTTAAGGAAAAGTTGTTCCATTAGTGAAAACTAACACAAAACTACTTTAAAAAACATCAATTTTGCTCACACAACATATATATGAGTCATCAAAGGTCAGTTGTACATCATTTTTTCCCTCTTAATGTACAATTCCTAGAGAAGAATTTCTTAAGGAAAAGTTGTTCCATTAGTGAAAACTAACGCGAAACTACTTTGAAAAACATCAATTTTGCTCACACAACATATATATGAGTCATCAAAGGTCAATTGTACATCATTTTTTTTCCTCTAAATGTACAAGTCCTAGAGAAAAATTGTTTAAGGAAAAGTTGTTCCATTAGTGAAAACTTAAACAAAACTACTTTAAAAAACATCAATTTTGCTCACACAACATATATATGAGTCATCAAAGGTCAATTGTACATCATTTTTTTCCTCTTAATGTACAAGTACTAGAGAAAAATTTCTTAAGGAAAAGTTGTTCCATTAGTGAAAACTAACACAAAACTATTTTAAAAAAAACATCAGTTTTGCTCACAAAACATATATATGAGTCATCAAATATCAATCGTACATCATCTTCTTCCTCTTAATGTACAAGTTCTAGAGAAAAATTTCTTGAGGAAAAGTTGTTCCATTAGTAAAAACTAACACAAAACTGCTTTAAAAAACATCAATTTTGCTCACACAACATATATATGAGTCATCAAAGGTCAATTGTACATCATTTTTTTCCTCTTAATGTACAAGTCCTAGAGAAAAATTTCTTAAGGAAAAGTTGTTCCGTTAGTGAAAACTAACACAAAACTACTTTAAAAAACATCAGTTTTGCTCACAAAACATATATATGAGTCATCAAAGTTCAATCGTACATCATTTTTTTACTCTTAATGTACAAGTCCTAGAGAAAAATTTCTTGAGGAAAAGTTGTTCCATTAGTGAAAACTAACACAAAACTACTTTAAAAAACATCAATTTTGCTCACACAACATATATATGAGTCATCAAAGGTCAATTGTACATCATTTTTTTCCTCCTAATGTACAAGTCCTAGAGAAAAATTTTTTAAGGAAAAGTTGTTCCATTTGTGAAAACTAACACAAAACTACTTTAAAAAACATCAATTTTGCTCACACAACATATTTATGAGTCATCAAAGGTCAATTGTACATCATTTTTGTCCTCTTAATGTACAAGTCCTAGAGAAAAATTTCTTAAGGAAAAGTTGTTCCATTAGTGAAAACTAACGCAAAACTTCTTTAAAAACATCAATTTTGCTCACACAACATATATATGAGTCATCAAAGGTCAATTGTACATCATTTTCTTCCTCTAAACGTACAAGTCCTAGAGAAAAATTTTTTAAGGAAAAGTTGTTCCATTAGTGAAAACTAACACAAAACTACTTTAAAAAACATCAATTTTGCTCTCACAACATATATATGAGTCATCAAAGGTCAATTGTACATCATTTCTTCCATCTTAATGTACAAGTCCTAGAGACAATTTTCTTAAGGAAAAGTTTTTCCATTAGAAAAAATTAACACAAAACTACTTTAAAAACATCATTTTTGCACCTACAAAATGAATATGAGTAATCAAAGTCAACTGAACTTTTTAATTGTGTGTACGAGTAATTCAAAAAAGCTTATAACAAATTTTTCCTTAGGTAAAAATTTACGCTGTTTTAAAAATTAAGTTTAAAAATTAAAATGCCAAAAATTCTCCAAAAGCTTTTTGTTTGGGCAAAAAATGGACTGACACCAAAAAAAATTTTACATGATATATATATACAGGAAATAACGAAATAAATCTATGTAATTTAATCAAATTTCCTCACTGATAGCAAATTTTTCTCGCTTAAACCTATTTTACAGGCTATATGTCATCCTACTTGATCAAAACAAGGGTTTCAAAAAGCACTCTAAACTCCCTAATAGTCCTATTTAGGCATCGTTGGAGGTTTACAAATTTTAATTGCATCAGAACTTTTTGACTAAATTCCGTTAGTGCTTTACAACATAAATAATATTGTCCATAAACATTCCAAAAACGTGGACAAATGCCCTTGAGTTATCTGAGGTTAAAGATTCATTTTATTGATCTGTGTGCTGGATCAGCATTGTCAAAAAATTGTTAAACACAAAATAAACGAAACAAAAGCAGATTGTTAATTGGTAAGACAAAGATCAGCAAGGGACAATATGCTATGCGTTAAACTAAAATACCAGTTTTCTCAAAAGTTTTCATCTAGAAAAAAATTAGTTCACAAATCAGAAAACTACAAGCCAGAAATCAATTATATCAAGCTTATTTGTTCTTCAAGAATCTTTAGAGCTCTTTTTTTACCCTACTCGAAGTTTCTTATAAACATACCAGACGAAGCAAAACCTTCCTTTTCTTTAAAATGGAAAACAACTATATGGAAATCCAGATTTTTTAATGTGTTTGGTTTGTGCCGATGTTAGCTATAAAATGTAAAACAAAAAGTGAGCCACCTTTTTTTGCATGGCGCGATAATAAATTAATGTTCTATGAGGAATATTTCAAAGAAAAACGTGACTGGCTCACAGAAAATCTTAACTTTTAATTGACTGTTGAATTAATTGTGCTACTCAACCACAAATGCATGCATTCTCAGTTGATTGGTGAGAGAATTGGTTTCAAGCACCTAGGCCAAACTGCATCAGTGATCAATGTTGAAATTTATTGAATATTTTTTTGTCATATTGCACCTATAAATTGCCTTTATCAAACTTTTTATTGACTTTTTTGTAAGTACTAACAAGTTTCAAAGCAACCTTAATTGTCAACAATTTGATTCTGTCATATTTGATTGCTAAATTATATGAATAACCGTAATTGATTTGCCAAACGATTTTTGGAGTTCAGTTGCAAAAAAAATCAGGCAAAAAAAATCAGGTAAATTTTAAAGTAACCAAATCATCCATAAAAAAATTAAATTTTTAATCTCAGTCAGAAGCAAAAAAAAGGTGCAAAGAAAGCTCATTTTTTGGGTTCACTGGTCGGCACAAATATATATAATTTCAACAAATACATCATCCTGAAGATACACAATGTTTCACAACAACAATTTTCAGAACACATAAAGAGTACTATAAAAAACAATCCATAAATATTTTCACTTTAAAGCGTTCATTAACTACAAATCAGTTGCTTGTTTACTTTCCAGTTGAATTATTTTTGATTTGTAAAAATTTAAAACCGACTCAACATCAGTCTTAAAGAAGTAAGTTTAATCTTTTACACTAGCTCTTGTAAGTGCTGGGAAGTTGCCAACTTGTTTTGATCCTTATTATAAAACAACGCAATTAATTTTGAAAAAAATGGAGGACTACCCATTGTTATGAAATCATCTTGTTTCATCAGCTTAAGCCCAGTCACGTGCAAATCTTTTGAAATTTATATATAAAAAAGTGAAAGTTTTTGTTTTTTCGACAAAGCTTACACGTAACCAAAAAGAAAACAATTTGGTACATGTAGTTTATTGACTGAACCTCAAGTTTAGCAAAGAAACAAAACTATAAAAACCAATTTTCAGAAAGAAAAGTCATTTTAAATCATTCAACAACTGCCAACCAGTCGCTTAGATTTCAGTCAACTAGCTTGATTTTCAGAACAAAATTTTCATACGCACAAATGTTCGATCAAATTAGCAGTGTAAGTCAATAATTTTTTTTCGTAAAAACCAGTTGCACATGTGCCAAAGGATGGAACCAGAAAAAAATTAATTTAGTGAGCTTTTAATTTTAGGAAAAAATAACTGTTTGACGAATGCCAAGTTTTTGTTCACTAAAAGTTTGAAGATAACAAAACTTAAAATAAAACAACTTCATATACAAACTTTTTCTTAAATGACTGGTTGTTGTTCAAAAACATTCTAGCCGTTTTTTTGGTTTTGGATTCTTGTTTATCAAATACATCAACCTTTTTTTACATGATTACTTATGCGAGGTCAAGATGCCTTAAACCAATGATTTCATAGGTATTATCTTTTAGGACTTGTACGTGAATTGGTTTAGTGACTAAGTTTTAAAATTTTTCCCAATTTTCAGCATCGAAAAACAAGTCATAAAATTAAAATATTCAACATAAAAAAATTGCTTGCCTAATGTAGTCCAATAAATTTGATCCGTGGTTGAGTCTTAAAAAAGTGCTCTTCAAAATGTTCATCACTAAAGTTTATGTAGTAATTTTATATTTACATACAGTAAAAATTTATATACCTTCTTTTCTGTTTTAGACGAAGACTTTCAACTGTGACGAGTGCTCGAAGAAGTACAGCACGAAAGAGAAGCTATTGCTACATATGGAGAAGGAGCATAACACAAAATATGAAAAATCAGCAGACTATGAGTGCGGAGTTTGTGGTCAAAAATTTAAAGAGAGCAGAAATGTAATTCGTCATTTGAAAAGAGTTAATGAATGTCTGAGGTACTCGAAGTGCAAGCATTGTCCACAAATTTATGGCGACACTTCATCGTGTGCTAGACATGAAGAAGACACTCATGGTACTCACACAGAGGTTCCAGAGAAAATTAAAAGCAAGATTGAGCGTCAGGAAACAAAACATGCAATCGGAAAATTTTTCCAGTCGTTCAGGGTACAAGCGGACAACCAAATTGATGTGTTCACCTTTGTTACGGAGCATCTCGAAGAGCTTAAATTGTTCGTGAGAAACAAAATAGCAATGCTAGGACCTTTGAAAATTCAGTTCTCTGTTTTTGTACAAATGTTGAAACCAACAGATGATACCAAAGTCGGCTGTCATGCAAACACAAAGTCGAAAGTTCTAACAACAGAACTATCAGATGATGAAATTTTTGAAATGGTTGATCAAATGAACAATTCAATCCAAATTTTTTCTACCGGTGGAAGCGGATTTGTTGTTCAGAAAATTGATCAGTTGGATATCAACATTAACAATTTTAAACCTATCAGAGGAAGCAGTTACATTGCTACAACATCCGCTTTAGTTGGAAACCATTTTCTCCTATATGTACGAAACAATGATAACAAATGTTTTGCATATTCAGTCCTTGCAGCACTGTTTCCACAGAAGGAGAACAAAAATCGGCAAAACAAATACAAGCCAAATTTGCACAAACTGAATTTTGATAATATCGAGTTCCCGATGTCCTTAACAGATGTTCCGAAGTTTTAGAAACAAAACAATATTGGAATTAATGTTTTTGGTTTCGAGAAAAACAAAATTTTGCCGCTTTACTTGTCCAGAAAGGGTACACATAAAGTTATTCTTTTGTTGCTGCTGACTGATGGACTTACTAGTCATTACTGCTTGATAACAAATTTTCACGCTTTCATGGCTCGGCAGTTTGGAAAAAGTAATCATAACCGGTATAAGTACTGCGAATGTTGCCTTCACGGATTTTGGAATTCAACGGCACTGGAAAAAAATTTGGTTTTATGTGGGGAGCATAAAGCTGTTCATATTACTATGCCAACGGAAGACTCAAAAAATGAATTTACAAACTGGCATAAAACGTTTTCAGTTCCCTTAGTGATTTAGGCCGACACAGAGGCTGTCAGCTTTAAGCATGACACTTGTCGTCAACATCCTGACAATAGCTACACCTTGAATAAAGAAACTCAGATCCCTTGCGCAATAGGTTTCTGTGCTGTTGATAAAAAAGGTGGAAGTGATTATTATGGTTTAGAATGTGAGAAATGCATCGAAGAGTTTTTTAAGTAGCTCAGAGAGAACGCTAAATCCATCTCTGTGAAAAAACGGAAGCATAGACGTCTCATAATAATTGATGAAGAGCGCAAGCAAATGATTGATCAGGGTACAAGATGTGTTATTTGTCAGATGTGTTTGAACGACGAAAAAATAATCCATCATGATCACTTTACTGGTGAAATCTACGGAGTTGCACACAACAGCTGTAATCTTAAGCTTCGTACGCAGACTTTTACGCCTATTTTCTTCCACAACCTAAGTAAATATGACGCACATCATCTTCTGAAATACATTGAAATCCGCTCGGAAGAAAAATTGACAGTCATTCCCTGCAACAGTGAGACATACATCTCATTCTCGTTCTTTGTTCCTGTTGGTAAAAGCAAATACGACAAGCTACTATATGAAGAATTTCGTTTCCTTGACAGCTATCGGTTTTTATCTGGGAGTCTTGAAACGTTGGTTACAACACTCGAAACAAAGGACTATTGTCAATTATCTAAACACTTCCCAAAACATGACGACATTTTGCAAAAGAAAGGAATTTTCCCATATTCGTTCCTCGATAGCTTTGAGAAACTCTCTGAAAAGTCGTTGCCTCGTTATGATGATCAGTGGATTAATTCACTGTCTGGTCAAATTGATGATTCTGAGGAGGATGTTCAGCATGCTTGGAACTTGTTTGGAATTTGCTTGCTTGGAATTTGCAAAGTTTGAAATTTGCTTGGATGCAAGAATTTGGGTGATTATCTGATGTTGTATCTCAAAACTGATGTCATTCTTCTGGTTGACGATTTTGAAAAATGCAGGAGACTATTTGATCAAGTATATGGATTAGACCCCTGTCATTACTATAGTGCACCGAATATTTCATGGGATGCAATGCTGAAAACAACTAAAGTGAAATTGGACTTGCTCTCTGATATAGATATGCTGTTGTTTTGTGAGAGAGCCATCCGTGGAGGATTGAATGGAATTGGTGAAAAACGGTATATGAAAGCTAACAACAAATACTTGCATGACTTTGATGAAGGAAAACCAATTACGTATGGACTTTTTCTGGATGTCGTTAACTTATACGGTGGAACATTGATGAAAAAACTGCCAACCGGTGGATTTGACTGGTCAGACATCACCATGGACAAGATGATGCAAACATCTGACGAAAGTGATGTTGGGTACTTTGTAATGGTTGTTCTGAATTATCCTAGCAACTTACATGACTGTCACAATGATTTCCCTCTGGCTGCTGAGAAGTTAAAAATCTATGCTGAGATGCTTTCTCAGTATCAAGTAGAATTGGGAAACAAGACCAGTCGTATCCCAAAGCTTCTGGAAACGCTTCAGTCAAAGCAGAATTAAGCTTGTCATTATTCAGTTCTGAAATTTTATTGTCAACAGGGGCTCCAAGTAACCAGACTACATAAAACTCTGAAGTTCAACCAGAGTGACTTTATGAAGTGCTATATTGAGCAGAATACAAAGTTGCGACAACAACCCGGTATCAGCACCTTTGAAAAGAACTTTTTCAAACTGTTGAACAATTCATGCTTCGGAAAAACGATGGAAAATTTGAGATGTCGTTACCAGATGGTATTCGTTGAAAATGAGGAGAAAGCAAAATTTTTTTGCAACAAACACAATTTTGAGAAGTTCACTATATTTCGAGCGAACCTTGTTGGGATCACTCTTAGCCAGAAAAAGATCAGGTGGAATAAACCAACTTATCTGGGTGCTGCTATTTTGGATCTGTCGAAACTACACCTGTACAGGTTTCATTATGAAAAAATGGGGCCTTTGTTTGACAAAAAAGCTCGAGTGATGTCTCGTGACACCGATTCTCTCTTTTATGAAATTGAGACGGATGACATATACGAAGATCTTAAAAAGTTGAAACACGTACTTGATTTGAGTGATTACCCCAAGGATCATCACTTACATAGTGAATTGAACAAAAAAGCCACTTAAATTATCAGATGAGCTGAATGGTTACATTGTGATCGAAGCAGTTTTTCTGAAACCAAAAGCTTACTCTGTAAAAACTTTGCAGAAAGTCAAACAAAGTGCCAAGGGTGTGAGCAAACATGTGAAAAAAACACTTCATCATAATAAGTTTAAAGATGGGCTCAAATCAAAATCACCATTGAGAAAACTAGTAACATCTATAACTAGTGACAAGCACACACTCAACATAACAGAGTCTAACAAAATTGCTATGAGCGCATTTGATGATCAACGTTATTATCTGAGTGACGGTATAAGCTCATACGCGTATGGACACTACAAAATTGGTCACAAGCGGAAACAGCCCTTGGAAAAACCTCTAAAGTCCTATATTGAGATCAGTGAATGTGCAACCACCAGAGATTTAACTGAACAACTTGAAACTGAGATTGAAAAAACCTTTTCACCACCTGATCCTGGGTTCTGGAAAACTTCTCAAATTGAGTCCGATGAGGGGGAAATATTTGATTTTGATGCAGCTCCAAAAGAAAAGCCGCTCTCAAGATGTCCATATATCGATTTCGAAGCAGAGGAAGAGCCGCCTGCAAAGAAGCAACGCTTGTCCAGCAAGCGTTAAATATTGACGATGCTTCCCAACTCCACCCCGGTTGGGAGTCTCGAGAAGTATTGACGAGGAGATACAACAAACTGCGACTGCTCCGCGCAGGAGCTTCTTGTTACAATAACAGCTTTTATAGGGGATAGCTGCCCAACTCCACCCCGGTTGGGGTCTCAAGAAGTATTGACGAGGAGATACAACAACCTGCGACGGCTCCGCGCAGGAGCTTCTTGTGACAATAACAGCTTTTATAGGGGATAGCTGCCCAACTCCACCCCGGTTGGGGTCTCAAGAATTATTGACGAGGAGATACAACAACCTGCGACTGCTCCGCGCAGGAGCTTCTTGTGACAATAACAGCTTTTTAAAGGGGATAGCTGCCCAACTCCACCCCGGTTGGGGTCTCAAGAAGTATTGACGAGGAGATACAACAACCTGCGACTGCTCCGCGCAGGAGCGTCTTGCGACAATAACAGCTCTAACAGGGGATTACAATGACTTCCTTTTCTAATCGTGCATTCTATTTTTAATATCCAGATGTCCAGACAATACAAATAAATTTTGAAGAAGGTGCTGACGGAGAAGCAGTTTTAAACGGGTACATTTATAAAACTTAAAACAATGACTTAAAACAATGTTGTGTCTTAAATTTTTATTAGATGTTTGTTATAAAAAGTTTATTGTTTGTTCTTAACCTTGCTTCATTAATTTAACATTTTTTTTAGTTTGTTTCATTTTTACAACTTACGGAAAATATTAGTTCCAAGCTGTCTGTCGGTATGGTTATTATGTTTTTTGTTTCCTCTGAGTCAATAATTAACTATCAAGAGACAAGATAACCACGGAATTTGAGTAATTAAACCATAAAAAAGGTATCTCTCTATTTCAAAATGAAGTTGAGGTACGTCTATTACGTATTCAGGCAACAATCCTCAACTAAAAGGGAATAATTGCCCAGAATTTTTCATCCGCGCGCATGATCGAACATGTTTGGGGAAAAAGAGCCAAAAAGTGATCTCAGGTGTATAGGTTTGTTACTACTGTTGCATCTGATTGTGAGGGATGCACATTAGAGAAAGGGAAAGGAAAAGAAATTTCGTCAATGTTTAAAACCTAAATCGAACTTGTTTCCACGAGAGATAATCCTATGGATTCTTTCATAGACCTATTACCTATTACTCAAATATATATTTCACTTTATGAAGCTTAACATTTTCCAACCTTTTTTTAAAGCGAGCAACGAGTTGCAGTCGCGCAAGCCACCAAGTTTTAATTAAGCACTTGATTTTACTGTTGACTATGCTCTATATCAGATTTGCTAAGTTTTTTATATCTCAAGTTGCCAGTATATCGGGGCAACACTTGAATAGGCTTCTAATACATTGATGACAAATGCGTCAAATCAAAGTGATGTATTGGTGTTTATTTGAAAATTCGTCTTTAGATTGAAATTAGATATAAAAACCTATTTAAAATCTATTATTAAGTCAGCTAAGTATATATCCTTTCTTCTATTACTTCATAACCATTTGAAGTCTATTCAATGTTTATCTGGAATGCCACCTCTAACTGAGTAATTTTTCTTCAGCTTTTAAAATTTCTCTGAGCAGCATTTCAACAATTAGATAATAATATTGTCAGTAAAAATGGTTCGTTGAAAAATACAATTTTTTGTCTTTTAAAATTGTTATTTATTACCTTTTCAATACCAGATTTACAGTTTTTTCTTTTTGAAAATTCTGCAATTCTGATATAAAAAATAAAATTAAGATTTTTTAATGAAATTTATCATTATCATTCATATTTAAAATAAGGTCACGGAAGCACCCAACATCAGTTCATTGCAATATATTCCATCAACTAAATTAAGGCTTAAACTTAATCGTGTCTTTAATTTGAGCCAATAGACCCACATAATTGGGTTTTCAATTTCAAAAAGTCGAAAAATATCCAAGCCCAATTGCTACTTTTAGAGTGTTTAATTTTTATGTTCTGTACCTGCTGTTTAAATTTAGAATTCTTGATAATTAAAAGTTTCCTTCTGCATTTTTTGTCAATTTTCCGCAACTCGCTTTAGCACTTTTTCTCATATTGTGGACTTTTTCGAGGATTTCGTTTGGATTAATTGTTTCGGAGGTCAATTAGATCTCTTCTGTTTTTGCCATCCTCTACGTCCATTTGAACTCCCCACTTACGCATGTTATAGCATACTGTTTGTATTTCAAGCAATTACACATGCCATTATGCACAAACAGTATTTGCAATTTAATGATGCAGCAAACTTAATGATGAAATTAACACATTTACCGAAATTCAAAATTGCTTATAACGCAAGCAGACAGATAATAATGCGTGTTTTTACTATTTTTCCGCTTATTTTTCGTAGAATTGGCTTTATGGCAATATTTTTTTTCCATAACAGCAACAAAAAATTACTATGACTAATAAAAGTGATCTCTAGGAACTAAAAGTACATATTTAGGGGTAAAAACAGACTGGTTATTTAGGACGGGGGGAGGACAGGGGGAAAACTCAAAAAAATCCGTTCAGTTGAGCAAAATGCGCTACAGTACCTATCATATTTCTCACAAATTAAGTTTCTATTAATTAATTTTTATAAGTGTATTTCAGACTGCTGTTTTTTGAGTTAATGAAGGATTGAAACGAAACGGATCTTTTCAGTTTTTCTACCCCCCCCCCCCCACGTTCATTCGCACCCCCACTTCTGCATATTGTTTGCATTTCATGCACTTCCATATACATTTATGCAAAATCGGCACTTACAAATTAATGATGCAGCTGTTCTATATATATATATATATATATATATATATATATATATATATATATATATATGGGAACAAGTTCTCTAGTCAAAAGATTATATTCAGTAGAGGTTTTTGTTACAGTTTTTTCGATGATTACATATTTGCGGGTAACCGTTTTCAGCTTGTTCAAGGACTTGAGTCAAGTTTTCATGCGCTTGACTTGGTTGTTTCACAACATGCTCCAAGAAGAACAAGGGGCCAGCAACAATTGGAGAGGTCGTCGAAGAAAGGGCACCTTGAATAGGTCGTCCAAGAGGGGACACCTTGAAGAGGTCGTCAAGGAGAAGTTACTTTGAAGAGGTAGTCGAAGAGAGGGTAACCCAAGTTGCCTAGAAACCATTACGTGAAAAAAATTATAAAAACGTGGCTAATCAGCCAAAACGCGTGCGAGAACGGAAACGGGGGGAACCACCGTACCGTAAGCCGTTTTTACCCTCACCACACGGTGTTGTCCATCTTGTCCAGGGTACACCTCCAACACACACCCAAGAGACCAAATTCTACGAGGAGTCATGTCTTTCAGGATCCAGACAACATCATTACCTTAAATGGCGACTAGTTGATCTCATTCCATTTTGATCTCCTGAGTAGTGTCGGTAGGTATTCTTTGACAAGTCGCTTCCAGAAGTGTTTCATAATCTGTTGCAGATTTCTCCATGTCCTGAAGCTGACTGAAATCTGGCTGTCAAATTTTCCTGGTGGCAGAGAGTGGAACAGACGACTAATCAGGAAGTGGTTAGGTGTGAGAGGCATCTCGTTATCGGGAAGATCTGCGTCATTTGTCAAAGGTCTTGAATTCAAGATGGCTGAGCTCTCTACCAGTTTTGTTTGAAATACGTCGAGTGAGAGTCTTTTTAAGCCTAGAATGATCAGCAGCGTTCTTTTAGCTGTCTGTATCAAGCGCTCCCAAACACCGCCGAAGCGGAGGCCATATGGCGGGTTTAATTTCCAAGCCGTGTTTGTAGCTGCAAGTGCTTTGTAAACTTTGTCGTTGTCAAGGCTCTTTTTACGTTTTTTGCGCTCTTCTGACGCTCCGACGAATTTCTTTCCATTATCACTGTACAGCAGTTCTGGTATCCTCTACTAGTGAAACGTCGAAATGCATTTAAGAAAGTACCGGTGTTCAGATCTGGGCAGCTTCCAAGGTGGACTGCTATCGTGATCAAGCACGTAAAGATCAAACCATAATGCTTTTCAAGATTTCCTTTTTTGTCTTCTTTATAAAATGGTACAAAGAGGTTGACACTACTATTGGAAAACTGGAAATGTGTTGCTGATGATGGGAAACGGAAAACTGGAAGAGGAGCCATGATCGGTTGTATGTTCTCGGCATTAAATATTCTGCATAAAAAACCGCATAAATGCTAAGTAGACACTTTCGCAAGCAAAATACGTGGTATCGTTGCTGAACAATCGCTTTGACGGGTTCTGTTCCCTGATGAATGCATACGCGATGAGCATTTTCTAGGTACAAACATGTGATTGTGTGTTTCGCATGCAGAATAATTGGACATTTTTCTATTTCAAGTTCATCAGGAGCAAATTGAAGTCTTCCACTTGAACGGAGTACACCGTTTTTGTCGGCGAGTGGATTCAAATACCCCAGTTTGCTTTTAGGGTGGGGCTTGAGGCCCCTTTTTAATGAGAAAACTGTCGAATGAAATGTGTTCTTGTGAGAAATTCTTATCAAGTGCTTCCGAGATAGATCATTGTCATGGGCTGTGTACTGTTGTTTGTTGTCACGACGTTTTGTTGCTCTGAATAGTACGTTTTAGACAGTGGCTAAGGTAAGTAGCGTTTTCGTCCAAGACGAAAAACGTACTGGGTCTATTATTGGCGTTGGAACTTTTGAAGCTGTATTTGCTGTTGTTGCTACGACAGCTGGTGTCGAAGGTAACGGCTGGTTAATGATTGGCTCTGATGATGACAGAAACTCTGAAGGTTGCAACCATTTAAAATTTATTTCACGTGGATCTAGGCCACGAGTGCCATGGTCAGCTGGGTTGTTCAATGTAGAAATATGTCTCCATTATTTTGCTTCGTTTGTTGCTGCAATTTCTCTGAGTCGGTTTGCAACATATACAGTTTGTTTTCTGGAAGAGGCAATCCAATCAAGGACTACCTGGCTATCAGTCCAGAATACAGTTTTGTCAATTTCGAAAGAGGACTTTTTCACGATTGTAGAATGTAGCCTAACTTCAATTACTGCAGCTTGGAGTTCACGTTTGGGTATGGTTGTTTGCTTTATTGGAGCAACTTTACATTTTCCAATAATGAAACAAGTTACTGTTATCTCCGAATGATTGTGTGTTATTCGCATGTACGCTATGGTTGCCATCGCAGCTGTTGATGCATCAACAAATACGTTTAATTCTGAACTGCTTTCAGAGTATTGAAAACTTGTTAGAGTTATGGTAAGATGTAATCCAGGCATTTCGAAGTACTAATCTAGTATTTTCTGAAGTCTTCCTCCTATTTGTATGGGTAGTTGTTCATGCCAGTTTTTCCCAAGTTTCCAATTTTCTTGGAGAATGATTTTGAAACGGATTGTCAAAGGTGACAGTATGCCGGTGGGGTCAAATATCGAGCATACATGGCTAGATATTTTCTTCTGCGTATACTCAATCGCGTCCGCTGAAAAATCTGTTGGTGGTTTCAAATTGAAGGTGTCATTTCTCAGATTCCACTTCTGTCCAAGAACTCTGACAAAGTCACTGTTTTGTTCAATGTCCTGTGTTGGTATGTTTTTCAGGACATAAGGTCATAAGAAACAAAATTTATGAGGCGGAAACCGCGTTCTTGAAGACTCTGAGTGGTTTGCTGAACTTCTTTGGGGCATTCGTTACCTTATCATGAGACTGCATGTAATCATCCATATAAAAATCACTTTTTAGGGCTCTAACTGCTTCGGAAAATTTATCTCCGTTTTTATCAACGCAATGATTCAAAACATAGATCGCGCAGGATGGAGAGCAGATAGCGCCAAAAAATAGTCTTGTAAACTGATACTGTTGGATTTCATTATCATTTATCCACAGGAAACGAAGTGCTGACTGGTCAGTTTTGTTGATAGCGATTTGCATGAACATGCCTTCGATGTCCGCGAGGACTGCAATTGGATTTCCACGAAAGCGCATAAGGACTCCAAGCAGGCTATTAAGCAGGTCACGACCTGTTAACAAGTTCGTGTTTAGTGAATGGCCGCGGAATTTAGTGGCGGTGCTTGCGACGCGCCGGACCTTACTGGGCTTGTTAGGATTCTCAACTGGGTGATGTTGGAGATACCAGACTGGATCCGGCGGTGGATCTTGCATTTCAAATGGTTTCACGTAGTGGTTTTTCCAAGTCAGTTTGCAGAGTCTTGTTAGAGTTATCACGAAGTTGAGGATTACGCTCGAGTTGCTTATTTAAGCTTTTGACGTGATTGAGGGCGGAAAAGTAATTAATTTTTAACTTGGAGTTCTCTTTCGAAGACAGTTTAATTTCAAATCGTTCTCCACTGAAATTAATTGAGTCTTTCATTATCTGGAGGAATCTGTGATCAATTGGAGATGAAGGCTGGCTTTCTGGTTGTATTCCTTCCGATTCAATTCTCCAGAGCTGTTGGACTAGTTCGTCTAGCTCGGGTTCGTCCGTTCGATTTCTTTAAAATTGAAAGACGAAGGCTTTTTTCGGCAGATTGGAGGATTTAAGATGTTTGTTAGTAAAACAATTTTCATATTCACCGGCTAGAATCCAACCTAATTTAGTTTTGACACCTAACGGTTAATTTTGATTTCCCTGAATGACATGAGTGGGATAGGTGAATGCAAGGCATTAACGCCAAGGAGCGCGCCGATTTTGCCATCGGCAATATAAGGAAATTGAATAGGGCATAGGTTGTTAAATGCTTCGCAAATTTGATTCATTCGAGTGCAAAAACATTTGTGGCACTGACATTTAAAGTTGGTGTGCTCTATGCTCGAGAGAGTTCAAAAGATATCTCTGTTGATTTATAAGGAGTAATGGTGACTGGTTTGTTTATTTTAGAAAGATTCATGTTTTTTTCAGTGATAAGGAACTGAAGAAGAACTGATTGATGAGATTTGCCAGGAAGCTCAAAATTCTCTGAAATGGCATGCAGAACAAAACTACAGAGGACCAGGACCAATTAGCGCATATGTGTCGCAGATTTTATTTCCTTTCAAAAATGAAAGGGAGATGAATTGAAGCTGCTCGTATCAGTTTTTGGTGCATCGGGACTCTGGTTGATGCTAAGGACTTGCTGTTATTGCTTCCATTTAGGTTTCGTCCTTGAGGGTTGGTTTGGTTTTGACCGTTGAAGGATTGCCCGTAGCGGCTGTTTGAATTTTTATTCTGCTGGCCTTTTGTCTGAGAATTGTTGATCGTATTTTCAGCCACTGTCTTGTTGTTTGACAAACATTAGGTTGATGTTTTTGAGTGTTTTCTGTTGAAAAAGCTGCTGTTGGACGTTCGATTTGTTTTGCTGGGTCATGCAATGTTGTATGATGGAAACCACTGCATACTTGGCATCGTTTAGTTGACGTACATGTCTGTTTGTGGAGTTTTTTGCATAGACAATTTGTACACACACTGTTTTAGCTAACAATGCTCTCACTAGGAGAACAAAGCTGGCATTTAAGGCAAGCGGCAATGCTGTGATTCCTTTTGCATTTTTTACAAGATCTGTTTGCGTTCAAACCCTTTGGAGAAGAATTGGTTGACTGCGGCTGCTGCAATTTCTGTTCCAATTGATGCTTTTGATTCCTTTCCTGATTAAAAACGAGAAAATTTAGAAGTTGTGATGTGGAGTTTCTTTAAGCTGTATTAGCAATGAAATTTGAGTTTGCAAACTTTTTCGAACTGGGGAATGTGTTTCTCATGGCATTTTCCCGGCTAACTTTATCATAAACTTGAGGTTGAAGCTCTAACTACTGTTGGAAGTTTGCAAGTAATGGGTCTGAGATGAACTGAGTGAGACAGTATGCGGTCCACTTCAGTTCAGGATGAGGTTTTGTGGAACCTTTTCTTTGGCTTTTTTCAATAGCGTTGTGCATTATAGGTCTGCTATAAAACCAAGGTTTTGAAATGCCTTAACAAGTCCTCTCAAAAAAGACGAAAAAGCAATCAGACCTTGCTTGCTCTGATGATTGACTTGCCAATTTTCAAGTTGGTTGATAAAGGCATTAACCACAATGGTTCGGTCACCGAAGTGATTTATCAGCTTGTTTAAGGTTGTCTGATTATAAGACGGTTCGCAAGAATACGCGTGTACCAAGTCTTTCGCTTTTCCTGACACAGAATTCTGTAGATACGTTATTCAGTGTGCATCTGTGATTGATGTGTTATGCTGATTCATACTGTCGAAATTGTTAATCCATTAATGGAAGTGGAGAAGATCTCCCTTAAAATTTTGTAGCTTTAAATGAGGTAATTTAATAGAATGTTTATAATCAAGATTTTTCATTTGTAGAACAGGGTTAAAATTAGCATTTGATGCACTGGCTTGTGGGCTGTTCACAATTATATTGCTTGGCCCATTGCTTGGGTGCCAAAATTGTTTTGGTTTGCGTTGCTTTATGTCTGTGAGTCAATGAAAGATGGTTCATTTGCACCGAATGGCATTTAAAATGCTGGAAAGTGAGAGGCAGTTTTATTTTGATTATTTTGCAGATTGTTAGGCAAAATTGTTTGCTGTGAGCAGATTTGATGCATGGATTGTTTGTTGGTTAGTTTCTGAGTGCACTTCTGAGACTAAAGTGATGAAAATTGCAAAGCAGTTTTATTAGGAAACTGATTGTGGTTTTGTGCAAACACACTGTTTTTAAACTGCTGAAACAGTTGAGGATTCTATTGTTCAGAAGGAGGAACAACATTTTTCTGTTGGTTTACTTGCTCAGCATTCATTGCATATGTGTAATGGGGATTTTGTAATTGAACATTTTCCGGAAAAACTCTTGACCGATTTCTTGTTGGCTGCGGGCAACTATTCGCATTTGTTAGAAATTGAGTGGGGTTCTGACTTCCTGTGTTGAAGTTTTTGCTTGAAAAGCAACTGATTTCTTAAGCAAAGGCTTGCAATGATTGGTGTTGAATAACAAGATTTGAATTGCTCTTGTTATTTTTAGCAATTTGTTCCTTTTGGGTATCATGACAAGCTTGATTTGGTGTTCGAAATATGAATCTATTTTCAGTCACTGGTTTTGAGAATAAATGCTCAGTAATGCTGACATTAGGGATATTGTGAGCACAATTTTCTGATTTTGCTGTAATACTGTCGCTTGAAATGCTCCGGTTAGTTATAGGCGTCAAAAGGTTCTGCAAACGGTTTTCGTTTGCTTCACTGTTGTCGAGAGTGATCGGGGCTGTTTGGTGGCTGTAGGGTGGCAAGCTTGGCTGATTGTTAGTGTTGATAGAAGCATATTGAGTGACATCAGTTGCACTGTTAAAGACAAGTGTATCTTGGGCTTGTGTGAAAGGACTGCGAACGTGGTTATCAGTTTCTGCAAGATTCTGTTCTTGTTGACAGATCTCCCGGTTTTGCATTTCTGTTTGTCTTTGGTGAGCGCCAAGAACACGTTCGAAGTTTATTTATGTACAAGTTGACTGTTTAAGAAAGAGTGTTGGTCTTCCTGGTCGAGGCGGGATAGCAGAAGCCTAATTTGGGTGGGCTATGCTGCTTTTCTGTTGTTCCTGGTTACTTTGGAGCTGGTTGTCTTCATTGTTGTCTATTGAGACAGGCGTTGATCGGAGAGATTGGTTTCTTCTGCTTGAGATCAAGCTGAAATTGCCTCTGATCCGGCTGGAGGACTGGCTCTGTTGACCATCATCGTCCAAAAGATCAACGTGCAACTGTCGTTCGTTAAGACGGTTGATCAGTTTGATGTGTCTGCTCAGAATTGATGTTGCCGTATTCTGCTGAGGCTGTTGCTTCATCACATTCTGTGATATCTCAATGAATTTTTCTTGCGCTCAGTTTTGTTCAATCAGCAGAGACAAGGATCGAAAACTCTTCCTTTGCTGAATATCTTAAAGAACGGTAGCGAGGCAAATTTTGATGTGAAAAAGTTGTCTAAGGTTTGAATGCTTATGATCCTAAATTTTTTTGTTCAAAAGACCAGCGACTCAACTTTTCTCAAAAACTGATGTCTTTGGATGTTTTTCATTTGCTAAATCTAGCTTTTTTGCATCAAAGGAATTTAAAAGCTCTTTCGAACTTTCGCGCGCCTAAATCGACTTTCGTTCAGCAGACCTAAATAATTGATTTTTTTGTTGAATAAACGCAAGTTTTGCTTAAATAGCTTGCTTCGACTGCTTTAACTAATGTGTCTGGCTAATTTGGTTGACGGGAAACTTGTGCTGTGCTATAATTATGCAGTTGAATCAATGTTAGACCAGAACTCAAATAGTTGTTACATTAAACTCCTTTTCCTTGTAACATTTTAAAACCTGTTAAATCTTCTCAAACAATAGTTAATGATCTACCACCAGACCTAAAAAACTACCCGAAAATTTCTCTTACTTCCCCAATCCTAACCGTACAAGCTTATCGATTAAAATCTGTAGAAGACTTTGTAGAAATTGTAACTTTCTTCTTTTCTGAAAACTTTTTCTATTCTCTAACTTTTTGTCAATCTGAGTGATCTTGCGGTGCTTTTAGTGACCTCCAAAACAATGACATGGAAGCTTTTTGTTTTTACTGGATTTTCCAAGGAAAAGATTGAGATGACGTCTGAGATCTCTTTATGAAAAGGAATCCGTTTCGATGATGAAAAGAAACCATCAAACATTGGTAACTTCTGAAACCAATTTTCTTTCGTCAATTTTCTTCTTCTCAGTATGGTGACGTCTGAGACCAAAGGGCTAAGGGAATTGGCAGACGGCAACGTCTGAGACCGAGGAGTTCTGCGAAAAAATATGTTTTTGGCAAAAATTAAGTTTTGCTCTTTTTGTTTGTGTTTTGGTGAGGATGGCAAGATATTTTTGACAAATGGAGTTTATTCAGCAAATCACTGTTTGCAAGAAACTTGTCAGAGATGGGTTTGCATCATAATAATTTCATTCCACAATAATATGAAGCCGATAGTTTACAAAAACTGTTTATTGATTTTATCTGATCAAAAACGTTTTTTCGTCAATTTTCGTTGATGAAATATTGACTGATGTTATCCAACTACTGATATTCTTGTTTAAGTCACAACTGGTTCAGAGGGTAGATTGAACTATGAAATGTAGGTTATATAAGAATATCAGGCCAAGAATTTAAGCAACTTTTTTGGATTTCTCTCGTCAAAAAAAACTTTTGTTTCTTTTGTCAATTTTCGTTTTTTTTAAAAGCTGAAATTATTCAAGTAAGGACCTTTTCGGCTCACTGGCAACCAATTCAAAAGTGAGGTTGAGCTATTAAAAGTAGGTTCTATAAGAATATCAGGACAAGAATTCGATTAACGTTTTTTGAGTTTCTGCCTTCAAAAACGTTTTCTTTCTTAATTTTCGTTTCTGAATTTATCCATTTAATGACCTTTTTGGCTGACTAGCACCTAGTTTAAAAAAATGAAGTTGAACTATCAATAATAAGTTCTATAAAAATAACAGGCCAAGAACTAGAAGAACGTTTTTCGAATTTCTGTTTTCAAAAACGTTTTATCGTTAGTTTTCATTTCTGAATAGCTAATTGAATTTATCCAATTATTGGCCTTTTTGGCTGACTGGCAACTAGATCAAAATTGAGATTGAACTATTAAAAGTAAGTTCTATAGGAAGAATCACAATAACAGGCCAAGAATTTGAAGAACGATTTTTGAATTCCTTTTTTCAAAAACGCTTTTTTCGTCGATTTTCGTTTTTAGGAACAATTTTTTGCACTAAGAAGTTGTCATTGCGTTAAGTTAACTGCGACAAGTATGCGTCAAAAAAATTTTGTCTGAAAAATTAATGAAATTTTCTATTTTTTGAAGTGTACAAAATACCGATTTTTGGATTGATCTCAACGGGGAACAGGACTTCTTGATTTGACGTCTGAAACCTCGGGCGATCAGCGACGGTGACGTCTGAGACCGTAGTAGAAAAACAATTTTTCAGGGGTAACGCCTCACACCCCAAAAATTGTTTTTAACCCGCAAATTTGGCTCCAAAATTGTCTTTGTCTTTAGGGCCTTTGTATTTTTTCTTTTGGTCTTTTCTGTTCTGTATTTCGTGCGTCGCACAGTCTGTGGGCCTCACGTCCTTGCTGTGACAGTTGTTCGCTGATGTCTTTGTCTTGTGCCCAGCACACTGTGGGGAGACTCAAGTCCGACATTTAGGGCCCTAAAAGAAGGTTCTGTTCGAAGAGGGTCAACAATTACTTGTTCTATATATATAAGTATATATATATATATATATATATATATATATATATATATATATATATATATATATGTGCATATATATATATATATATATATATATATATATATATGGGAACAAGTTCTCCAGTGAAAAGATTCCATTCAGTAAAGGTTTTTGTTACAGTTTAACGATGATTACATATTTGCGGGTAACCGTTTTCAACTTGTTCAAGAACTTGAGTCAAGTTTTCATGCGCTTGACTTAATTTTTCACAAGAGCAGTAAAGTTTTGCAATTAACATATTTAAAGTAATTCAAGTTTGCTTATAGTATAGGCAGACAACGAATATTGCGTAGCTTTATTATTTTCACTTTTATCTTTCATAGGATTGGCTTTATGATACTATTTTTTTTGACAAGTGGAAACAAAAATTCATGCAATTGTCTGCCGGCACGGGCAAACTATTGTGACTAAACTGAAAAATCTCTACGGATGCAAAAGTACCTATTTAGGGGTGAAAACAGACTGTTCACATAGGACGGTGGCAAAGCCAGAAAAGGTCCAACGAAGCCACAAAGTTTCAACGCAGTTTAGCACATTATTATGTAAGGTGTTTGCGCTTAAATATTTCAAAATTGAGCTAATTTCTTAGATTAATTTCGTAAAAATTCTCGGTCCTGGTTACAATGGCTTTTAAAAAGCAATAGTCCGATGAAGAATAATTACAGATGTAGGGGACCAAAAATTGTTCAGTAACTGGTCTATACAGAACTCAACGGATCTTTTCTGTTTATGTCTTCCCAGCTAAGTGGTGCATTTTATTTGCACACCCAGACGCTCTTGTCATAATTGACATAATGATTTACCAATTAATGGCACGTGAATAATGAGTATATGGAGGCGCATGCGCCATAGAGCCGCAAGCCCCTCCGTATACACATTACTCTATTTCCCTTCATATGTATATCTACTACTACAGCACTCTATTTCCCTTTAAAGTTTTTTTTAAAAATTATCATTTCTTGTCTCACTTAGTGCAATCAACTAATATCGAGATAAGCTGGTAATTAGCCAATATCAGACGGAGAGTATGGGTTCTACCCCCCGGTCTCCAATGGACGTATCCCAGATTTCTAGTGTAAATAGTGAGACCGTTTGAAAAGCACGTAAAAACAACTTGCAAAAATAACTTGAACAGAAAAATAAATCCCATTTTAACTCGTTTATCATATTGAAAAATAATAGTATAATTTTTTATACATTCCCTAATTATTATTTAAATTATAATTTTTGCTAAGAATTATATAAAATTATAATTTCGCTAATAATTATAATGTTGCTAATTTTTATATAAATTTAGACTTTTACTAATAATTATAGTGAAATAATGATAGAATGTAAACTCACCATTACAAGGTGTAATACCTTTATCATCGAATGGATCAATAGCTAATTTATTTTGTTTTTTTGTTTGTAAATGATGTTTATTGCTATCAATAGTATATATAGTCACATATTTTTTAGTTTCATAAACAGCATTTTTTTTAAATAGTAGCTTTAGTTATACCTTTTAAATTTTCTCTTTTTCTTCTCTAACTGAAGTATAACAATAAGCTTGTGCTTCAAGGGAAAAAACCTCTATAATAGTATTTATAATTGTTGAATCCTTGGTGGTTTTACATAATTCATCTTTCATTTTACCCAACTTGTTATTATTCAATATAGCACTTACTTTATCTATTTCTTTTTCTAAAGTACTAACTAAAGGAAAATTAATACTTAAAATATACTATCTGTATCTGTATAATGATAACCACAATCTAAATATTTCTCAAAGTATTCATATATAGCTTTATACATAAATAGTTTAGCTTTCTCTAATATAGCAAACCTAATGTAATTAAACTTATCTACTTTAACATTTCTTCCTGTTTTATATACGGCAACCAAGTCCTACTAATTTAATATATGTACCCACATCAATATCTGACTCCACATCTTGTCTATTGTACAAAATTTCAATAGTCTTACCATAGATTGCATCATTCTTTAGATTAAAGAATACTACACCAAAATTATCTCTATCAGCTTTAGCTTTATCTCTCTTCTTAACATTAAGCTCTATATAAAGACTTAACCATTCACTCTTAATATACACCAATTTTGGTTTAATTGTAACATCTTCCAACTTCAATCCGTTTTTTAAATAACAATTCATCATCTTTCCATCAATTACTTGATCATATTTATCTGTTACTTTTAACAATAACTTCTCGTTTGGTTTATAGTTTTTCTTATGTTCATTTTGCCACTCATCAAACTGTCTAGTATTTGCTTTAGTCTTTTCAGGAAATAATGGATACTTCTTTGGCTTTTGTTACAATTCTTTACTATACTTGACAACAATGGTATAGATATAACCTTTTGTAGAGCTAGAGCTAACATAATTTTTGCTATTATAAATACTAATCTCACCAGCGAGTAAAGTTTGCGTCCTAGCAGAAGATTATAATGAATATAAATATTTTAAAAAATCCTCTTTACCTGTATCATTAGGATCTATTTGTTGATTTTTACACTTCACATGACAATGACCCACCTCTGAAACTAATCCTCCCATTATACCTTGCTGTATTGCATCATAAATATTAACAGTCATTTCTTCATAATACTTACGTTGAACATTAGTATATTTCAATCCACATAACCAAGTTAAACCAGGAGTAGAATATGTATAACAATGATCAATTTCATAATAATCTAATGACATAATTCTAAACCTTTCAAATACATCCACCGTTAATAACACATCTGTTTTGACATAAAACATCATGTAGTCTTTCATCGTTTTGAATCCAAACCCTTTCCAACAATCTAACGCTTGTTTATATTGCCAATAATTCCACTTTGTTTTAAATTAGAATAAAATTTTTTTTAAGTGTTAATGGAGTTTCTTTTAGTTTATTTACACTATTTAACCGTTCATATAGAAATATACATTTACGTCTCTAACCCATATGTGTTTAATGATATACATTCTTCTTATTTCAATGTCTTACTTGTACCATCTAAACCCATTGGATCGAAGAACCTATACATATTCAATTCTTTTACATAAAACATATCAATACTAATATAATTTTCGTCAGTTTTACATAATACTTTCATTCTAATTTTTTTTGCTAGTTTAGTTATAATTAAATGATTATTGTAATTAGATTAATTATACGCATACAATGGTACAAATGTGTTCTTAGCTTGGAGGCTAACCATTTGTTGTGGGCATAACCTCTAAATTTACCATTTAGGTGATCGTTGTCTTTTACACAGTCTTCAACTAACTCTTCTTTACAGTAGTAACTATCGGTTGTTAAAAGAGTAACAGTATCTTCATCAAGTTGGATGTTTATTTAAATAATTTAGAAAAATGACTTCTACCTATCAAACAAGCAACTAGGTCTTCACCACAATAATTCTCATATTTATCTTCTGAAATATCTGGATAATCTCTTTTAACTATAACCCACAAGCAATAAGAACGTGTTTTCTTACCTAGTGTTATACATTCAAAATAATTTTCCATAGTGAAAAGTAGTTTGTTTTGATAACGATACTCATAAAACTTTGGATAAACTTCATGATGGAACGATCTTCTTCCCACCAGCATTACATAATTCTAAATGTTTATTTAATGCATTACATAAGTCTAAATGTTTATTTAATGCCCTCTCAGCTCTAAAAGAAACACAACACTTTAGACATGGATAAAATTTATGTTTAAAGGATGATCTTAAAAAGAATGATACATGTTTATCTAGGAAATAATGCCCTTCCCACTATAAAAAATTACATCCCTTGGGATTATTATGATTGATTAATACAGGATTGATAGCTTTACTTTTATTTTCATTGAATAAATTAACTAATACTTTATCTTTGTTTAACTTTCGTGTTTTCTGTAAATCCTTACATCCATAAGAGGTGGCGAATTTGGTAATTTTATCTTTTTAGTTTAAACTGGTTTTTTTGTAATTACTAACCCTAATGGGGTTGTCTTTTGCAGGATGTAAATATGCAATTAAACACCACAACAAACAAATCTCATTTTTGTTCTTTGTATTAAGTATATAATCAGAATTAAATGCTATGTTAGTAGAACAATAACGTAAAAGGATAAAACTTATGTATAACCATTGTTCTCACATTTATCAGCAGTTGGCCTTGAATACATTACTTCATCAAATGTATTGACTTTAATCGAAGGGTTTATTTTATGCAATGCTTCTAATGTTTTTGCAAACTTTGAATCATCGTAATCACTACTAGATATTGATATGTTATTATAACTCATCTTATTGTAACTCAACCTAACTCTTCATTTTTTGCGACTTCTCTTTGAAGAATTTATTTTCTTTAATATTTTTTGAAGATCTGAATTAAAGTGTTCATCTTTGTTTTGATATCTATTGTTACATATTTCACAATATTTATTATTTGTCCTGGTCGTTGTCCCAATCGTTGTCTCAGCTTGACTTAGTGCTTACACCAGCAACATTATTTAATTGTTTCTTTTTGTTGAATTGGTCCTTAAATAGTTGCTTTAGTAAGTTCCCCTTTAATAACTCTATTAATACTCTTATGTTTCATAGTACTTAAGTGTTCATTCATATCACTCATTATTTAAATATATATTACATTCACAGTATTTAGGCCATATATATTACATTCACACTATTTGGGCCATACAAGTCAAGAAATTGCTTATCTATTTTTGTCGTAAAACTCGCTATCACGTTTACCAAATTCTTTAATACTATTATCTCAAATTATCATTCCATAATTCTTCTTATATTTAAATGTAATATTATGTCTATCTATTTTTTTGTTGATAACCACTCATCACATTCATTACACTTTATCGTATTATTATTAGACTCTTCTTTACTCTGACTCTCCTTATTAATCAAATCTACAGGTGAAGATCTTTTCTTAGGCGAATCTGAACCATTAGATGAAGATCTTTTCTTAGACGAAGTCGAATCTACAGATGAAGTTGAATCTACAGACGAAGATCTTTTCTGAGTGTTATCATCAAGCTCAAGTTCTTGTTGTTTGAAATTACTAGCTTCTTTACTATATGATTCTTTCATTTGCTCATTCACAGATTAAACGTGTTAATTTTTTCACTATTCTTTGGTTTTCGCAACCATCAGTGAAACTGCTTCACAGAACAGTGAAACTGCTTCGCGGATCAGTGAAAACGCTTCGCAGATCACTACTTTGCAGTTTATTTTTAATTTTCAACATATTCATAGAGTTTTTGTGTATAGAACCCATTTGTTTATCTTCGACAGGAACGGGATTACTCATTTTTATAGGAAACATTTCATCATTGAAATAATATTAATAATTTTTCCATTACAAAAATGAGTACTAAGTGCAATAAAGGTAAAGACAAAGCTTGGTGTTGGAGTTGTGACATATGCCAAAGTAAACTTTTTTTGTTTTATATTTAATGAAATTATAACATATAAAGAGAGTCATAAACATATGAGTAAGCATTATTATGATCCGAATCAATATCTTGTATGTAGAATGTGCAAGTTATATAAACAAATTTGATACTATAGATTTGAATGTTTTAGATGTAGATTATGTTATTTTCTTCATAGATATAGATTTAGTCATACTGAAAATCAATTTAAAAAATATGCTGAGAGATATAATGTAGTTTTATAATATAGTTAAAATTTACTCTAGAGTCTGATACTACCGCTTGTGATTAGTGTAGTATTCATTCTATTAATAGCATATTGGAATTATGATCTAGATGTTGATCCAAGGAAGAGATTTAAAGGATATGAGAATATTATAACAGAGCCATATGAAATATGAAAAAAGACATTTTTATTAAATCTGGTCCATCTAATTGATGTAAAACAACATTTATAAAAGATTTCTGTGACCTCTATGAAACAGTTAACGTGTTCTGTATTGATAAGAATGAATGGAAAGGATGTAACCTATATGGTAGCAATGATCTAAATTTATTAGATAATATAAGCATCTTTGCTAATAGTTTTAATATATTTGATGACATGGGCGATAACATTAGATTACTGTTATAGATTCATTAAGCTCAAGAAGTAGACACCTCAATATTGAAATAATTTGTGTAGGTCGTACAGTAACAGATCTAAATACTAAAGCAAGAGAGAACACACCTATGGTTTACACTACATTAAATAGTTCACAACAGTTTTTCAGAAGAGTAAAAGAGAAGTATAAATTAGGCTCTAATCTATATAGATTTAAACATCATAAGCATGGAATAATAAAATATGACCCAATTAATAACTTTTATATTCTATTAAATAGAGATAACGAATTTTTTTGTAGATTCACTAGAGAAGGCAATAACAACTCTGTATAATGCTTTCTAATCAAATTTTGTTGTCGTTACAAGTTTATAACTAACATCACTCTGCCTAATCCGTTTTTTTGCCAATAGTAGTTGCATGATTTATCATACCACACGCTTTAATACGACGCAGAGGTACACTCTAAATACTTTGGGTTTTGTCAAAGGTGGGCAAAAATTGATACATAAAATGCACGAAATCAGTATACAAGCTTTGAATCTTATTTTTCGCAAATGGAGTTACGCCATTTTTTCAAAATTGAGATACATTAAAATTGTAAAATAGGCGACAAGTTTTGTAGCACGTTTTTGCTCATTTTAGGTATGTATTTTTTTCAAAATATCTCTTATTTGCAACTGAGCCTGATTAAAAGCTATCAAAATTAATTTAAAGCTTTATTAATTGAGCATGCAAAATTGCTTTTAAAGTGACTTGAAGATAGAAATAATGACGCCAAAAAATATATTTATTTAGATTTTTGGTTTTTGATGTTTTTTATTGGAAGTAATTTCAAATGTTATATACACTCCTTTCCTTTAGAGTACCATTGCAGCATATACACCACCAGGACGGAATCTGTAAGACATCCCAAAAGGAATGACAACTAATGGGCAAACAAAGAATTATTGAAACTTTTTGCTAGAATTGTATTACCTGAGTATCAAATCAAAGAGCCATTCTAATGTTTGTCTTGAACTATTTTTTTTATGAAATGATATTAAGAAATTACATTTAAAAATATCTGCTTCTGAATTCAATATTTATGAGATTTATTCAGAGAGAGAGAGAGAGAGAGAGAGAGAGAGAGAGAGAGAGAGATCAGAACGGAGGAATTTTTCAGAACAATTTATTAGACACCTGTAAACCCGTATTTAGGCGGAAAAAAACGTTGATTCAAAAATTAATAGACCGCTGTAAACCTGTAAAGAGACGCTTAAGGAGGTCAAGCAATGGAGGGTTTGTTCAGAAAAAAAAATAATGGACATCCAAAACAGACGCAGATTTGATGGATTTTTCAGAAAAAAGGCTGAACTTTTAAATAGACGAAAAAATATTGAACATATTTAATTTAACAAACTTTTAAATAGACGAAAAAATATTGAACATATTTAATTTAACAATTGATTTGCTGAATTCAAATGCATAGCGCTCATTAAACCAAATTTAGCAAGAAAGAGACGTAATCAATTCACATTTTTTACTGAAATTTCACTCTGTCCAATCTGATCTTGTTGTGGACAAATAAGATTTAATAAGTTGCTACAAGAAAAACCATCGCTTTTTAGATAGAAAAAAAGACCTTAATGCTATGTTTTTTATGAATTTGCCAATACAACCATAGAGCAAAAATATGAAAATTTTGCAAACGAGGGATTTTTCAGAAATTTATTTATTTTTAATTTCTTCTGAAAAATCTTTAAAAAAGACGTTGGGAATGCCAACTCCAATTCCAAACTCTATAATTGACATCAAATAAAAATATTGTGATGAATTTGGGCTTAATTGTGGATTAAAGATACGTTCAGTGCAAAAATTGAAAAAATTCAGTGCGAAATAGAGTTTCCTTGCGTGCGAAAAGAGATAAATAAATCGGGCAGATTCATGATACGAAGCGCACGAAAAATAGGATACACAGCTTATATCTCGAATTCGCGGTTAAGATTTGAACATTTTGCGAACACGGGTTGCGCAATTCCCTTCAATTTTGCTTGTTTTCGCTAAAGTATTGTTTTTGTAATTTTGTTGCATTTTCAATGTTTTATCATAAGAAAAACGAACAAGAGTTACGCCGATCAGTCAGTTTTGCCGGTGACGATTTGAGTATGCCTCTGCGGCGTAATGTTGTTATTGCTTTTGAGAAATTGGATCTATTCTGCTTCGGCGCTCCCAGTGTTTTTATGACCCCCAGTTGCAAATTATATGTTGTTATATAGCACGTTACTATGCACTCCTAGCACTTGTACCTGGGGGTCATAAAAATTTTATGTTCACTAAGCTGGGAGGGGGCGAAGCAGCATAGATCCGGGAAATTATTGAATTATAGTCACCAAAAAAAGCAATGCTGCTCACAAAAAATTACAATATTTAAAAATTACAATATTTATCTTCTAAAATATCTGGATATTCTCTTTTAACTTATAACCCACAAGCAATAAGAACGTGTTTTCTTACCTAGTGTTATACATTCAAAATAATTTTCCATAGTGAAAAGTAGTTTGTTTTGATAACGATACTCATCAAACTTTGGATAAACTTCATGATGGAATGATCTTCTTCCCATCAGCTCTACTGCATTACATAAATCTAAATGTTTATTTAATGCCCTCTCAGCTCTAAAAAACACAACACTTTAGACATGGATAACATTTATGTTTAGATGATGATCTTAAGAAGAATGATACATCTTTATCTAGGAAATAATGCCCTTCCCACTATAACATATTATATCGCTTGGGATTATTATGATTGATTAATACAGGATTGATAGTTTTATTTTCTTTTTCATTGAATATATTAACTAATAGTTTATCTTTGTTTAACTTTCGTGTTTTCTGTAAATCCTTTATAAATCCTTTTTTCTAAATATCGGCGATTGAATAACTTCAATAATGCAACAAGAAAAGTGTTGTGTTTCTTATATGAACTCTTGCAGAGAATACCGCCACTGCGTAACTTACGCCTCAGTGTATCTGATTACAATAACTTATTACTGTGACTCTTCTCGCCACTCTTTGTATGACAAAAGTTGCGAGATAGAAGTTGGGGAAAATACTATTCGAAAGTATAGTTTTGCCACCAATTCACTTTTTTGTTGTATTCTTGTTTCTAATATTCAATTGATAAACTTTGCAATTGTTGCCAGCGCAACTAGGATCTCTGTTCCAGCGTATTTTTAAAATCAAAATTAAGCAATTTTACTAGCACGGGAACATCTATTCTTTCCCCCCAGCTTAGTGGGAATAAAACGTTTATGCCCCCCAGGCGCATGTTCCGTGCTATTTTGTATATTGTAACGTGCTATTTAACACACATAGTGTAGTTGTGGGGCACTAAAATCTGGGTGGTCGAAACGGAATAGATCCCTCAAGATCTCAAAAACTATGGAGTTAAAAGTGGTGAGATTTACTTAGTGAGGGATGGCACTAATGTTCAAGAAATTCAAACTGAGGTAGTCGACTAATTAAAGCAAGAAACTAAAGAAATAGGCGGTAAAAGCGTATTTCCATTCCTGACATTTCCCCATTTGCTGTGCAAAAACCTAATTACAAACAAGGAGGCTCGGTAAGGTGCGTACTCACATAAGGTTCCGACCCCGCTCATCCACATTCTTGACTTAATTGGCTACCAAAGGATGAAGAGATAGAAAACTTTTAAAAACATACATATCGATCCATAAACAACGAATGAAAAACAATAATGCCACCCTAGAGGGCCGATGAACGTTGTTGATAATAGAACTACTAGAAAGGACAAAAATTAATATCAAACAACAAACATTATCTACGACCAAAACTCGATGTCTATAATAAATAATGTCATAACAAAATCAAACGCGCATCAGATGAAACCTGAACGGAACAATTTAACCTATGATTCAACAGAATAAAATATGGGACCAGTTCTTAATGCGACTGGTTAACAGGTCGACAAAAAAGAGCAAAAAGGTCCGAAGTTCAAAAATACGTTTCTATTTTTGAAAACAAGTATTTTGATTGAAATCCCTAAAATGTTCACTTATTTCTCCATAGGAAGCAATTGACACTTGTCATTATACAATGTCCAATTGCGCAAAATTTCACAGCCAATGAGACCTACGATTCATGTTATAAAAAATAAAGAAAACAAAATCCTATAAATTGTACAAATATAACAAAATCTCAAATATTTTATGAAACCTCGTAGTAGCAGTAGTAACGAAGCCGAGAATCAAATGTTTGAAACTAAATCCGTTATAGATGTTCAATTATAGTTCACTGGAAATGGGTTGTGACTTGTGTTTACAGAGACTGAGCTACAAATCGGCCGCGAAAATTATTTAAAAGAATGGCGAGCTCAAAAACCCAATTATTTTTTTGAAATCAACTATTTTCAAAAGTCATAACAGACTGAAGGTTTCAACAAACAGTCATGGATTACGTTGCATTACCTAAAGAAGCCTATTGGGCCTGTTAATGATGAGGCTAAGTCACGACCCAAGAAATTGAACAGTATAGAAATCTCTTAATGAAATTGAAGGGTTTAGAAAAATTTTTTACGAAATTAACTTTTTACGAAAAACTTTTTACGAAATTATAGAATAACTTTAGTAGTAATAGGGTGAGCATGTCTCCCGGGGGGTGTAGACCCCATGTATTAAGATAGGGTATAGGGGTTATTTTTGAGAGAGGGTCTACACTAATGTTTTAAGATAGGGTATAGGCAGCGTACATGTATTAAGATAGGTTATAGCGGCGCCACGTATTAAGATTAGTAATAGCGGGCGCCACGTATTAAGATTAGTTATAGCGGCCGCCACGTATTAAGATTAGAAATATCCTCCGCAATGTATTAAGATTAGGAATAGCCGCCGCAACGTATTAAGATTAGGAATAGCCGCCGCAACGTATTAAGATTAGGAATAGCCGCCGCAACGTATTAATATTAATTATAGGGACAGGGTATTAGTAGTAAGGTAGGAGCAGACCAGGGTAATTTTCGGGAGCCACTTGTCACGTGATTTTAGAGGTCATTTAGGGATTAATGCAGCGCGCAGGGGAATTGTACAGGCGGGTAATTGTACAGTCAGCGCGCAGGGAATTGTACAGGCAGCGCGCAATAACGGATAATTCCCCTCGCAGTAAATTTCAACATTTTTTTGGTTTAACCACCGCAATGTATTAAGATTAGGTATAGCCGCCGCAATGTATTAAGATTAGTTATAGCCGCCGCAATGTATTAAGATTAGGTATAGCCGCCGCACTGTATTAAGATTAGGTATAGCCGCCGCAATGTATTAAGATTAGGTATAGCCGCAGCGATGTATTAAGATTAGGTATAGCCGCCGCAATGTAATAAGATTAGGTATAGCCGCCGCAATGTATTAAGATTAGGTATAGCCTTCGCAATGTATTAAGATTATGTATAGCCACCGCAATGTATTAAGATTAGGTATAACCACTAAAAATTAAGAAAATTGAAAAACTTTCAAAAGAATGAATTATGAAGGTACAAAAACACAGACATAGTATTAATCAAGTACATTATAAGTAATTTTAAACACAACAGAGAGCGCTCACAATATGAAAATTAATTAAATATTTTACAAGTTCAGGGGTACAGTATGAATTCCATCAGATAACACTTTTCGTTTAGGATAAAAATATGAAAGTCCTTTCTTTGTTTGTTCATAGGTAGCGACGCAGTGGTTGATTGTCCAAAATAATCTATTTGTAGATGTTAAATAGATGTTCTTCCATCACTCGCCGATATTTTTCCAATGGTCCATCGCCGGTCTCTTCCAATGTTCGTTTGTTTAGTCCTTTGCTGCTGAATTAGTACTTATCCGATTTGGCGAATAAGTTTTGCTACAGAGACAAATCATTTCAGTACATCTGAATTCTTCCTTGAACAGACCTGGTTCACGCTTATCGTGTTTTTTATGTTTATCACAACAAGTTATAGGGAAGAAATTTTGTACAGCATCAGCTTAGAAAGAATCATCACAATCGTGTTCCCTCAGAGCTTCCCACTCTGCTTTTTTAGATGGACGAATGCAATCGTACAAATTATCGTGTGCCAGAGCTAAGTATAAGGAGTCAGTGTCCATTTCTAACTCTTCAAATGTGTCGACATTGCAAAATTTAACAAAAAAATTGTAATAAAGCTCCAGCATACGTAATTTTGCGTACTGAAGTATAAAAAAGCCGACTATTATCGGTCCACGGTGCTCAATTTTTGATTTTACAAGTTCAACTTCGTTTAGTTCTTTCGACACACTGTAAAGTCTCTTAAACAATTTCCCGTTGATAGCTTTGTGTGTCTTTTCATCGTTCAGGTATTTTGTCTCTGTATATCTGCTTCTGTCCATGATTTGCTAACCATAGGAACTATTCCCTAACAATTTCATTGTTTCTGCTACAACGCTTGATTCAGGATTTTCATCTCCAGCTCTTTTAGCATCAACAACTGATTGAACAAAATTGTTGAAGCATTTTTTGGGTGTGTACTGAACGAAGCGATAAAATTTTGGAGCATTTCAACCCAACACTAAGGTAAAAGTTCAGTAAAGGTGTTATGACTGTTCCATTCTCCAACTTGAAGCTTGAAATCAACATGCGTTGCGGTTGCTTGAGTAAATCGTTATCAATTGCATAATCCCTCATATAATCACCAATATCCGCTCGACTAACATTAAAATTTTTAAAGATTGGTGGAAAGTTCGAGAACTTGTATTTCAACCCATCTGGCACTTCAAGATCACACTGAACGTAACCGAACAGTTTATCTTCTCTTATCTTACCAAGTAGATATTCTTGAGTCAGGGGTAGCTTGAATGGGAAATTGTTTCTAACGGGAATTTTTATAGATTCATAACCTTTGAGAGATTCCCACCAGTTACATTCCCATATCTCAACAACTTTATATCCTTTGTTTCGCAAGTAGTCTCGTCTTAGTTCATCGTATTCCCGTTTCTTGAGTCCTCTCTGAGTCTCTTCCTCTGCCATACTTATTCTTGCTTCCTGACATGCACAAAAGTGAAAGTAACAACCCATTGCTTCAAAAATAGTTTTACAGTGAGCACAAAATCCGTCTACATTAAAACAATCAATCTTTTTCTGAGTTCCAGTTATGTAGTAGCTTTCACTAGTGCAGTTAGGACGCTGAGATTGTAGGTACGACATAACCATGTTCTCAAATTTCCTCGATTTATTTTGCCTAGCTTTAAACTTCTGAGAGTCTGAATCAAACTCCCATCTAGTGTAAAGCCCAGTGGCCATTTCTTGACACATTGAGAAGGGGTAAAGTTGACTGGCGTCTATACCCACAATTGATTTGCAAATGTTTTCTGTGTTTCGAATATATGTTCGATCCACAACCGCTTTTCTAGTAAACACAATAGAGGGACCACCGGTCATATCTTCGCGTATTTTATCATGTAAATCTTTGTCTGCTTCAACGAAAGAATAGAATTTGTTATTAGTTGATTTGTGTAGACAAATATTTGCTAAATTAGGTAGTGTGCAACCCAGTTTTAACATATCAATCCCTTTGTTATGATAGAATTCCATCATTTTCTGCATCGCTTCTAGTGTCGGTACAACATCCTTGGTATTATACCACCTGAAAAAGTCTTGAAAAGTTGTCATTTGTTCGTGCTCCCACACACTTTCCAAGTAATTGTAGTTGTCAAATCCCGAGGGGGGAACTACCTTTAACCTAAGTTTTTTCAGAGCCTCCTGTTGGGAAAGTCCACTATTCAACAATTTTGTGAAATCCGTAAATTCTTTCTCCAAGGGATTGATATCTCTCAACTTACTAAAGAAACATTCGCAAGGGAAAAGGAAAGTTACATCCAATTTGTTTTGTGAGTCGAACCATTCATAAGGGAAAAATCCTTTGGTCTCATTTGTCTTGTAAGCTTTGAGGAACGAATCTAGTGATGTTGCTCCACCAAGAAAGTTTAGAATATCGAGAAACTGAACATCACCAAATTTAAAGGATACAAAATGATTAGCTTTTTTAATAACCGTTGGTTGAATATCTCGCTCGTGAATGAGGTAGGGTAGTAAATAAGACTTGATAAGATTCAGATCATATTTACCGCTGTTGAATCCAAATACAGGTAAAGTGTTGACATAACGTTCAAAATGTTGTTGTAGTTCGAGAAGTTGATTTTTCTGAATTTGGAGGAATTGAGTCGACATATCAATTTCTTCTTCTTCGATATATTGAAATTCAAACATTGGAGTACTCTCATCTGTCCTTCCGTTTAGCTTCTCGAAAATAGAACTTACTCTGGTTTCAATTGCGTTTTCAATTGGCGAAAATTTTTGCAACATTTTTGCTTTACTTTTGCTAGCTAGTTCTTCTAATTCTTCAACAAAAGATACAATCAGTGTCTTGGGGTCTTTGTTGCAAAGAAAAATAGGTTCTTGTATTAAATTTGAGGAAATTGACACAGAGATTGGTTCATGTTTTCCTATCCAAGTAGTTGTATTGGTATCTTTTAGTTCATTAGATGGAACGCAGATTGATTCGAAGTCAAATACAGCCAAGTTTTCGAACAGTTTTTGTTCTTCCTCATATCCAATTCCAAAACCGCCAAGTTTATCGAAAAAAGTTTGTCTCAAAGTGTAAACACTCTTCGGATAAATGTGCTGTATCCTATCTTTACAAGATTTCACGTGAGGGTGGAAATTACCAGCACGCTTAATAAAGGTATCACAATTAGGACAGCAGAATTGTTTGAAGAACGTATTGATATCATCAACATAGCAAATGTGGTTGTTGTAGCGCAGTAGATTAATGTTGTTCTCGTACATCTCAATACTTCTTCTGGCAAGTTCACCTAAAAAATCCCCGTCCTCAATGTCAATGTCATAAATGAAAATGTTGTGTTTTATAGCGTTTTCAACAAACACAAGGTGATCCATTGACACTCCTCTAAAGTTAATTGCGTCATGACCAGACTCGTGGAGAAGGTCACTGAACAACTTAGCTGCGTTTGTTTCCAGCTCAGCTGATCCATACAAGTGAACAGCCAGAGCTCTAAACAAGCAAAATAAGTCCTTGTAGGTTTCTCCGTATCCATTTGTAACAAGACAATTTACATCTCTTCTTCTCAACAACTGTTCAGGTATAACAGCATCTAAACATCCAATTGGGATATTGTTGAGAAGAGCACACAAAATTGTTACATTCGTAGTTAGTGCATACCGCCATTTTGTGTTTGCCCTTTCTTGAGCACAAGTCTCAATCAAATCCATTTTCTCTACTTTATCCTGAAGTGAGACTAAGTCTCCCTTAGAACAAACTAAATGAGACTTCTCAAAGAAGGTGTTGTTCTCATGAGCATAAAAGTATCGGTATTCGTTTGTGTCCACATTTCGTAAAATAAATCCCAGAGATAATTTTTTTTTGCAGCGCAGTTATGCTTTTCAAACACTTCCTTCATTTTTTCATGAATTGCGCTGGGATCAAGTTTCGACAATTTAAAATTGAATACTATGTCTCCCATTCTCCATCTCAGTATTGTCAAAGAAGTGTTGACAGGCACTAAAGTCCTGCTTTAACTGTTCGTTGTTCTTATCCAATTCTTCCGATTCTAGTACTTCTTTCAAGCTTTCGCTGGATTTGTTTCCAACTTTGGTCGATGTTCCGTGTTTCCGTCTCTTATGTTGTTGAAGAGAATAAAAATTTGGAAATTCCTCCAAGCATATAGTGCACACTGTACTAAGCTTCTTTTCTTGAGGAGCGTGATGCTTAGCAAGGTGGTAGTCCAAGTCCTCTCTCCTCTTTGTATAGAAATGTGGACACTTGGGACATTTTAAAGTCCCACTATCACACGATTTTTTGTGTCGAGCCATTTACTGCTTGACAACCATTTTATCGCACTTTGTGCATTTGACAGGTAGATTTCTATCAAGAGAAGGCATTGTAATGTTGTGATCCAAAATAAATTGAACAAAAAAATTCAGGTAAAGTGCCGAGCAACTGTATCTGATAAAGAAGTGAGAATGAATACAATTTTTGTTTTGTTAGTTAGAATAACTTTTATGACTCATTACTTCCATAAAAGAAATGACGTAATTTCTATTTTTAGTAACATTACGCAATGAGAAATTTCAAGAACTTCCTACGAAGCAGTCACAGTGTTGCCTTCTACATTGTATTTGAATCCAGAAAACATCCAATATGTGTAACCTTATTCCTTGGAGGAAAATTGGAAATCTTAAGTTATATATATTTGTCATATTGCTGATTTGTGTTACTCTTTTTACAAAACAATAATTTTCATCCCAATACAGACTTTTTAACAAAATCTATCTGTCAGATGTTTGCTCACTTAGAGAATACAAATATTATTGTAAACAAACTAATTTTGTAATTTTATCGATAGAACACTAAATGTGTTTTTATAATAATATTAAAACATTAGAGAAGAAAGCTCCTACTTTAATTGAAGATAACTTATATACAATTGACGTTAACGTGATTATATTACAAACTGGAAACCAATCAAATTTTAGTATTAGGAAACTTGTTGTAAAATTTAATGCTATCGTTTTGTTTATCTCGTTCTCTCTTTTAACATTTTTTTATTTTAATAGATTAATACGTGAAGTTTTACTGATTTGCGAAACATGTTGATCAAAAACCACTTACAAATTTTGGAGAAGATTTACAAGAGAAAAGAAGGTATACCTGATGCATACAAAATTGACGAAATTGATGTAGATTCATACTTTTTTTGCAATTTTTTGGACATTTTCACAAAATCCAACAGAATAATCCGATTTAGTAAAGGACTTGAGTATGCAACGTTCTCCATTAAAAAATTTGAATATGAGGAGTTTATTGCGAAACAGTCTTCGATTTATCCTCAGAATTGCATGTAAGCAAATACGAATTGTTGTTCGTTTTGAACTCCGTCCCCGATATATTGGAACAGTACAGAAATATTTCACAAACAAACTTTGTTCCTCTACCAGAACCAATAACAATAACTTCTTCACTACAGAGTGCTTTGTACTTCCATTATTACAACGACTACAATGCAGTGGGAGTACGGATCAGGTTCGGAATTCGTTTACCTAACGCATATATACAGAATCTTGATTCCAAAAATGGAACATTTTCCGAGATTGATCTGAAATTTGACGAACTGGAAAAAATTTAATCAAAGCTTGACTTTTTTGGTAAATTATGTCACTTCATTTCAACTAAAATAGACCATTTTAGGTAAAAGCATAGTCGGAAACTTGTACGTATCCTTCACTTCCTACCCTGTTGGGAATTTTTACCCAAATTTGGATTTGAATTTCAGTTCGTCCAGAAATTTTCAGCTAAACGTCACTTTTTCTCGTAAAATCTATCCACTATATATAGAGGTTGTTGATTTTGACTTTATCATTTGATCCAACTTCTCTGAAAACATCATTGCTACTGTTTCTCACATTATACTAACTACTCCTCAACATTTTATCCTGCTATCGAGCATCAACATTCAAATTCTTCTTATTAAAAAAAAACTTAATTTAGTTCTAACTTTTTTAAATCCAATTTAGATTTTCTGTTTCCTTCCTAAAAAGGAAATTTGTTGCTTTCTAACTTTCTCTCCGCTGATTTCTTTTATCACGTTCTCAACAAGAATCTTTTGTTCCATTCTAAACACTCTCTAACAAATATCTCTTCTATCATTTACTCCAAAATGGAGTTCACTGTTCAAAATAATAACTTTCTGTACTCAGTTTCTTTCACTGAAGATATTGCTCGGATATGAGTGGGAGATTTATCAAACGGACTGTATGAATCTGTGATCACTTTACCCATTACTTTGTGGCACATTATTGAGCACCAGCGACAACAGTTTTTTACATATCATCAGGGACAGGTTCCAATCACAGAGAATCAGCTCGGAACTCACGCGATGGGACACGAAGTTGCTGTTGTTAGTGGACACCACTATCCTCACGTTAATGGATCTGATTTTCCCGCAAACTAAGTAGCTGGAAACATTGAGTACACATTTCCGTGGGAGGAAGGGCAAATTCCAAACAGCTGGTTCACTACACCGGATGTATGTCAGGTATCAAGCCCGGAGGTGGAAAATAATCTTCTCCAAATAGTTTCAAGAGCTCATAGTAGAGGCCATAGCGAGTTGAGTATCGACACTAGTACCACCACGTCATTTAACGATCTGGAACTTTGATCCAGCGCAGTACTATGGATCCACTGACATGTCAACTACACCCTCGATGACAACTCCTTCGATTGAGGAAGGAACAGCTCATAACCCTATATTTTTGAGTGATGTACCTAATACCCCAGTCACTGTTCAACCAACCCAACTACCTGGTAGAATTGAGCGACAAAGAGGCTTCGGTAATGAAATTCAGAACTTGCCAGAATATGTTATTGAAACTGTTTTTGAATGATTTTCATGTTCAATTTTGTAAACTATTTTATATTTGTTCATAAAAATAATACAGTTCTTGAATACTTTTTAGGTGGTTCGTATTAAATAAACATTTTCAATAATAAAATTTTTTAATTACTTTTTTTCAAGTTTTTCAGAATAAAGATTAACACGAAAGGTTAGTTGATAATTTACGTACTTGGTTATTATTAGAAACTTTGTTTATGACGAATTCAATTTTGATATTTAAGAAAACTGTCGAATTTATTTTCGATATTTAACAAAAAATGTCGAGAAAAAATTCGATTTTTAAGAAAAAATTATTGTAACAAATCCGATTTTTAAGCTGCAAGAACAGATTCAAAACTTGTCATTTTAAAAATGATTAAAATTTTTGTGTTTTGCTTAAAATCATACCGTAAAACAAAGAAAAATGAGAAAATATTGCACCTTTTGTACACACAATTTGGTAAAAATTTTGATTTTTAACGAAAAATCTGTGGTTCTATTTTTGACTTTTAACAAAAGAATGTTGTTTGAAAAATCGACATTTAACAAATAAACTGAGTTCAAATTTCGACTTTTAGATTATACACTAGATTTGAAACATTTTAGTACAAACACTTTATTACTTTCCAACTTCAAAGTACAAAATGGAGTTATCAATTATTCCATGACCATCTAGTAAACAATCAACAATTTTTATTAATTAACTCTCATACTTTGAGTTCTTAAGTGACTGAATTCGGTCGAAGAAGGATGATCTCAATGTTTGCGTGCTTGCTTTCTTTGCTCAGTTCTCAGTAGATGTCTCTTGAACTTCTTTCTACTCAATCTCTTCTTAGACACGCTGGGTATTTTTTCAACAAATTTGTTTTCCAAATTATGTTGTACCGCTCTCTTCAATTGAGTAAAAACAAGTCCTGCTTCGTCAATTGCGTAACCAAAAAACTGATGTTTGTATAAGGTGTACGAGCAGTCCACTCTCTGATATTGAAATGATAAATCGTCCATTTTTTGGAGTATTTCATTAATGGAAGATGAAATGAGAATTATGTGATAAGAACAATTTTTCAGAGGACAAAAAGTGTAATTGTGAGACGCAACAGAGTATTCGTTAGTAAGCAAGTAAGGTTTATAATCCTTAGCCGATACGCAAATGAACAAAGCTTTCTCACCAATTTTTTTATAAAAGTCAGGTAAAACTTGACACATAACTGCTGCCATTCTGTAACCAAAGTGATTTTGGAGGGATTCTTTTAAACTGTCGTATAAGGAAGTAACGCAATTCAGTTCAATTGCAACGAAAATTTCATTTGAAAAATGACACAGTTCAAGAGACAGCAGCTCAGAAAAATCCGTTGTTTTACTTGTTCTAAATATTTCAAACACTATTACTCGCTAATGCAACACAGACGTGCTAAACATCAAAATAAATACACTGCTCTGGTTCAAATGTTTGCTCAACTTAAAATTTCTGACTAAGTTTCCTTATAAGGAATTTTTGCAAAATGACACAATTGAATTTTCCATATTTGGAATTTAAAAAAGGATAATGACATCATTGCCAAATAAAGGTGATCGGAAACAAAAGAGAAAATAAAATTACAAGTCAAATCATTCAATTAATTTCTCTCTTTCAGATTAAGTTGATAAAATGTCTCTCTCTAAAGTTTCTCCGTTTTATTCGAGTGCTCCGTGTATGTTTACCGATTCTCAACCTAAAACTGGAACTGATTCGGTTCCGTTTTATATAGACTTTGATTCTCACCCAAATAAATTTGGGAGATTTACTGTGTCCCAGATTTTTAAAAATGGACAAAATTATTCCGAACCAACTTTCCAAGTCTTCAAAAAAGATAACTCTGTAACATTTGAGAAGTACCAACAGCTTCGAATTGGAGATTACGAATTCAAGAAATTCTGTTTCCTCAAGAACAGTATCCTGGATGGGGAGTTGGAACTGAGTGAGCTCCCGACTCAATTTGATAAGAACCCATGTATGGAGGATGTGCTGCAACGATGTCACAAAGTCAAAAAGGTCAGCATAGGACGAAATCGATGAATATATGTGACTTTCATTCAATACGTTCAGGAGAATCCAGCCTCCGTTTATGTGCAGGTTCGGCTCTTTTGTCGTAAAGAAAACAATGAATTTAAGCAAGTGACTATGTCAGCTACACTTTGGACGAGTTCAAGGAACTGATTCAAAATTTGAATGACTTTTCTAACATTGAACAATGTACATTTCAGTAAAAAATGTTGTGGAGTTGGGATATTGGTTGCTCAAGAAACATTTTTTTTGAGTCTCAGAGATAAGTCAAAGGTTTTTCACGTTAGACTTCATTACGAACTTAAAAGATATTCCTATACTGTTCTTGAAGCTCAAAATTTTCCCAAATTAGAAAATTTGGACATAGAGTCCCAAATTTCAGAATTTAAGGGGGTTATTCACAACGGATTACGCAGAACAAGTCTTATATATCGTTCAGATAAACAACAAGTTACCATTTCACAACATCGTTGGAACGGATAACAGTGGAGTTTTCTGACAAATATTGAATTAAAAAAAGAAGAAAACGAGAACTTACTAGAACATCTCCCTACACTTTTATCTTATATTGAAAAGTTTATGAAAACTTGCATTGACATGGACGAAGGAACTCAAAGTTGATGGACATTGTCATTCTTGTCAACATATTCAATTGTTACGGAAGCATCCTTTCAATGTTTCCCGAAAATGAAAAACTCAAAAACTGTTTTTTAGCGGCCTGTAAAACTTGGGACGAGAATATAAATTTGGAGGAAATTAACCAAAAATTTCCTCATGGAGGACTTATTGGTTATGGAAATTCCTTTTTAGATTTTTTCTTTGCTAGATTGAAAGTTTTTCGACTACATGCTATACTACACGATTCTGCTGGAGCGGTTAAAGCAACTACAAACAAGGGACCAGGATACTGTTACTTGTTACCAAATTTTCCAAGCTCATCTTTCTTGGGACATTTAACTGGGTTAATCTTTTGTGTTTTTATTAAATTTTATCATCCTCAAATTTTCAAAATGCTAGACTGCTAATCATTTTTGTAATAATCCAACCTAGAAAAAAGAATGTCTCTCGTTGTATTTGATATTGAATGCTTGGAGGGCAAAATTGTCAAGGAGTTGGGTGTTGTCAAGGATGGAATTGTATTTGGATACAGTTTTTTCCCACCCAAAGACTATAAACCTACTTTTCAAGCAAAGTGGAACACTAAAAATTTACATAGGATTAACTGGAACAATGGAAAACTGGAATACACTGAGTTGTCATCAATCATTCACCAACATTGTTCACCTACAACAGAATACTCTGCAAAAGGTTTAGAGAAGTGTAATCATCTCTCAAATTACTTGTGTAAAGATGTGGAGAATCTAGATGACCTTGGTTGTCCAAAAGTCTCCAAACTTCTCAATAACTCGGATACTGACTGGGATTGTAGCAATTATCCGTATCGACACAAAAAGACATTTCACTGTGCAGAGAAAAAAGCTTATGCTTACGGAACTTGGACTCTAGATGTTTTTGATAACGTATAATATTTGTAATTTCTATTTGTAATTTCTATTTGTATTTGTGATCGTTTTGTATTTTATTATTTTTATTTTACTACTTTTGAAATCAGAGGGAAGTCGCATTCCCCTAAAAAATAAGGTATGAATGACCGAGCATACTGATAACGGTTTCAATTTAGGTAATTTTGTCTTTGATGATAATAACCAGGAACGACAATCGTGGAAATGTTTTGGACAGACTTGTAATAGATCTCTGGTGGTTTTTTTGTCCCAATTTTTTGTTATTTTGTTAATATTAGCGTGCTGTATAGTAAGAATAACTCTTGCCGAAACCTGTGAAGAAACAACAGTTTGGATTGCTATCTTATCTAGTACAGTCGGTTATATTTTACCTTCTCCTAAACTATGAACAATATAATTTCTACTAAGGAACGCATTTTTATTTCATTGATGGGACCAAGCGGGTCTGGAAAATCTCATCTTATCCATGATTGGCTAATTTTTGGAACTTTTCAACCCGATTTTGATAAAATTTACTATTTTTATCAACATTATCAATCACTTTACGGTCTAATGTCCAAAAACATTAAGAACATTCATTTTGTTCAAGGAGTTGACTTTGAGTTCATTCAGAGTCTACCCAAAAATGGAACAAAGTATTTGCTGATTTTGGATGATTCTTGTGAGGAAATCTCAAGCTCGAAAGAATTTGTCAAAATCGCGACAGCTGGAAGACACAAAGGACTTAGTACAATATATATAAAACATAATCTTTTTCATCAGAGTAGGTTGGGAAGAGATATTGAGTTACAAAATACTCATATAGTTTTATTCAAGTCTCCCAGAGATGTTCTCCAGATTAACACTCTTAGTCAACAGCTTGCGTTAGGATCCCAATTAAAAGATTGGTATACAAAAGCTACTTCAATCCCGTATGGTCACTTACTCATTGATTTAACTCGGAAAACAGTCGACTCTCTTAGATTTTGCAGAAACAGTGGTTCTATTCCCACTATTTTTTTCTCCCTAAAACGAAACAAGAGATTACTTTTTTGAACGATGAACACACAACATCTCTCTACGCTGATAACGTTCCAAACGTATTCCCAGAACTTCAAGAAATTATTCCTAAGAAATTGTCCAAAAGATTTCATTCAGTTTCTAAACGAATGCATAGTAAACCTTCTCGGGGGACAACTACAGGAAATACAAAAACAAGACGTAATAAAGTACAGAGACGAAATTCATCAACTTGTGCTAAAAAGAACCGGAATAAATAAGAGAAGAGCAATTTTAAGTTCACGAAAAGGAATAGAGCTCATATCAATTTTGACACCATCTATCATTAATCGATTGTCTTGAAATGGAACAGTTTGTTTTGATTCCTCAACACCTTTACGAACAAAAATTCAAATTAGATGTTAAAAAGTTGGACACTTTTGAGCAGAAACCAGTTTCTGTCCCAACACATTTGAACCCTAATTACAAGGAAATCAGCAACGAAACCAGATCTTTAAAGAACGAATCAATTGTAGATCAAATTTTGAAATCACCGCGAGTCAAGCTATCTCTCAACGACAGAATTTTATTTGATGGAAGAGATACAGAAGTAGCTTTCGCAGATTTTATTTTTGCAATAAAAAGAAAGAACGTTGATTTTCCCGACATATATTAAACAAAATTTGATGCTACCGGAATAAATACGCAAAAAGTAATAAACAAAGATGCCAAAAGCAAAGACAGAGGGAGCTGGATTCCTTTCAAAATCTGAAAAAGCCAAGCTACAAAGGCTGTATAGAGAGGGAAAAGCCGCATATGGATCAATTAAAAATCTACAAAAGGCAAGTGGGTTATCCAAAAAGAAAGTTGCCTACTTTCTACACAGTAAAGATTCCTACACAAAATATCGTCATGCAACACGACATTTCAAAAGATTACCAGCATTTGCTAAGCGAATCAATGAGATCTGGTGTCTCGATCTAGCTTTTATGGATAAATTATCGGATACTAATAATGGAGTGAAGTATTTATTAGTATGTGTTGACGTCTTTTCTCGCTTTGTTCGTGTGCAACCAATGAAGTCAAAGTACTCTACTGATGCAATTGTTGCTTTCAAAAAAATTTTGCGCAAAAAGAGTATGCCAGCGAAAGTATGGGTTGATCAGGGAACAGAGTTTAGTGGTGAGTTTCGAAATTTTTTTGTACGGACTAGAAAATCAAAATTTACTCTACTAGAAGTGAAACGAAAGCTGCTGTAGCAGAACGAGCTATAAAATCTCTGAAAAACATGATTTATCGCTATATGGAAGAAAATGGTGACAAATACATGAGAAAAATGGACTACTTTCTCAAAACTATGAACACAAGAGTTAATCGCTCAACAGGTAAAGCTCCAAAAAATGTAACAAATAAAGACTTTTTGTCAATTTTTTACAAAAACCCAATTAACCAATATAAGCGACCACGCTTTAAAGTTGGTGAAAATGTTGGAATATCAAAAAAAGATATTCCATTCAGAAAAGGTTATAAATCTCAGTTCACAAATGAAATCTTCAAAATTGTTAAAACTGCTACTTTTAAACCACCAACCTATAACCTTTGTGGAGAACAAGGTGATGAAATTCTAGGTAAATTTTATGAACAAGAGCTTTCAAAGTGTATCATTTAAAGATGAGCTCTTTCACTGTGGGGTAGGTTTCCAATGCGTCGTTTGATTGTTACCCAAACAATACACTAAGTTCTTTCACGAATTTTCTACCTGAACAAATTAATCTTGATGGAGAATGGGAGGTAGCAATAACAGAACTGTCGTATCCTTCCTTGTACCAAAACATAACAGAGGGTAAATTCTTCTATCTAGATGAAGCAACACCAGATACAAAACCATCGGATTATTACACACTTGATCCAGGTCTATACCCCTCGATCTCTGATATTGTCAATGAAATGAACAGAAAAATTCAGGAACGTGAAAAGTATGAAAAAAACGCCAATCAAGTTACACGTTAACAAAATTACACAGCGAATTTCTTTGAGTCTTCCGAATCACAACTCTTTACTTGTCATTTTTAGTGCCGATCTTTGTCATGTCTTTGGATGCGAAGAAGCTGTTTATGGTATGGGTGTTTTCATGAGTGGTGCTGGTCCACATTTTCCCAAGTTCCCTTATGACATTGTACGAATACACACCTTAATGATATATACTGATATTGTTGAATACAAAATTGTGGGTGATACAAAAGCTGCCCTTTTACGATGCATTCCGTTTATATCAAAAGTTAAGAATGGAGATATCATCTCAACGGGACAATACATGAATTATCAAAATTTTCCAAACTTACAATTTAAAAAAATTCTAAAAAACTCATTCCACAGCAAAAAACTCGAGCTCCGGGACTCTTATGGTGAAAAAGTTCCTTTCAACTCTGTTGGTGTAACAAGAGCGGTACTAATGTTTAGAAAAACTTCTGGCAATCATTTTTAGATTTAAAGTTGTAGAAAATGGTTGCTGATAGTGATTTACCGTATTTTCGTGGTTATTCAAGACAGAGGGGAAGAGGATTCGGAGCGTTAGCACAAACAGAAAAAATTCAAATCTGTGGCTGCAGATGTTGGAAACAAAACATTACGTAAACAGCTAGGTGTTGGAAAAATTAGGAAACGTCGCATTATTCGAAGAATTCCCCCAAAAAACAGTCAACGTTGTCGAACTAGAAGAGATATTTTTTCTAAGCTAAAATGAATACTAGATCAACAAACGATAGCAACTTTCGTTATGGTCACTTTACGAACTCTTGCTTGGAGATTTTTGACAAAATTCCAGTTTTGGAACCAATTGAATCTTCTCACGTTCACGAAGTTTATCCCAGTACTTCATTGGATGAAAGCAGCATTGAATTCGAATTTGAAACAGATAGAAGCATATATCTTGATATGAGAGATTTCCACCTTCAAATAAAAGTTGGTTTACAAAAGGGAAGATTGTTTGATGACTTTATTAAAAAAGACGAGCATGAAAAATCAGATGTGGGAATGTCTTTCACAGGTGATGATTTACATTATCTGACCAATCAACAGGTTCACAACTCAAATGGTCTCTATGGACACAAAGCTTTAATTTCAAATGAATTTAACGCTTCCACAAGAAATAATGAAGGGATTTTGGCTTTTCATGGATATGAATTTGAAAAAGAACCTAGCAATTTTGATAAAAGCCCTTTTATAGATCGAGAGGAAGAACTTTTGCTGAAAATGGAACTACTTATTACGGTCAATTACCAATTGATTTGTTCCAATGTGAAAAGTTACTGCTTCCAAACACAAAAGTTAGACTGAAATTGATTCGTGCAAGACCCAATTTTTACATGATCTCCTACACTCCTCACGTCTCCCTTAAAGTTCTTGTTTGTTCCCTGTTTACAAGACGTGTTGTTGTTAACGAAGTGTATCACCAGACTATCAAATATCAATTAACTCATCAACCTGCTTGTTACAACTTTATGGAAACAATTGCACGAGCATTTATTATTCCTTCGGGACAGAACCAGTTTATTCAGGAAAATGTTTTTAACAATGCTCCAATCAGAAGAATAGCTATTGCGATGAACACAAATTCAGCATTCACAGGACATTTTCAAAAAAATCCTTTCCATTATCAGAAATTTGGTTTACGAGAACTAAGAATTGTTCGAGGAGGTAGAACTATAGTATCAGTTGATACAACCAATGACTGTAGAGCATATGTAACAACAATGAAAGCAATGAATTTTAACGAAGAGGTTCCTGCGTTACCAAATAATCTATTTCAGAACCATTACGTGCTTGTATTTGATCTCACTTCACTTCAAGATGTTGGAGAAAATATTCATTATCCTGAGCTCAGCGGTGAAAGTATCCGATTAGAAATGTGTTTCGACCGCCCGCTAACAAACGTGACAGAATTAATTGTTCTAGGAGAAAGGATGCCCACTGTTAAAATTGATTAGTTCGGAACGGTTGCTAAAAATGTGGGAAGATTTTTGCGTTACCGAAAATTTTTTCATATTTTTTTCAGTTTTTTATGGGTTTTACATCATCGCTTTCTGCATTGGAAGATTTGTGGGTTATGTATTATCATCACCCAATTGCCATTCTCTTCACCAAATAAATTTTTAAATTGGACGTTAACTGGGGGCGAACTAATTCAAACTTTTTTCTTTACGTTCCTCTCCTAATTTTTCTGGTACTTTTTTTTATAATTATTGTTTTCTACCCCAACTCCCATAACAATTCTGTTGACAAAATTAAAAAATCAAGCAAAGTTTTCTTAGAGCAAGGTAAAAAGTCCAATGATTGTTGCTTTTTTGAAGAGAATGAGTCTTTTCAGCTTGACTGTACAGTTAGAAATCCGTGTTTTAATTGTACTTGCGAAATAAAGCAGAGAAAAATTGTTTGTCATGGATAACACTTCACTGAGACAGATTATTGAACGAATCCCAGAACTCAAATACCGCTATATTGGATCCTTTCCAGCAGATTGTGTTCCAAGACTAACCACATTCAGCTTTGCTATCATCAACACTTCTCCGAGCAGTGAAGCTGGAGAGCATTGGATAATGATTGCTCGACTCAATCGAACTTATTACTATGCTGATTCTTTGGCCCGTCCAATCACAAAATACAAACTTTTGAATAAAAAGTATCAGAAAATGGTGCAACAGCCAGTTCAGAAAACTGATAATTTGTGTGGCTTTTACACAATATTTGCAGCATTTCAACTTTTTATATTTTTCAAACAAAACTGAACAATGTTCATGATGTTCATGTTTTAAACTTTAAAAGAAATTATATGTGAATTAGATAAATTTAATGTAAAATAAGTTGAAGTGAAATAAAGTCGACAGTAATTTTTTTCTAAATTCCTTAATTCTTCGTTAGTTACTCAAATTTTTGTTGTCGACTTTATTAACTACTCGGCTAAATGTACTTTAATACTCTTTTCTTTTTTACTGTCATCATGTAAATGTTTGATTAATTTTGTATTTGCATGTACTTAATTTTTACTGTGTCTGTTATTTTGTACTTTTTAATTCAATTTTTTCTTTTATTTAACATTTTCTCAAGTTATGAGCGCGTAAAATCCCACTAGTAGTGTGATAGTGCCAGATTAGCAAGAGGTAGTTTCGATCTACCGACCTCTGAGTTATGAGCCCAGCACGCTACAACTGCGCCATCTTGCTATTTAGGGTCAGCTATACCTAATCCTTATACATTGCGGCGGCTATACCTAATCTTAATACATTGCGGCGGCTATACCTAATCTTAATACATTGTGGCGGCTATACCTAATCTTAATACATTGCGGCGGCTATACCTAATCTTAGTACATTGCGGCGGATATACCTAATCTTAATACATTGCGGCGGCTATACCTAATCTTAATACATTGCGGCGGCTATACCTAATCTTAATACATTGAGGCGGGTATACCTAATCTTAATACATTGCGGCGGCTATACCTAATCCTAATACATTGCGGCGGCTATACCTAATCTTAATACATTGCGGCGGCTATACCTAATCTTAATACATTGCGGCGGCTATACCTAATCTTAATACATTGCGGCGGCTATACCTAATCTTAATACATTGCGGCTGCTATACCTAATCTTAATACATTGCGGTGGTTAAACCAAAAAAATGTTGAAATTTACTGCGAGGGGAATTATCCGTTATTGCGCGCTGCCTGTACAATTCCCTGCGCGCTGACTGTACAATTCCCTACGCACTGACTGTACAATTACCCGCCTGTACAATTCCCCTGCGCGCTGCATTAATCCCTAAATGACCTCTAAAATCACGTGACAAGTGGCTCCGGAAAATCACCCTGGTCTGCTCCTACCCTACTACTAATACCTTGTCCCTGTAGTTAATCTTAATACGTTGCGGCGGCTATTCCTAATCTTAATACATTGCGGAGGATATTCCTAATCTTAATTTGTGGCGGCCGCTATAACTATTCTTAATACGTGGCGCCCGCTATAACTAATCTTAATACTTGGCGCCCGCTACAACCTATCTTAATACATGTACGCCGCCTATACCTTATCTTAATACATTAGTGTAGACCCACTCTCAAAAATAAACCCTACACCCTATCTTAATACATGGGGTCTACACCCCCCGGGAGACATGCTCACCCTATTACTACTAAAGTTATTCTATAATTTCGTAAAAAATCAAGCAAAGTTTTCTTAGAGCAAGGTAAAAAGTCCAATGATTGTTGCTTTTTTGAAGAGAATGAGTCTTTTCAGCTTGACTGTACAGTTAGAAATCCGTGTTTTAATTGTACTTGCGAAATAAAGCAGAGAAAAATTGTTTGTCATGGATAACACTTCACTGAGACAGATTATTGAACGAATCCCAGAACTCAAATACCGCTATATTGGATCCTTTCCAGCAGATTGTGTTCCAAGACTAACCACATTCAGCTTTGCTATCATCAACACTTCTCCGAGCAGTGAAGCTGGAGAGCATTGGATAATGATTGCTCGACTCAATCGAACTTATTACTATGCTGATTCTTTGGCCCGTCCAATCACAAAATACAAACTTTTGAATAAAAAGTATCAGAAAATGGTGCAACAGCCAGTTCAGAAAACTGATAATTTGTGTGGCTTTTACACAATATTTGCAGCATTTCAACTTTTTATATTTTTCAAACAAAACTGAACAATGTTCATGATGTTCATGTTTTAAACTTTAAAAGAAATTATATGTGAATTAGATAAATTTAATGTAAAATAAGTTGAAGTGAAATAAAGTCGACAGTAATTTTTTTCTAAATTCCTTAATTCTTCGTTAGTTACTCAAATTTTTGTTGTCGACTTTATTAACTACTCGGCTAAATGTACTTTAATACTCTTTTCTTTTGTACTGTCATCATGTAAATGTTTGATTAATTTTGTATTTGCATGTACTTAATTTTTACTGTGTCTGTTATTTTGTACTTTTTAATTCAATTTTTTCTTTTATTTAACATTTTCTCAAGTTATGAGCGCGTAAAATCCCACTAGTAGTGTGATAGTGCCAGATTAGCAAGAGGTAGTTTCGATCTACCGACCTCTGAGTTATGAGCCCAGCACGCTACCACTGCGCCATCTTGCTATTTAGGGTCAGCTATACCTAATCTTAATACATTGCGGCGGCTATACCTAATCTTAATACATTGCGGCGGCTATACCTAATCTTAATACATTGTGGCGGCTATACCTAATCTTAATACATTGCGGCGGCTATACCTAATCTTAGTACATTGCGGCGGCTATACCTAATCTTAATACATTGCGGCGGCTATACCTAATCTTATTACATTGCGGCGGTTATACTTAATCTTAATACATTGCGGCGGCTATACCTAATCTTAATACATTGCGGTGGCTATACCTAATCTTAATACATTGTGGCGGCTATACCTAATCTTAATACATTGCGGCGGCTATACCTAATCTTAGTACATTGCGGCGGCTATACCTAATCTTAATACATTGCGGCGGCTATACCTAATCTTAATATATTGCGGCTGCTATACCTAATCTTAATACATTGAGGCGGGTATACCTAATCTTAATACATTGCGGCGGCTATACTTAATCTTAATACATTGCGGCGGCTATACCTAATCTTAATACATTGCGGCGGCTATACCTAATCTTAATACATTGCGGCGGCTATACCTTATCTTAATACATTGCGGCGGCTATACCTAATCTTAATACATTGCGGCTGCTATACCTAGTTTTAATACATTGCGGTGGTTAATCCCAAAAAAAATTGTGAAATTTACTGCGAGAGGAATTATCCGTTATTGCGCGCTGCCTGTACAATTCCCTGCGCGCTGACTGTACAATTCCCTACGCGCTGACTGTACAATTACCCGCCTGTACAATTCCTCTGCGCGCTGCATTAATCCCTAAATGACCTCTAAAATCACGTGACAAGTGGCTCCGGAAAATTACCTTGGTCTGCTCCTACCTTACTACTAATACCCTGTCCCTATAATTAATATTAATACGTTGCGGCGGCTATTCCTAATCTTAATACGTTGCGGCGGCTATTCCTAATCTTAATACGTTGCGGCGGCTATTCCTAATCTTAATACGTTGCGGCGGCTATTCCTAATCTTAATACATTGCGGAGGATATTCCTAATCTTAATTCGTGGCGGCCGCTGTAACTATTCTTAATACGTGGCGCCCGCTATAACTAATCTTAATACTTGGCGCCCGCTACAACCTATCTTAATACATGTACGCCGCCTATACCTTATCTTAATACATTAGTGTAGACCCTCTCTCAAAAATAACTCCTATACCTCATCTTAATACTTGGGGTCTACACCCCGGGGAGACTTGCTCACCCTATTACTACTAACTTTTTACTAAATTAACTTTTTACGAAATTAATTTTTACGAAATTAATTTACGAAGAAAAACTTTTTTACGAAATTATCGAAGCAGTCAGCCACAACGTACAATCAAGCGCAAACAAAATGTTTGAATCAACAAAAGTAAATAAGACTTCTATTTAGTGAGATTGAGTGACAGGGTTACAAAAATGAAAGCAAACAATATAATAATGAATTTTTTTTTTAATTTTAATTTTAAAGACCTTAAAACAAACAGCTGAAAACTGAAATCTTTAACTAGGTTGAGTTATACGTCCTGGGGAAGCAATTGAGATCTATCGTCATTAGGTATATGGCGTATAACAACAAAACGAAAGACAAACATAGGCAAAAAAAATCATAAAATTTTGCGAGATAACTATGTCGAAGCCCAAAAAGCATAAATTATATAACAAAATCAATTAACATATTCAGATGCGCTTTTTTCCAACGCGGTGCATTTTTTCTACTATGCTTTCTTTCAATATGATTAGTCAATTATGCGATAATTCGACAAGGAAACAAAATGAACTTACAAATTATGCAATTAAGCTCAAAAATTGAAAAAAGGCGTACTATCAAAACAAAGAGACCATTAGTTGAACAAGAAACCGTTATGTACATTAAATTATAACCCACAAGAAACTGGTTTATTTTTTTACTGAGAGTGCTCCCGAAATCGAGAGAAAAGATAAAATATTGGCAAAGTTAAAAAATTAACCGATATTTCTTTAAAACAAATATATTCTAAGTCATAACAGACAATTAATAACAATTGAAAGAAGTGTCTAGGTTCATTTTTTACCTCCTAAACAATAACTGGATCTTGGACTGGGGACAATAAGTCATTTGGTTACAAAAAAGATAACAAACGACAGCAAAATTCAACAATTACATAGAAAATCATTACGAAAACAATTGGTCAGAGCAACAAAAACAATTAACTCTGAAGTCGTGATATCATCTCGTTGGGTCTCGTTTTTTAAAATTAGTGTCTGTCATTAATAGAGCTCTGATTTGAATTTTTTTACGTAGAAAAGTTTACGTAAAAAACATTTACATAGCGGAAAAATTTTTTAAAAGTCGCGCCCCACTAAAATCTAAAAAGTTTTTAAAAAGTTTTATCCATGGCAACATCACGATCAGCCCAAATCTTGCTGCGCGTCTAACAAAATACTCATTTGTTCAAATGGTTGCAAAATAGATCAATTTTTTATCAAAATTTTTTTCATTTTGTCAAAAAAAATGGAAAAAAATGCATTTTGTATCATTATCGAGATTAAGTTTGCCAAAAAAAATTGCCAAAATTATATTTGCAGAAGAATCCCAAAGCCAGTGGGTGTACAACGAGCTCGCTTGTCCGCCTAAAAAGAGCTAAAAAAGCAAATTTGGTAAATTCTAGCCGAAAAACTTGGATCGAACAATTCAGCAACCGTCCTCTATCTTTACAGATAAAATCAATAACACTACATTTAACAAATTGAAAAAGTTTAAAATTTTAGCAAAATTGACAAAAAATAGGTCAAAAATACCAAAAATGTGAATAAAAACAACTGAAATACGTCTATTATCCATAAAAATTTAAACCTCGATAACCCCCTATAAAAAGCGAAAATTGAAAAAATATTTTCAATTCCATATTTTACGCTGGACGGGCTTTTCAATAATTCCACTCATAACTCCCTACGATGATTATATCGATCGGCCAAAATTGTCTACACAAAAAAACCATTTGAGTATATAGTTCCTCCCCCACTAAATTGGGTCGGAACAATTAGGGAAACCAGGGTACGATTTCATCGGTGACTAAAACTTCAAGGCAGAGAGCTTAGTTTGAAAAACTGAACTTAGACTTTCACTTCTCTAAGTGTAAGTTCAATGTTTCAAACTAAGAAATCTGATTTTTGACACTTGGATCAAACCGCTATGAATAATCAGCTGCTTTGCTATCGGAGACGGAGACTTTTGGTTTATTTCAACTCCTGTATATGTTTAAGAAGGAAACATTTCTTTCAGTAATTTGCAAAATTTGTGCTCTTATCTTCAATTTCGAATGAAATTCAACACTTTCGTATGTTTTGGTTCTCTAAATTAGTTAGAACAAAACTTTTTTCCAACGCGGTGCATTTTTTCTACTATGCTTTCTTTCAATATGATTAGTCAATTATGCGATAATTCGACAAGGAAACAAAATGAACTTACAAATTATGCAATTAAGCTCAAAAATTGAAAAAAGGCGTACTATCAAAACAAAGAGACCATTAGTTGAACAAGAAACCGTTATGTACATTAAATTATAACCCACAAGAAACTGGTTTATTTTTTTACTGAGAGTGCTCCCGAAATCGAGAGAAAAGATAAAATATTGGCAAAGTTAAAAAATTAACCGATATTTCTTTAAAACAAATATATTCTAAGTCATAACAGACAATTAATAACAATTGAAAGAAGTGTCTAGGTTCATTTTTTACCTCCTAAACAATAACTGGATCTTGGACTGGGGACAATAAGTCATTTGGTTACAAAAAAGATAACAAACGACAGCAAAATTCAACAATTACATAGAAAATCATTACGAAAACAATTGGTCAGAGCAACAAAAACAATTAACTCTGAAGTCGTGATATCATCTCGTTGGGTCTCGTTTTTTAAAATTAGTGTCTGTCATTAATAGAGCTCTGATTTGAATTTTTTTACGTAGAAAAGTTTACGTAAAAAACATTTACATAGCGGAAAAATTTTTTAAAAGTCGCGCCCCACTAAAATCTAAAAAGTTTTTAAAAAGTTTTATCCATGGCAACATCACGATCAGCCCAAATCTTGCTGCGCGTCTAACAAAATACTCATTTGTTCAAATGGTTGCAAAATAGATCAATTTTTTATCAAAATTTTTTTCATTTTGTCAAAAAAAATGGAAAAAAATGCATTTTGTATCATTATCGAGATTAAGTTTGCCAAAAAAAATTGCCAAAATTATATTTGCAGAAGAATCCCAAAGCCAGTGGGTGTACAACAAGCTCGCTTGTCCGCCTAAAAAGAGCTAAAAAAGCAAATTTGGTAAATTCTAGCCGAAAAACTTGGATCGAACAATTCAGCAACCGTCCTCTATCTTTACAGATAAAATCAATAACACTACATTTAACAAATTGAAAAAGTTTAAAATTTTAGCAAAATTGACAAAAAATAGGTCAAAAATACCAAAAATGTGAATAAAAACAACTGAAATACGTCTATTATCCATAAAAATTTAAACCTCGATAACCCCCTATAAAAAGCGAAAATTGAAAAAATATTTTCAATTCCATATTTTACGCTGGACGGGCTTTTCAATAATTCCACTCATAACTCCCTACGATGATTATATCGATCGGCCAAAATTGTCTACACAAAAAAACCATTTGAGTATATAGTTCCTCCCCCACTAAATTGGGTCGGAACAATTAGGGAAACCAGGGTACGATTTCATCGGTGACTAAAACTTCAAGGCAGAGAGCTTAGTTTGAAAAACTGAACTTAGACTTTCACTTCTCTAAGTGTAAGTTCAATGTTTCAAACTAAGAAATCTGATTTTTGACACTTGGATCAAACCGCTATGAATAATCAGCTGCTTTGCTATCGGAGACGGAGACTTTTGGTTTATTTCAACTCCTGTATATGTTTAAGAAGGAAACCTTTCTTTCAGTAATTTGCAAAATTTGTGCTCTTATCTTCAATTTCGAATGAAATTCAACACTTTCGTATGTTTTGGTTCTCTAAATTAGTTAGAACAAAACTTTAGTCCCACGCGTGCCTCGGGTCCAACAATCGGGCGCAAGCGCCCTCGTGTCAGGGCACTAATTACCTCAGTCGGCCAAGATTTTGTTCCCACATATACCTAATTAACTAAATTGACCTGCCTCGCGGCTTTAGTGCCTGAGTTCTTAAACCATTGATTCTCTAATAAAACGATTTCGGTTGATTTCAGTGAAAGAATAATTGACGTCAAAGATGACTGACTAGGTCTTTATAGGTAGACGACGTAGATGGGATCCAACAAAGTGCCAATCAACCTTTTGATCATATCCGTTAACAATGAAGAGAGGTTAATCATTCAACCTTCAATCGGCTGCGTTAGTTTAAGGCAGCTGACTTTTGATTTTGTGATAGTTTCTGAACCTTCGAAAATCAAAAATATTGAAATTTTTTTCTCAAAGCGGGTCAGTTAGTTTTAGATGGAATATTTGTCTGATAATGTGTTTATGGTGCTGAAGATTCATATCTGGACGAATATTCATTGACGAACATTTTAAGCATACAAACCAACTGGCGTTTATTTACCAAATATACTCATTTAAATCGATTATTATGTCCGAAAAAAGAAGTGACTTAGATGGTCAACTCTAGTTAAAACACTCATGTGCACATTTTAAAATGCCGAAAGTCTGCAGTGCCAGAAGTTAAAATGCAGAAGTTGCTACTTAGCCAGAAGTAGAATTTCGTTGACTTTCGTCATTTTAAAACGTTCGCGTTTCAAGCATGGCTAAGTCACTCTGCAGAAGTCACTTCGAAATTCTGACTTAATATCTCGAACCTCTTCGCGGTTCTCGATAAACGCCAGAAGTTCTCAGTGACTTCAAGCAGAGTCACTTAACCATTACTTCTTTTACGGTGAAAATTATAAATCCGACCAGACTGACCTTATCGTACTTTCAGAATGTTCATGAAATGCAGCCTTGAAATACGTACATACATGCAGTTTAAGTCTGCCGTTTTTCAAGTGTCGTATTTTCTTTTGTCTCTGAGAAAACGAATGCTGAGTTGAAGCTTTAGACGGAAAGCCCAAAGTGAAACGTGTTGATTGAGAAAAGCCCTGATTAAAAATAGAGGGTTGCTGAGGGTAGGGGGGGGGGGGGGGGTTAAGAGTAGTTCAGGGTTCATTTATTGCTGTACAGTTCGTGTACTGTTTGTGCAAATGGAATAAGCATTTTAACTGCTGTCTATCCCGTTTAGTAATAGCAGGCCGTAATAGGATGTAATTTGTAGAGTCTGTTCCAATTTTCTCAGCTTCAATCGGAAATTGGGCACGTTGCGTTCACTCTTGTAATCTTTGCTTCATAAAATTTTAAATTCCATTTTGCCCTTTTTCAGAGGAACTTTAAGGCTCGTTTTAGATTACATCATTAAGCAAAAAACTGTAAACTAATATCCAAGATTTAGTGGGTAACATTACACCCTAATTGTTACATGTTTACGTACTATTTTTAAAATAACGCTTTCCGATTAACTCTATTTTACGATTTGACATTAATCAAGAAATGTTGGGCTGTAAATTACAATGGGCGATAGTTGTGTGATTAAAAAATTGTGAAACCTTAAATGTTACTTTCACCCTCGGGGCCATAAAAGTTGCTTGCTTTTAAAGACCCTTTCTGACTTGGTAAAAATGTCAAAGACACAACCACCTTGAAAAAGCACAAACAATTTGTATACATTTTATTGCTAATTGGTTGTATTTTGCGTCATTGTGGTACTGTAGCTTTAACAGTTAGCGTGGCTTTGTTAAAAATTGAGTCAGACATTTCAGCACACTTTTATTTCATCATTTATTCTCCAAATAGTGAAACAGATTCAATGGTATTACGTGAATCAGATTAAATACTCGAAGCCTTTCAACACTCGCTAATTGACTTGGAAAGTGGCTCTCTAGTTGAGGAAAGGTTTAGCCCACAATTCAATCAGCATGGTGCCGCCCGTGCTGGATTTGGCGATTGTTGGTGCCCCGCAGTCAGGCAAGTCTGCAATAGTGAGGGCGTTTAATGAGCCCAGCTTCTCACATCCCGTCGAATCTAGTCAGCTAAGGTCAGTAGCCCACCTCCGTCACATCAATTTCACTTACAAGAAAACCTGAGTGGAGTCGTCCACTGATAAAAATTGGTTTAAGCGTGAAAAAAGAGGAAACAGTTTGTCTATCGACCTTTCACCAATTTCTAAGGGCGGAAGCAGTGCAATAAAGATGTATTAATTTGCAAAAAAAAAGAAGTTAAGAGATGAAATTAATATAAAAAGGCTGACCCTATTTGGGCTCCTTTTACAGCCCTAAAGTTTAAAGAGTTATGGCTAATTATTTGTGCGCGCCAAGTAGACCTACCTAGTTCTCTCAGACTAACCGACTCTATAAAACACTGAAGATAAACTTAATTTTTATGGTGGTAATACCAGCACTTGAGTCAATGGTAAACACATATTGCAACTATCTATTAGACTGAATAAAGTCAGACGTGTAAGAGCTATATAAAAGAGAATAGCGTCTTCTCAATCTCTGATTGTTTGACTCAGTATTTCGTCTTCTACAATAGGGTGGAGTTAAAAGATGATATTTTGGGTGGAATGAAGTAGACCGTAAAAACGTTTGCCTTCACGGAGAATTGAACTCTGATCTATGAAAACCTATGCTCACATGATTCCACTAACTAGGTCGTATTCGATTTGTTAACAGTAAAAAGTTGGACCATTCAACTAAGGGTGGAATAATTGAATGAAGAACCCCGCCTAGTTGACTAACAGTGGTCCTGTAAACAGGTCCTGTTTATCAAATTGGTCTTTTACAGAAATCCAAGGTTAAATTAAGCAGTAAACCCTCTTGACGCATGCTCCATGTAATGATCTCATTCATTTCTCCTAGCCCTTTCACCTTCCTTGGGAAAAATTCACTTCTCGGGCAATCGTCATTAGTTTGTGGATATTGGATGTTTTCGTTATTTTAATCTCCCGCTGCCGTGAGGCAAAGCGAACAGAGGAAGGTTGATAACATATTTCGCCTCTCCTTGGGCGACAAAGTTTATTAAATTGCTTCCCACCAATTGGGCGACCGAACAAATTCCACAGTTGTCAACATATATAACTCACTCATTTCTTTCAGTATTTACACTTCGGAGGCAATGTTACGACTCTTATCCGCTATTAAATTTCTAATAAGAGTTGAAGAAATTTGAAATAAAAATGAACTTTAAATCGAATTCCGCAATGTTGTCTCGTGTACTCTTATCCCCAAATTTTTATGGTCGAGATTTGAGTCCACTCTTATCCCTAATATTTAAGGTTGAAATAGGTTCTAATCCTCAAAAACTTGTGGAATGTAATAGCACTCCAAAATATGCTCAAAATTTTCTGACAATCATATACAGCGTCTAATGAAACTGCTGCTCTTGAAAAAGATCAGTTTTTTATGCAAGCGTTTGAGAAAAACATTACGTGCAAACCAAAAATAGTACAAAAATCAAATGCAGATCAAAAATACAGACTTGGGCGTTTTTCCCTGCTTCAGAACTCTTAATTACTTGTTGATATAGTCGAATGGCAAACTGTCAAGAAGGCCTGAAATAATGTTCAGATATTAATTGGTAAGGGTGTTGAAAAATTTCCAAAAAGTCAAAAAGTGAACTCTTCTTTGTGCATTTTTCAAAATTTAGTTTTTAATGTTAACAAAGAGACTCGGTAATATGTGCGTTCGAACATAAAGTTCCGACCCCGCTCATCTACATTTTTGACATGATTTTCTACCAAATGAGAAACAGATAGAAAAACCCAAAAATTCAAGTTTTTTTCAAAAAATTTGTGCATGAACGACAATATCGCCTCCAACGCAAATACTTCAGTGGAGTAAAAAAATGCCGCATTGCATTGATGAGATCTGCATTATTAAGAAAGCGAGGTAATACGAACAACAAAATCACACAACAACAACAAACATTAAATACATCCAAAATTTATGCCCATTTCTTTTTTTAAAAAAACTTAATATTAAAGTCAGTATAGCGTCAGATAAAACTGAGAGTGAACAAAATAACTTGCAATTTACTCGAAAGATATTGGATCAGTCCATAAAAAGGCTTGGTTCTAATTAGACAAAAAAGAAAAAAAAGCAAAATAAATAAATTCGTATATGGTTTTAAAAACAATTAATTGCAAAATAATGAATACATTTAGATATCAACTGAACACACCCAAAGATTTTAATATCAGAAATGCCTATGTACGAGGGCACTAAGACTTGTCTTTATTCAATTTTTTATATGCAGTTACAAAAAGTACAACAAATAGAGAAAACAAAAATTCATTTGAAACTTGCGAGTAAATGCTGTCAAAGCCGTACAGCCACACTTTGCACCTCAAATTATGTCCAGTTGCGCCTTCTGCGAAGGCCAATAATGTGCTATGTGGCCTCTCATTAATGAGCCTGGGTAAAAAGTCGACAAAAAAGATATAAAGAGGGTAACATCAAGAAATACTTTGTCGTTTTCGAAAACAACATAAAACAATTAAATCGAATCGTTTATTCGTCCAGAGGAAGCCCTTGAGACCTGTTTTTATTCAGAATATGTCCAACGGTACAAATAAAGTCAAATATGAACAAAACTCAAAATAATACTTTTTTGGCAAAAACCCGTGTCGAAGCCAGTAGCAACTAATTACTTAAAAACCTTACATTTTGTACACTGGCACCTTCTCTTGACGTCATTAATGTCATATGTGACTTGTAATAAACGAGACTAGGTAGCAAACACACACAAGCAAAAGAACAAAAACGCCATCTTAAAACGATTTTTTTAAACAATTGTTTTCAAAGTCATGAAAGCCATCAGCTATCCACTCGAATCAGAATACAGGCTTATGTAATCCTTCATCAGAGCTCTTGAGACCTTTCATTCCCCAGGAAATTTCATACAACTAAAAGACAAAAAGAAAACGACAGTAAAGACAAAAATTAAAAAAGTCAATCCAGCTGTTCGAGAAAGTGGTGTTGAAGCCGTTAAAAACATAATCTGTACATTTTAGGGTTCTGATATGTTCAATTGTGCGTTTTTTGAACGCCATTAATGTGCTCTGTGAACTGTCAATAACGTGATAAAATGAAAAAACTTACAAAAAGGCGTGAAGAATGGGCTAATGTCTAAAAAAATTGTGAAATCTGGTATTATCAAAGCCAGAAATTCAGATCATAACGACCAAAACCGCAATAAAGATTAAATTTTAATTCAGTAGAAAAAAGAAATTTTCTTTGTTTGTGACTCTAAGCTATAAGTTGACCAAATCAAGAGAAAATTTGTGGCAAAGTTCGAACAACTAATTGTTCATTTAAAAATCTGTAGAGTCTGTTCCAATTTTCTCAGCTTCAATCGGAAATTGGGCACGTTGCGTTCACTCTTGTAATCTTTGCTTCATAAAATTTTAATTTCCATTTTGCCATTTTCAGAGAAACTTTAAGGCCCGTTTTAGATTACATCATTAAGCAAAAAACTGTAAACTAATATCCAAGATTTAGAGGGTAACATTACACCCTAATTGTTACATGTTTTCGTACTATTTTTAAAATAACGCTTTCCGATTAACTCTATTTTACAATTTGACATTAATCAAGAAATGTTGGGCTGTAAATTACAATGGGCGATAGTTGTGTGATTAAAAAATTGTGAAACCTTAAATGTTACTTTCACCCTCGGGGCCATAAAAGTTGCTTGCTTTTAAAGACCCTTTCTGACTTGGTAAAAATGTCAAAGACACGACCACCTTGAAAAAGCACAAACAATTTGTATACATTTTATTGCTAATTGGTTGTATTTTGCGTCATTGTGGTACTGTAGTTTTAACAGTTAGCGTGGCTTTGTTAAAAATTGAGTCAGACATTTCAGAACACTTTTATTTCATCATTTATTCTCCAAATAGTGAAACAGATTCAATGGTATTACGCGAATCAGATTAAATACTCGAAGCCTTTCAACACTCGCTAATTGACTTGGAAAGTGGCTCTCTAGTTGAGGAAAGGTTTAGCCTACAATTCATTCAGCATGGTGCCGCCCGTGCTGGATTTGGCGATTGTTGGTGCCCCGCAGTCAGGCAAGTCTGCAATAGTGAGGGCGTTTAATGAGCCCAGCTTCTCACATCCCGTCGAATCTAGTCAGCTAAGGTCAGTAGCCCACCTCCGTCACATCAATTTCACTTACAAGAAAACCTGAGTCGAGTCGTCCACTGATAAAAATTGGTTTAAGCGTGAAAAAAGAGGAAACAGTTTGTCTATCGACCTTTCACCAATTTCTAAGGGCGGAAGCAGTGCAATAAAGATGTATTAATTTGCAAAAAAAGAAGTTAAGAGATGAAATTAATAAAAAAGGCTGTTCCTATTTGGGCTCCTTTTACAGCCCTAAAGTATAAGGAGTTATGGCTAATTATTTGTGCGCGCCAAGTAGACCTACCTAGTTCTCTCAGACTAACCGACTCTATAAAACACTGAAGATAAACTTAATTTTTATGGTGGTAATACCAGCACTTGAGTCAATGGTAAACACATATTGCAACTATCTATTAGACTGAATAAAGTCAGACGTGTAAGAGCTATATAAAAGAGAATAGCGTCTTCTCAATCTCTGATTGTTTGACTCAGTATTTCGTCTTCTACAATAGGGTGGAGTTAAAAGATGATATTTTGGGTGGAATGAAGTAGACCGTAAAAACGTTTGCCTTCACGGAGAATTGAACTCTGATCTATGAAAACCTATGCTCACATGATTCCACTAACTAGGTCGTATTCGATTTGTTAACAGTAAAAAGTTGGACCATTCAACTAAGGGTGGAATAATTGAATGAAGAACCCCGCCTAGTTGACTAACAGTGGTCCTGTAAACAGGTCCTGTTTATCAAATTGGTCTTTTACAGAAATCCAAGGTTAAATTAAGCAGTAAACCCTCTTGACGCATGCTCCATGTAATGATCTCATTCATTTCTCCTAGCCCTTTCACCTTCCTTGGGAAAAATTCACTTCTCGGGCAATCGTCATTAGTTTGTGGATATTGGATGTTTTCGTTATTTTAATCTCCCGCTGCCGTGAGGCAAAGCGAACAGAGGAAGGTTGATAACATATTTCGCCTCTCCTTGGGCGACAAAGTTTATTAAATTGCTTCCCACCAATTGGGCGACCGAACAAATTCCACAGTTGTCAACATATATAACTCACTCATTTCTTTCAGTATTTACACTTCGGAGGCAATGTTACGACTCTTATCCGCTATTAAATTTCTAATAAGAGTTGAAGAAATTTGAAATAAAAATGAACTTTAAATCGAATTCCGCAATGTTGTCTCGTGTACTCTTATCCCCAAATTTTTATGGTCGAGATTTGAGTCAACTCTTATCCCTAAAATTTAAGGTTGAAATAGGTTCTAATCCTCAAAAACTTGTGGAATGTAATAGCACTCCAAAATATGCTCAAAATTTTCTGACAATCATATACAGCGTCTAATGAAACTGCTGCGCTTGAAAAAGATCAGTTTTTTATGAAATTGTTTGAGAAAAACATTACGTGTAAACCAAAAATAGTACAAAAATCAAATGCAGATCAAAAATACAAACTTGGGCGTTTTTCCCTGCTTCAGAACTCTTAATTACTTGTTGATATAGTCGAATGGCAAACTGTCAAGAAGGCCTGAAATAATGTTCAGATATTAATTGGTAAGGGTGTTGAAAATTTTCCAAAAAGTCAAAAAGTGAGTTCTTCTTTGTGCATTTTTCAAAATTTAGTTTTTAATGTTAACAAAGAGACTCGGTAATATGTGCGTTCGAACATAAAGTTCCGACCCCGCTCATCTACATTTTTGACATGATTTTCTACCAAATGAGAAACAGATAGAAAAACCCAAAAATTCAAGTGTTTTTTCAAAAAATTTGTGTATGAACGACAATATCGCCTCCAACGCAAATACTTCAGTGGAGTAGAAAAAATGCCGCATTGCATTGATGAGATCTGCATTATTAAGAAAGCGAGGCAATACGAACAACAAAATCACACAACAACAACATACATTAAATACATCCAAAATTTATGCCCATTTCTTTTTTTAAAAAAACTTAATATTAAAGTCAGTATAGCGTCAGATAAAACTGAAACTGAACAAATTAACTTTCAATTTACTCAAAAGATATTGGATCAGTCCATAAAATAGCTTGGTTGTAATTAGACAAAAAAGAAAAAAAAGCAAGTGAAATAAATTCGTATATGGTTTTAAAAACAATTAATTGCAAAATAATAAATACTTTTAGATATCAACTGAACACACCCAAAGATTTTAAAATCAGAAATGCCTATGTACGAGGGCACTAAGACTTGTTTTTATTCAATTTTTCATATGCAGTTACAAAAAGTACAAAAAAAAAAGAAAACAAAAATTCGTTTGAAACTTGCGAGTAAATACTGTCAAAGCCGTACAGCCATACTTTGCACCTCAAGTTATGTCCAGTTGCGCCTTCTGTGAAGGCCAATAATGTGCTATGTGGCCTCTCATTAATGAGACTGGGTAAAAAGTCGACAAAAAAGATATAAAGAGGTCAACATCAAGAAATACTTTGTCGTTTTCGAAAACAACATAAAACAATTAAATCGAATCGTTTATTTGTCCAGAGGAAGCCCTTGAGACCTGTTTTTATTCAGAATATGTCCAACGGTACAAATAAAGTCAAATATGAACAAAACTCAAAATAATACTTCTTTGGCAAAAACCCGTGTCGAAGCCAGTAACAACTAATTACTTAAAAACCTTACCTTTTGTACACTGGCACCTTCTCTTGACGTCATCAATGTCATATGTGACTTGTAATAAACGAGAGTAGGTAGCAAACACACACAAGCAAAAGAACAAAAACGCCAACTTAAAACGATTTTTTTAAACAATTGTTTTCAAAGCCATGAAAGCCATCAGCTATCCACTCGAATCATAATACAGGCTTATGTAATCCTTCATCAGAGCTCTTGAGACCTTTCATTCCCCAGGAAATTTCATACAACTAAAAGACAAAAAGAAAACGACAGTAAAGACAAAAATTAAAAAAGTCAATCCAGCTGTTCGAGAAAGTGGTGTTGAAGCCGTTAAAAACATAATCTGTACCTTTTAGGGTTTTGATATGTTCAATTGTGCGTTTTTTGAACGCCATTAATGTGCTCTGTGAACTGTCAATAACGTGATAAAATGAAAAAACTTACAAAAAGGCGTGAAGAATGGGCTAATGTCTAAAAAAATTGTGAAATCTGGTATTATCAAAGCCAGAAATTCAGATCATAACGACCAAAACCGCAATAAAGATTAAATTTTAATTCAGTAGAAAGAAGAAATTTTCTTTGTTTGTGACTCTAAGCTACAAGTTGACCAAATTAAGAGAAAATTTGCGGCAAAGTTCAAACAACCATTGTTCATTTAAAAATCACTTGTTTTTTAAAGTCAAAACGACCACAAGTTTTTCAGTTGAAAATTAGATACAATATTTTCGAACTGCTTATGAGGTCAATTGAACCTATCACCAGTGAGCTTTGCTTTGAATTGTACTGTTTTAATTAAAATTAAAATGTTCAAACTTTTTTTTCTTAATTTTGAAATATTTAGCCAAAATTTTAGCAAGGAAAATCAAATCAAAATAGACAACAATACTTTTTCGTCTTTGAAAATTACGTCAACAACACTATTGTTAACAATTTTAACAAATTTTAGCAAAATTCAATAAATTGTAGGCAAAACTTCCAGAAAATGGGAAAAAAATAACGCAAATCAGTCTCAATATTCACAAAGATTCAAACTTCGATAACTCCCTCTAGAAAACGAAAATCAAACCATTATGTTTAATTCGATCTACGCTGAACAGCCTTTTTAATGATACCACTCACAATTCTCTACAGTGAATATATTGATCGGTCAAATTTGACTGAACAAAAAATCCCATTTGAGTATAAAGTTCTTCCCATCCCACCCCTTCAAGAAGGGCGCGGAACAATTTTCATTGCTAATTTATAATTATTGTCATTGCTATTCTCTAAGGAAATATTATGCTTTCCTGATAAATAATTTTGCCGTTTTGGAGTTAGTATTTTTCAACTGATGATATAAAGACAGGAAAACTCCTAAAATTGAGAAACTTTTGTTTGGTTTCTGCCGCTTTGACCCTTTAAAAAAATGCTCACTGCTGTCAATTCTATGAAGCAAAATTTTAACACGTGGCTTTTAAAATTGTTTTTGATTTTGTACTTCTTGATTTTCAGTTGATTCGCAACCGAACAATGAGAACATTGGTTTCGCAAAAAGACACGAAAAAAGTCTTCAGCAAATTTGATGATACACGAATGACCGTTCTGTTGTATGAATATTTTGTTCTAGCAGGCTCAACCTAGAAAACAACAGATATTCGCTCAATTTCACAGAAAGATCAAAATCAAGGAAGTGACAGCTGTTTTTAATTGCTCTTGGAGATTAAGGAATCGGAATTATGGAGAAGAATTGCGGCTATTTTCGGGAAATCTGCCGGGCTTGTTTTTTTTAATGCTCTCGAACGAAGTTTGTAGCAATTATATTGATCATGATGTTCTTTTAGGCGATTTTTGGCAACATCATTTTGGCCGTTTTTCGAAAAAATTCGGAGACCTTTCTTCAGACATGGAGATGGTAAAAACCCAACAAAATTAAAGAAGTTAAGTCGCTGAGCAGTTTTCTATGATCGTTAATAGTATCTAAGAATGAGTTCCAATGGAAATAATTAGTAGACATACATTCAATTTGTGTACTTAGTTTGAACAATTTTTGTACATAATTTTTTCATTGGAGTGTTCAGCTTGGTTTAGTTGTCTTTTGAGTTCTACTTATGATGAAGTTGTTAGACCTAATTTCAGGTGAACAGGTAGCTTCTTGAAACTTTTTAATGCTTCTCGTTAATTGCTCTTGAACGAAGTTCATAGCAATTTTTGTAAACGTGTTGGTCTTTTTTATGCCAATTTTTCGCTGGAACTTTTTGCGCTTTTCTTCTAGAATATTCTTTGACTTCTCAAGTGATTTTTTCACGCTTTCGTTATTCATTTTTGAGCAATCTCTTTGCTCTCGCTCCTAACTAAAGCTTGTTTCTAATATAAAATTTGTTGCAGCAGGGCTAGTTTAAGGGCCTGTTAGCCAAGTGATCAATGCATGTGGTTATGAAGCGGGAGCTCAATTGTTCGAAGCCCGGCGGGGTCAACTTTATTTCTACCCGTTTGTCGTTCGAGAGCAATTCGACCGACATTAGTCGGTTTATATATATCCCCGGGGCCCGGGAGAGACAAAAGGGGGTAAAAACTGGACAGCGTTACAAAATGGGGGCCATTGCCACCGATGTCAATTTCTTTTGATGTTAGATTGTTCAGATTATTTAGGAAACATCAAAAACATTGTCAGTGGTGAAAAAATAAAAACTAAGATGATTCGGCAAGGCCGTTAAGAAGACCAAATTGTTAAGACAAAAAGTGCAAATTTTTCAAAAGTGTTTACTAATTTTTTGCTTCTGCAATATACAATATTATCAAATGAAACGTCTTCAAAATTTAATTTTTGGAGAAAAGTGTCTTGATGAAGCAGGCCACGCAGAAGAAAAATCGAAACAGTTTCTCTATTTCTTGCGTGAATAGAATAGTTTGTTAAATGTTAAATTGTTAGCCGTCAGTTAATAATCATTAATTTTGCGTTGAAAACAATTTAAAAAGCGGGATACATTTTTGCCCAAGTTGTCTTGAAAGCTATAACACTTTTTTTGAAACTAACAGATTAAAAGATCCATAAATTAAATTGTATTTTATCACTTTTGGCAACTTTTGAAGGATTTTGATGAAAACGACACCAGAAATGCTTGAGAGATTACAGGATACGTCTTGAGATTTTGTGTATGTAGTCTAACGGGTTATAAATTTCCATTTTCCCCAAATTCAATACAATAATTTCAAAAACCGAAGCGTGATTTGCGTGAATTGTTAAAATTTTTTCATATCTCTTGTTGTTTGTTATATAGTGCATATTATATAGTCAAATATGTTAGCAGTTTTGTCAGGAAAAACGATCAGTTAGTGCTCGTAAAATTAATAATTGGTGGTTCCGAATTAGCCTTGAAAAAAAATTCTGCAATAGTTCGGCGATTTCAGAGCTTTTTCCGCATATGCCCGGGATGACCCTTCTTAGATACCATATCAAAGACTATATATGGTTCCATCCAAATCTAAGCAAATTTTCTTGCATGATCTTGCTATGGTTTCTAAGAAGCCATATATGATCTTTGGTATCATTTTCAAGATTTTACATGAAATTGGTAATTTAGGTAGAGCAACACGTTTTCGATGGTTTTCCCACCGATGGAACATTTTATGGTCTTGGATATGGTATCCAGGAAGCCATAATGGTCTTCGATATGGAACTTAAGACACCATATATGATCTTGGATAAAGTTTCTAAGATTCGGCAAAATATTTTAAAACTACAACCAAATGAATGCCTTTCATTACATTTCCGCAAATGGTACGTTGTATGATCTTGGATATGGTATCTAAGAAATCATTATGGTCCTGGATATGGTATCTAAGACATATACACTCTATATATGACTTTGATATGGTATCTAAGATCGGTGTATGGTGGTCATCCCGGGAGGTTTTCAATCTTCACATACAATGTTGAACGCTTCTTTTAGTTTTAATAAAAAGTTACGCCGCTCTTCAAAATTATGAAAACAAAGTGATCTTACCCAGTTTGAGGTGCGCGACTAAAGATCATAGGGTCTCAGGCCACACCGGATCCGCTATCCGCGACATAAAATGATCATGAGCCACGTACATCAAACTGGTTATACGCGATTAAAAAACAACTGAAATGCACTGAAAAATATGCTGCCAAAAGCGCTAAATTAGTGCTTAAAAGTTAGGGGGAAAACGTATTAGCAATCAATTTCATACAAAACAACCATTTTTTATCAGCTCTTATCAGCTATATTCAGCGCTCATCTCGCGAAAACAAAAACTCTTAGTTAGCGCTTTACGCCTCGACCCTAAACGGGCTTTCAAATAATAATACTTCAAATAACAATAATAACTTTCTGTGTCAAAAAAGATGTACGAAAACCGAGCGGACAAACATATCTTGTGATTATACAGTTCCACCTCAAAAAGTGTTGTTGGGACACTAAAAATATAAAAAGCCTGCCCACCCTATGAACCCAGGCCACTCTAAGTCTCTGAAGACGCGCGTATCTGAACAGTTGTACTAATTAAGTGTTGTGTATGATTTTAGGAGGTGGTATGTGGCGAATGTGATCTACAAATTGAACCTATACGAGTTGCGTATCTTTGAGCCGAGTACTTCCATTGAGGAGATATTGGCTGCAGACATGCTCTCGTGGGCCACTCGAGTCATATCAAGAACTCACGTACATTCCAGAGTCTTCATACTAGTCTACGACGTCTCCAATCCTATCACTTTTCTATACATCAAGTTCTTCCGGTGAGCACAGATTATAAGATTATAGTACGTGGCAGAAATAGTCACAATAAGCACGGCCACACCCGGGAGGAAAGCCCTCTCTAAACTCTTCAATTTTGTTGCAAGTGTGTGTGTGTGTGTGTGTGTGTGTGGGGGGGGGGGGGGGGGGGGTGTAAGAGCGAGGCTGCAAAGGGGGAGAATCTGATGCATCAGTGAGGGGTTAAATTGCCAGAGAGGTAAGATGATATTGCGGCTGCCAAGGGGTAAATTAATGTAATTTGTTCTAAGGATTTTGTTTAATTTGCCCCGAAACTTTTTAGGTTTTGAATAAAAATGGGTTAGAATTTTTAGTTATTGTTTATAGCTGGAAAGCTATTGGTGCGCTCCCTCTTTTTTAAAATATCTCCTCACACTGTTTTCGTCTTTATCACGTCAGTGAGAAGTCAAATTAGAGTGGTGATTATAATCACAAGGGAGAAGTAAGGTAGCGAAAAACCATGTAGTTTTTCAGCGTGATTTTTTCAACTACCATTAAATTAGATTGTGAACTGGTTATTTGCACAGACTCTCGGTTTTTGAAGGAATTTTTTGCAAGTGAATCGATTTGACTTCTGTTTTGGAGTATTTTGCTATTGAATGCTATTGTTATAATACAATTTTGATCTAATTGCACCTATCTTCAATTGCTTGAATTCATTAACGCGCAGCAAATGCTTTTATGACCTTGACACTACTTATTAACATACAAAATTAGTTACTTTTTGATTTTTGGCACTATTTTTGTTCATTGTTTGAGTTCTTATAATGGTTTGAGTTTTTTGCTAGTGTCTTTTCTGATATGACAACGGGTGTCTGCTTTGATTTAAAAATACTAAAAACCAGAATACTCAGAACGCCTTTTGATCCCGAAGTTTCAAGCAATCAAACAAGACACGTTGAAGGACAAACTGAGACATAGTCGCTAAGGTTTGGTAATGTGCGTCTGCACACAATGATACCACACTTTTAAACTGGAATTAAAATCTGATTGATATGGAGCAAAAAATATTCAATTTGATTTTTGTATGCAACATTCATTTTTATCTTTTGTCCAAGTTTTTAATCGCTCTCGAACAAACTTGAGGCAAATTTATTAAGCATGTGGTATCCTTTTATGCAATTTTTCGCTAGATCGACTTTTCATCGGGCCCTTTTAATTTTTTCATCCTCGAAAACGGGATAAACAGGTGACGCCCAGAGCACATTAAGTAGCTGAGCAGTTCTCTTAGAGTCATATGCCTTACTAATCTTCATACTAAATATACCATTCACTAAAGGTGTTTTGAGGAGATAAAATTATGGTGTGAAGGTGACTACCCCAAACACTACACCCCCCCAACCCTACACCCCCTCCTCCACCACTTGACCCCCTCACTCCGGCCAGCATCAATGAACCGGGGGTGGTTAATAAGAAAGCCAACCGCCCGTCTGTGTGATCAATTCGCTCGACGTTAGTCGGTTATTTTTATTCGATGAAGTGGTCTTGAACAATTCCCATAAAACTGTTCAATAAAACTTTCTAATGTTTCTCAAATTTTTTTCGAGTACACACGTAATTACGATTTTGTGTTCCGTCTGGAAGTTTTTTTTAAAGAACTTTGAGACCTTTTAAACATTGTGGAAAGCTACCTAGCAATCAGGAATTCTGAATCCAACTTATCTGAGTTATTGTTTATAGCTGGAAAGCTATTGGTGCGATCCCTCTTTTTTAAAATATCTCCTCACACTGTTTTCGTCTTTATCAGGTCAGTGAGAAGTCAAATTAGAGTGGAGATTATAATCACAAGGGAGAAGTAAGGTTGCGGAGAAACAAGTAGTTTTTAAGCGTGATTTTTTCAACTACCTTAAAAATAGATTGAAAACTGGTTATTTGCACAGATTCTCGGTTTTTGAAGGCATTTTTTTCAAGTGAGTCGATTTGACTTCTGTCTTGGAGTTTTCTTCTATTGAATGCTTTTGTTATAATACAATTTTGATCTAATTGCACCTATCTTCAATTGCTTGAATTCATTAACGCGCAGCAAATGCTTTTATGACCTTGACACTACTTGTTAACATACAAAATTAGTTACTTTTTGATTTTTGGCACTATTTTTGTTCATTGTTTGAGTTCTTATAATGGTTTGAGTTTTTTGCTAGTGTCTTTTCTGATATGACAACGGGTGTCTGCTTTGATTTAAAAATACTAAAAACCAGAATACTCAGAACGCCTTTTGATCCCGAAGTTTCAAGCAATCAAACAAGACACGTTGAAGGACAAACTGAGACATAGTCGCTAAGGTTTGGTAATGTGCGTCTGCACACAATGATACCACACTTTTAAACTGGAATTAAAATCTGATTGATGTGGAGAAAAAAATGTTCAATTTGATTTTTGTATGCAACATTCATTTTTATCTTTTGTCCAAGTTTTTAATCGCTCTCGAACAAACTTGAGGCAAATTTATTAAGCATGTGGTATCCTTTTATGCAATTTTTCGCTAGATCGACTTTTCATCGGGCCCTTTTAATTTTTTCATCCTCGAAAACGGGATAAACAGATGACGCCCAGAGCACATTAACTAGCTGAGCAGTTCTCTTAGAACCGTACGCCTTACTAGTCTCCATACTAAATATACCGTTCACAAAAGCTTTTTTGAGGAGATAAAATTATGGTGTGAAGGTGACTACCCCAAACACTACACCCCCCCCCCAACCCTACACCCCCTCCTCCATCACTTGACCCCCTCACTCCGGCCAGCATCACTGAACCGGGGGTGGTTAATAAGAAAGCCAACCGCCCGTCTGTGAGATCAATTCGCTCGACGTTAGTCGGTTATTTTTATTCGATGAAGTGGTCTTGAGCAATTCCCATAAAACTGTTCAATAAAACTTTCTAATGTTTCTCAAATGTTTTTCGAGTACACACGTAGTTACGCTTTTGTGTTCCGTCTGGCAGTTTTTTTTAAAAGATTTTTGAGACTTTTTAAACCTTGTGGAAAGATACCTAGCAATCAGGAATTCTGAATCCAACTTATCTGAGTTATTGTAGCATTTTTCAATGAGAAAAACACCCGCAATTTGTTAAATCTGGTATTAAATTTTTAATTGATACGTATAGTTGTCTACATTGTTATTCCTCAGGACATCATTTGGAACCTTTAGTTTTACTTTTATTCGTTATTAGTTTCCCAAAAAGAGTGAAAGATGACTATGATGTGCTCCAATTTGAGGAAGGTTCGTGTATTTTATCTTAGTTATGTCTCAAAGACAATATTCAGAACGAGTTCAAAAATTTTGGCGAAGACAGACACTAAATTATTATCAGACGAAGACAAATAATTACAAGTAAAAAGAATAAATGACGGATAACTTGTACTTTTTAAGTTCCGTTCGCAACTGCCGATATGTACCAATTTTAATTTTACATTGATTCCAAATTGTCCTCTTTGAAGCTCGATTGATTATTGTCCTGTTGATAGCCATTGCTATTCGATCCATATACTTTGTAGGATCTTACCTCCAACTAGAAACCCGGTTGAGCGTACTCAAATCAACCGATATTACCCATATTTCACTCAGTGGATTTTTCTTACAAACTTTGTCAGCTTAAAACCTTTTACAGTGTAAAAATTGACACAAAACTGGGATGTGAAAGTTTGTTATAAGCTCAGAAGTTTTGAAACTGCCGAGGTCTTTTGCTGATGTTTTGATAGCTGAATTAATAAGTAAAAATTATAGTTTAATTATAGACTTGGTGAACTGGGGAACATGAGTCCCTTTCGAAAAAAGTGCTGTCCACTTGTAAATTGACTGTAACAGAAGAAGGAAACAGCTCATCTCGCAGAGATCAAAACAAACAAAAAACATAACCACTGGTGGAAATTGTTGAAAGGCGTCCTTGACAAAGTACCATGTGAAATAGGGTCAATGACATCAAAAATAAGATATAAACATAAATAAACAGATATTTTTTTAGAACGCAGCATGAAGTTGAATGGGAAATTTTGTCTTAGTTATGTCTTAGTTCTACTTTTATGTCTTAGTTGACGAAACCAAACAAGAAGCATCAAATTTCCTTATATTTTTACCATTAATTATAACTGGCTTCTGTAATACATATTAAATGTTCCGACCCCACTTGTGGGGGGGGGGAGGAACTATATACTCAAATGGGTTTTTTTTGTTCAGTCAATTTTGGCCGGTCGATATATTCATCGCAGAGAAATGTGAGTGGTATCAATAAAAAGCTGGTCCAGCGTAGAAATCAAAATTAAAAAGATTTTTCTGATTTTCCTTTTTTTCGAGGAGTTATCGAGGATTGAAGTTTTGTGTGAACACGGGATATTTGTTCACTTTTAATGTGATTTTTCTTCAAATTAAGATATTTTCTATAAAAATAGTATTTCAAACTTCAATTTCTTGCCAAAAAATGAACCAATCTGGTGTTCCTAATAGGCTAAAGGCGATAAAAAAGACTAGTTCTGGTCTCATAGGGAGCTTCAATATCAAAAAAAGAATCGAAATCTATCTGAGAACTCTAATTTTTATAAAACTTTTCTAATTTTTTTGCTTTTTTAAGTCACCTAGAGACAAGTCACTTTTCATATCGAGGTTCCGTTAATGAAAAATCCCTTTTACGGCCAAATGAAGCCCAATGAACACAAAAAATTGAAAATTAAAAAGAATTGTTCAGGTTTTTTTTTAAATTCGACTCTTGAGTTTTCGTAACTTTAAATGAAATTTTGAATTTCTTTTGGAGGTTTTACTAATTTTTTGAAGTTTTATGGCATTGACTCATTGAAAAACAGTGCAATATAATCCGTAATGAGATTTAAGTGGGTATATCTAGTGCTTTGAGTGGACAGCTAATGGCTGTTAAGAATTTAAAAACAATTATTCGAAAATTGTTTCGAACATTAAGGAATCTTAAACCTATTATCGTGAACTTTAAGTCAGTTTCTATGATGACAGCCATTTCTTCCGTCCTACTGTAACCAAATTTGATCCAGGTGGCGGTTTGATCTTCTAACTTTTAATAATATGACTTCAATGAAACAAGATTTCAAAAAGTTTTAAATTTTTTTTTGGATATTTCCGTATTATTGGTTGCTTTTGAAGTGTTATCACATTGTCCTAAAATTTACCGCTCCTATTGGCCTAAAGAAGACTTTCATGGGATTACAGATAATTTTTTAGAGAAAAGCTTATGGTTTCAAATGGCTTCGACAATTTCCTCCTGCACTTCTTTACTGAATTTTTGGTTTTTGCTTGATTTTGTTGTTGTTTTCATAGTCATAAGACTTGTTAGTAAGACTTGTCATAAGACGTATAGTTGTCTACATTGTTATTCTTCAGGACATCATTTGGAACCTTTAATTTTACTTTTATTCGTTATTAGTTATCAAAAAAGAGTGAAAGATGACTATGATGTGCTCCAATTTTAGGAAGGTTCGTGTATTTTATCTTACTTATGTCTCAAAGAGAATATTCAGAACGAGTTCAAAAATTTTGCCGAAGACAGACACTAAATTATTATCAGACGAAGACAAATAATTAAAAGTAAAAAGAATAAATGACGGATAGCTTGTACTTTTTAAGTTCCGTTCGCAACTGCCGATATGTACCAATTTTAATTTTACATTGATTCCAAATTATCCTCTTTGAAGCTCGATTGATTATTGTCCTGTTGGTAGCCATTGCTATTCGATCCATATACTTTGTAGGATCTTACCTCCAACTAGAAACCCGGTTGAGCGTACTCAAATCAACCGATATTACCCATATTTCACTCAGTGGAATTTTCATACAAACTTTGTCAGCTTAAAACATTTTACAGTGTAAAAATTGACACAAAACTGGGATGTGAAAGTTTGTTATAAGCTCAGAAGTTTTGAAACTGCCGAGGTCTTTTGCTGATGTTTTGATAGCTGAATTAATAAGTAAAAATTAAAGTTTAATTATAGACTTGGTGAACTGGGGAACATGAGTCCCTTTCGAAAAAAGTGCTGTTCACTTGTAAATTGACTGTAACAGAAGAAGGAAACAGCTCATCTCGCAGAGATCAAAACAAACAAAAAACATAACCACTGGTGGAAATTGTTGAAAGGCGTCCTTGACAAAGTACCATGTGAAATAGGGTCAATGACATCAAAAATAAGATATAAACAAAAATAAACAGATATGTTTTAGAACGCAGCATGAAGTTGAATGGGAAATTTTGTCTTAGTTATGTCTTAGTTCTACTTTTATGTCTTAGTTGACGAAACCAAACAAGAAGCATCAAATTTCCCTATATTTTTACCATTAATTATAACTGGCTTCTGTAATACATATTAATTGTTCCGACCCCACTTGTGGGGGGGAACTATATACTCAAATGGGTTTTTTTTTTGTTCAGTCAATTTTGGCCGATCGATATATTCATCGCAGAGAAATGTGAGTGGTATTAATAAAAAGCTGGTCCAGCGTAGAAATCAAAATTAAAAAGATTTTTCTGATTTTCCTTTTTTTCGAGGAGTTATCGAGGATTGAAGTTTTGTGTGAACACGGGATATTTGTTCACTTTTAGTGTGATTTTTCTTCAAATTAAGATATTTTCTATAAAAATAGTATTTCAAACTTCAATTTCTTGCCAAAAAATGAACCAATTTGGTGTTCCTAATAGGCTAAAGGCGATGAAAAAGACTAGTTCTGGTCTCATAGGGAGCTTCAATATCAAAAAAAGAATCGAAATCTATCTGAGAACTCTAATTTTTATAAAACTTTTCTAATTTTTTTGCTTTTTTAAGTCACCTAGAGACAAGTCACTTTTCATATCGAGGTTCCGTTAATGAAAAATCTCTTTTACGGCCAAATGAAGCCCAATGAACACAAAAAATTTTAAATTTCAAAGAATTGTTCAGGTTTTCTTTTAAATTCGACTCTTGAGTTTTCGTAACTTTAAATGAAATTTTGAATTTCTTTATTTCTTTTGGAGGTTTTACTAATTTTTTTGAAGTTTTATGGCATTGACTCATTGAAAAACAGTGCAATATAATCCGTAATGAGATTTAAGTGGGTATATCTAGTGCTTTGAGTGGACAGCTAATGGCTGTTAAGAATTTAAAAACAATTATTCGAAAATTGTTTCGAACATTAAGGAATCTTAATCCTATTATCGTGAACTTTAAGTCAGTTTCTATGATGACAGCCATCTCTTCCGTCCTACTGTAACCAAATTTGATCCAGGTGGCGGTTTGATCTTCTAATTTTTAATAATATGACTTCAATGAAACAAGATTTCAAAAAGTTTTAATTCTTTTTTGGATATTTCCGTGTTATTGGTTACTTTTGAAATCTTATCACATTGTCCTAAAATTTACCGCTCCTATTGGCCTAAAGAAGACTTTCATGGGATCACAGATAATTTTTTAGAGAAAAGCTTATGGTTTCAAATGGCTTCGACAATTTCCTCCTGCACTTCTTTACTGAATTTTTGGTTTTTGCTTGATTTTGTTGTTGTTTTCATAGTCATAAGTCTTGTTATGATGTCTTATTGATCACCTTTGCATGACAAACATCCCACCATACTACTATTGAAGCATATCTGAGCGTACTCATTGACTTCTGTTGAAATTTATTGAGTTTAATGGCTGTTAAGAGTTTAAAAATAATTTTTCAAAAATTTTTTTGAACATTAACCGATCCTAATTTTATTGTTTTCGTGGACTGTTATTCAGTCTTAGTACATACAAGATCTGATTTTTATTTCTAGTGCAGCCAAATTTGATATGGTTATCGTTTTCATCTTCTAGCTATTAGTTTTAAAACTTCAATGCCGCGAGTTTTCATATTTTTTTATAAAAAATTTCGGTTACTTTTTCTTATTTTTGGTTCCTTTTGAAATCTTATCATATTATCTTATTACTGATGGTTCCCATTGGTTAAGGGAAGACGTTGAACGTATCATAGATAAAGTTTTCAGAGAAGAGCTGATGATTTAAATGGCATCGACGCTTTCCTCTGGCCCTATTTTACTGAAATTTTGGTTTTTGCCTGTTTTTGTTGTTAATTTCATAGTCTTAAGACTTATTGTGATCTCTAATTGATTATCTATGCATGACAATCATGTTTTTCCAGCCATCGTGTTATTTCTAAGCGTAGTTATTGAACTGCGTTAAAAGCTTTTGAGGTTAATGGCTGTTAAGACTTTAAAAAAAAGTCTTTCGAAATTTTTTTTGAACATTAACCAATTCTAAAACTTTTCGTGAACTGTCAGTCAGTCTTAGTATTTTTGGGATTTTTTCTATTTCTAATGCAGCTAAATTTAATTTGGTTAGCGGTTTTATCTTCTACCTATTAGTTTTAAAACTTCAATGCCACTAAACTTCAAATATTTTTTTTTAATTTTTGGGTACTTTTTCTTATTTTTGGATACTTATGAAATCTTATCACATCTTCTTAACACTGATGGTTCCCATTGGTTAAGAGAAGACGTTCAACGGATCATATATAAATTTTTCGGAGAAGAGTTGATGATTTAAATTGCTTCAACACTTTCTTCTAGCACTTTTCTTTTGAATTTTTGGTTGTTGCCTGTCTTTGTTGTTGTTTCCATCGTCAATAACTTGTTGTAAGGTCTTATTGATGAAAAATGAATCATAGACAAACTTTTTGTCCCATGAAGGCATAATTTAGCGTATTTAGTGGATTCCGTTGAAAGCTAATGAAATTAATGTCGTTGATACTACAATTTTTCTCAAAATTTTGGTGGTTCTAATAAATTTGTTCATATTTGATTTTTTGAGACACTATTGATAAAAAAGAGGCATTCCATCGCTGATAAAAAACTAACTAATTGAACATTGAAGAGTTTTTAGTGAAAATTCCTTCTTTAATGCCTTCGACACTTTTCTCGCTCATTTTTTTTTTAAATTGGTGTTTTTGCCTGTTTTTGTTCTTAAGATAGCCGTAAATTGCTGACAAGTCTCTTAAGCTTGTAATTGAGGATTGAATTAAAGATGTTACCCGAATCAGTTATTCAGTTTATAGTCATAAAGTTTATGATATGGATTTTCAAACCTTTTCAGTTTTTTGTTCTTTTTCGTCAAATGGTAACTTATTTTCATCAATGAGAGTTCACATCCAGTTTCCTGAATTCCGAAAACAACATATCTACTGATATTATTGTTTACCGATGCTTTGTTTGTTGGACAATATGCGTTTTTATAAGCGTCTTTTGAGTGGTCATTTTTGCGCTCCTTTTTCTCTTCTTTCAGAACAATCACGTAGTAACAGAACCCAATGGTTTACAAATGTGGCCCAAATAAACTTATTTAATATCTCAGTATAATTCCTGCACTTGAGTTAGTAGCAAAGAGATTTGAATTAAGAATGCGTAATATTCAGATAATAGCTAATGATTTTAATGGTAGCAATAGTTTGTGTTTTCGCAAATCGTTTCTATTTTTTTAAGTTTTTCTTTAGTTCGTTTGTAAGTTTTAAACTACCCAAAAACAAGGCCTTTTTGTTTTCTAGTAACTTTTTATTAATTTATCAAGGATTATTCAGTTAAAAGCTAATGATTTTAAAGACTTTTGAACTTTCTTGGTTTAATAAATGTTGATTAATTTTTTAAACTTCGCCTCAATGATCGTTCTCTTTGTTGACTTGTAACATAGTCTCATTAAGAAAACTTTCCATCCACTGTAGATAAGAGAAATTAATTTTGAGTAGTTATGGTTTTGTCTGACTGCATTTTGACGTTGTTACTATGTGCTTTTACCTTTAGATATTCAGTTTTTGCCGTGAAATTTTTGTTTTTGCTAATTTTTTGGTTGTTTTTTTTTTGTCTCGTAGTCTCTTTCAGGTCAGATCTCATTGGCGCTGTAATAAGGCATGACATTATGTAATTCAATTAGTAGATAGGTTGTGTGACGATTGTTTTAAACTCAAACATCTATTTTTGTTATTTCTTTATTTGGTTGACAATTAAGTCAAACGTATAGATGAGCTCGGGTCGGAACATCATGTGCGAACGCACATTATGTTTAACTTGTAGTTTTGTACGTAAAATTAACATGTTTTAATTGAAAAAAAAATTGGAATCAGCTGCCATTTTTCGTAAGATTACGATTGTCATTGAAAAGTTAAATATTCGAATTCTAAGAATTAGGAATTGAAAAATGAAGCCGAGAAAAATGAAGTACAAATAATTTCTGAGTTAGTTTTTAGAAAACTTTTCGTTAACAAGGAACGTCTACTAAAATTTAGCAATACAATTTAAAAAAGAGCGGCTCATGGTTACAAGACGGCTTATGTTTAAGAAAGTTAATGGCAAAAGAAGGCTATAGGCTATAATGTACAAATAAATCCTAGTCTTCAAGTTAAGTGAATGAAAAAAATCCAAACGATATCTACCAATTCGAAACGATGTTGATAGTAAAAAAAAATTATGCAATCATTCTTATATTTGTCCAAAAATCTCCTTTTGAACACTTTTATCTACAAAGAAAAAATTTTTTGTTAAACGGAAAAGACAGAACAAGAAATCTCTATAAAAATGGTACGCTAAAAGTTATTTTAATAAACGAAACTGATTGAAATGCTGATCTAATCCAAATATTGGATTCTAAGGATGATTAGAACCAATAGGTAAAGTATTTATCAACAACTTCTTGCTGTTATGATGGTAATAAACAGCTGAATCAAACAATAAACGAAAACCTTTGCTGAACTTAATAAAAAAAGAAACACTAAATTACCTGAATTACCTGAATTACCCCTTTAATCTGTTCGTACGTTAATCTGTTCATACATGTTTTCCCAGCGATTTTTTTTCTATTTTGACTCCGCAAATGAATAGTTTTTGAAATGCTCTCTTAGAGGCTTACGCCTTACTAGTCTCTAAGTATGCGAATCGCCGAGACTGTTTTGAGGAGATAATTTCAAACTCATGGTGTGAAAGGCGGTTCTGAAGAAGTTTATCCCCCCCCCCGTTCAGTCCCCCCACCCCAAACCAACACTCCCCCTGTTCACCCTCCTCCACCTGGCGATTTTGGACCCCTTCTCGTCCAGCCCTCCCAACGCTACCGCCTACTTAATGCCAGCATCCCCAAGCCCCAGCTGGCTACTACCGAATCCAAGCGATTGCCGGTCGTTTCAGAGCAATTCGCCCGATGTTAGTTGGTTATGTTTGTTCAAATTTGATTATTCTTACTAATATCGTTCTTTTAAAGCAAGTCAGTACCGAGTTAAAATAGGACGCCTAAGTTATCCTAACAGCGATTTCACTCAAATCTATATTCAAGTTGATTCCCTCAGCAAATCAATACCTTCTGTAATGTACGCTATTTCTGATCTCCTAAAACCGTTATCTGTACTTCTGGCTAGCTCTTCAATTTAACAAAAACACAATTTTGCCTCTTCACTTAATGAGACGCATTTCAATAGTTTTTAATATAAACTACTTGTTGAGTTGTTTCAGAGCGGCGCTACTAGAGATAGCTAGAACCAATTCCTTCGAAATCTCTCTCATCATTGTGGGCAACAAAGCCGACCTGCTTCCTCCGCATATCAGAGCACAGACCGAGAAACAGTTCTCAAAACTCAACACCCGCCACGAGAGCATGCTGCGAACAATCAGGAACTGTTTCCTGTTCGCACTTTTCATCCTCCTACAAGAAATCTGGTACAAGCTTGTTGTATGGAATTTTTATTCTGAGGGGGGGGGGGGGGGGTTGTACGTAATGCATTTGAGTTGCTGACTGACAGTGTGTCACTTAAAATTGGTCATTCATGTCAGAATGAATTGACATCATTTCACAAAACGTTTAGGCTCACATAAAGTGAGCAAATGTTCTCGCGCTAAAAAAAGCAAATACCATAAATTACTTTTCAGAATGATCCAAAGTCGAATTTTGATTAGCTGAACTATAATCCAAATAATAACAGGCACTTGCGAAGCACAGCAACTTTTCCAACCTAGACGCTTGGTTCAATAAATATCTACCTGGTGTCAAAAGGGCTCATTTTTGAAATTTAACTTCTAAATTGTCATAAAGTTGATGCTGGCGTTTTGTAGACATCTAGTTTCAAAAATGAATGAGAAAGACGCTACCGATTGAAAAAATCTTTTAATTAAAAGAGTTTGGCTAACTTGTAGTCATTAAAACGAGATGTTTCCATAAGTTTGCCTCAAACAATTGTCTGTTAATCTGCATTATCGGCAGTAGGCAAAAACAATTGAAGGAAACAAAAGCCATTTTGAAACAAAATTCAGAAGTTACCAAGAAGTTCGCGCTGAATAAGAAAACTTCGTAGACAGAATGAACGACACACAAACAACTAAGTCAAAGACGCGCAAGGTTGTTAAGACCACAAATTGATGGTAAAACAAGTTTCGCTGCTAATAATTTGTTTTCAATGGAATTTTGATAAATTGAAGCACTAACTCTTGCTGCATATTTTCCCATTTATTTCAAACTCATACTTTTGACATTGAATGTATTCAATAAAAATCGTAAATTTCATGAGCCTCACTGATTTAGAGAAATGACGGCCGTTTGTCAAAAGCATAATTGAAGGCTGCACTTTGCATAAAACGAAAAGCTTGAACAATGCTTAACAACAATTAAAAACTTAGATCGCACAAATTATAGAGGTTTAATCAGAGTAGATAATTTAGCGTCAGTTGTACTGATTTGACAGAAAATTTTAAGGCCCTAAGGAAATGCAAGGGCTCTGTTTGGGCCTGTGAAATTGCTGCAGCGGTGTTATGTCTACGCAAAACAAAAATATTTTCACCAAAAACTGGAGAACGTCAATAAAGAATTAAAATCTCAAATTGATTTGTTGAGTTACAATAAACTTTAATCTGCAAACTAAAACGAAGCTGGAACAGGAAACTAACTCATCTTCAGATAGCAGCCAATTTCACAACTCAAAAACAATTCAAGAAGAAAATAATTTAATTGTTTTTAGTTTATCGGAAAACCAGTCCGAAAAATGAGGGATCATCTACTGACTTTGTTGACAGATACAGAAATGACAAAGGCAGGGTTGAAAAAATTGCAGAATCCTTGGGAAAAGTATTGATATACAAGACGTTTTTCTTTCTAAATAACTACAGCAACGATAATCCATAACAACGGCCACTGGTTTAAAAAATTGCAAACCACTGGAACTATCGTGTAATATTGATGTCGAACAAAAGATTGACAGAGTAAAAATGTATTTTCAAAACATTATATGCAAAGGAGACTGGTTGAAAAAAACATCAGCCTGATTGTCGATAAAAAAGAGCTAAAAATGAGTCGATACGGAAAAAAATTCTAGAGGGAAACGTCCGTTATAAAAAGCAAACCATTGATATGGCGCCAGGGATAGATACTGTCTGCTCAAGACTGAAGAGTCAAAAACTTAGACAGCTCTGACTAGAGCCATGTGATGTGATGCGATTCTCCGCACTAAATTGTAGTTTACTTAGGACAATCCAAAGGCATGAAATTAGATATTTTCCCAAGCAATGGTGACCCAGCCGTCATTTATTTAACAAAAACCTGGCTTTATTCAATTGTTAACGACTACAAGATCTTTCTAAATACCAAGTATCAATTTAAAAATTGGAGAGTTAGTCCAATCGCCACTCATGGTGATGTTTTGGTAGCCCATAAATCTAACTTTTTACTCGAGGAAGAAAAAAACAATCGAAACTACAGCGGATTCTGTTTCTGCGTTTGTTTCCAGAGATGCCGTAGTCATATGAATTGCAATTTATAACTCTTAAGAAAATAGTAGCGACAGATTTGAATGTCGTCAACTTTGTGAAACAACTCACTCTCTCATTGGGACAATTGGCGAATATGTAAGACAAACAGGAGAAGGGAACTCACTAACTGTAAATGGTAAAATTAATTTCTTCAACACAATTTGGGGTCATCTCACGAAGCTGTTGCTCCAAAAGTTTACTTAGTAGTAAACTTAGTACTTAATAAGTTTACTTTGTACTACTACGTAGTAGGTTTACTTAGTTTACTTAGAAGTTTTATTAGTTTACGAAGTAACATAAATGCTCTACAAAAATTTTTTTATCGGCAAGTAATTCTGCAATACCTTTGAAAAGTAGTCCTAGATCGTTGTCACCTCTTTATATGTTTTCTCAATCTTTTCACTTAGAAAACAATTTTCCAACTGGCAGGCACCAAAGAATTGCATATGTTTTCAACATTTTAGCAAATCAATTCAAAATTGCTCTTGAGAACGATAGACCAAATTTTGTGGAAGGATCAATAAGCTGGAATCAAATGAAGCTTACAAAGTACCTAAAATATCTCAATCGAAAATGAACCGCCATGAACCATGATATGTATTGGCAAACATGTCAATGGACTGCAGACCATATAATTTCGCATCCGTTTTTAGTTGGGACGAATCGCTACTGGAAATACCAAAATGTCAAGTACAATAATTTGCTTAGACAATATAACTTTTTCAAAATCAGAAAAAAGTCTTGGAAGAAATCCTTAAAAGCAAATTGAATTCACTTGGCGTTGATATGATGTCATCTGATTTCCTCAAAACAGCTGCACCATTCTTGATAGACCACGTTTTATTCGTTTTTAGTTGTTTTATTAAGCAAAAAGCAAATTCCTAGACATATGGAAGTAAGTAAGACCTCATTTTAGGACTGCAGACCATTGTAAACTTGATATCAAAACTACCAACCTATTGCGATGCTTACGTCCTTGTCATTAGTTTTGCTGCCGACGAAAAACAATTCGTAAACAAAAGAGCCATCTAAGAGAACTTTTATGTTACTTTTATGGTGAAGGTCGACTCTCATCTAGTTAGTGTTCTCAAAATGCAAAATTCTAGCTAATAATAAGAGTCATCATTTAATTTTGGGCCACACTTTTAATTGTTCTTGTGTGACATCTCATCAAAAACTCAGGTTTCTACACAATTTTTCAGGTAAAAACTGACACACGAGAAAAGTGCAATTTACGTGATTGTTTGTGTAAAATAACACGAATCTCTCGGTTTGGCCTTTACGAATATTCGTTTGATTCACAGGGGTTTTCATGTAATTTCTCATGTAAAAGCTCACAATTTTTCGTGTGAGCCACATGATAAGTCAGGGATTCTTTACTCAAAAAAATAGTGTAATTTTATCGTGACCTAACGCGAAAAATCGTGTGATTTTACAAGAGAAATTACAAGAGGACTCATGTGAATCATAGGAAAACTCGTGAACGCCAACCCAGGAGATTCGTGTGATTTTACACGAAAAATCCCATAATTTTCACTTTTCTCATGTGTCACTTTTTTACATGAAAAAATTTGGTTTCACATGTGCTGATACATGCTTTTTATGTGGTTTCACACGAGAAGTCATGTACTGCAAATGTTTTGAAAACTCATTCAGGAAAGGTTCCAGAAAACCGAAAATCATTATCATTGCATTGGAGAAACTCTAACTATTTATGTATCTGAATTCTTACTGAAAGAGAAAATAAATCTATATTTTATTGAAAGTATCATGAATAAAACAAATAATCAATTGTTTAGCGTCGAAATGTTGGCTTAAGGTTGATTTTTCTCTCGGTTTCAACACTTAAATCAGACTTAGTGTTCAAAAAATTTTTTAATTTTTCGTTCAATTCTTGACTTTTTAATACAAAAACTAAAAAAAATAGCTTGCAACAAGTTTTCATTTAAAAGGTTCGCTCGAAAAATCGTGTAATTTTTTACCACGCGAGGAAAGTTTTCATGTGTGAAATCACACGAGACGCATTTTTCACGCGAAAAATTTTGAGATTTTTCATCACAGGAGAAAAATCGTGTGATTTCACACGAGAACGTTTTAGAGTGCATCACAAAATTTCTGACTTAGCGAAAAAATTGTTCTTTGAAACAGCGTTACGCACCATGCTAACGTTGAACTGAAAAAGGCAGGCAAAATCAAAAGGGTTTTAAGAATATTCCCACACTGCTGTATGCGATGCAGTAACAAAATTCGCCGCCAAATTTTTTTCGTTAATTTTTAAAAACCAAAATCGACTTTTATATTCATTGCAGATCATATAAAAGTTCATCGCTATATTTTGCGGGAGCTAAATTTTTTCACTGGATTTCTTACATTATTTCCCGGTAAAACCTTGACCCAAATTAAAAAAAAAACTTAATGACAGGGAAATTTGAGGAAACAGACTCCGTGGACAGGTGTTACGGGAACAGATTTACACGACATGATCATATTATAACTTCTGCCAGGTACAACTGGAAAATCAGTTTTCTGTTCGAGAAGGCTGTATCTCAAGCTATCTTGCTGAAGAGTCCCAATCTTGCCACACTGACATTCATCGACGTCAAAAATTATTTCCAAAACGGATTTTTCCACTCCTCTTCGAAATCTCGGCGACCATCCGACGATTCGAAGAGGAGTAAAAGCTCAACTAAGACGAAGAAATTCAGTGAGCCTATTTTTGGCAGAGGGTTCAGCTATCGATCTATTTGGAGTTTGAGTTCGGAGAGCCGCACAAGCCAGTACACTTCCTTGTCAAGAAACGCAACCAGACAATTATCCAGTAAAGTCTAACTTACACTCTGTATCTTTAAACTTATAACTTATACCAATCGAAATACATATCTTAAACAATATCATTTTCAGGGCCAATTCTGGCATGTCGATATCTTTCACTTAGAGATACAAAAGCGTTACTACTGAAAGACTGACGGAAAATTAAATCCATCGTTGAAGATTTTTTCAAATTTTGCATTCTTCGAAAAAGAATTAATGACTAAATTTTTCATAATTTTCCTAAAACAATTTAAGCCTTTTCACACCTTGAATTATGGTGTGTTTCTATATGATCAATAGTTTTGCAATGACGCTTGTACAATGAAAGTGTCACTATAAATACTCAAAATAATGTTTTCAAAATTATTATACTGCTCTTCGTTCGCAAGCTACAAATTGGTTGAAAAAAGTGAAGAAAAATGTGCAATATCAAAGTGCTTTTCATCAACTAAAAACGCAGCAGTTGTTTGCTTCTGATGGCGAAATAGAAGCAAAATTCAGTTTAAGTGATAATTTTTTGGGTGCGCTTAAACTTGATTAGTTCAAAAGAAGCAAAAATTTAATTCAAACAGATTTTCTCGTCCTAAATTTTTTCTACTTCAAAAAATGGCTAAATTTTTAACTACAGAAAAAAATTGCTCGCGGAAATCGCCGTACCCATAAAATTGAAAATTGTATATTAATGTTTGAGACTAATCAAATGTTAGCTAACTGATCATCAAATATTATCATCTTATGCTCTCCTCTAAGTGTTTCTGAGTTTGTTACGTCAATTATTTTTCTCATTAGCAGTGAAAAGTTAGATGAGTTCTGTAATAAATCGATTACAATGTATACGCCATCTTGGCACTATAGATAGTTTTTTCTCATTCCTCAACATGTTGAAACTGAACATCAACCGTAACTGAAGTGCGAGGTCAAGTGCGGTGGCCTTTAAAGAACTCAGGTAGCATGGAAAAATTTACGTACTCTGGCCAATCAAGTTTCAGATCGTTATTCTCTTTCCCTCTCTCGACTGCATGTTTTATGAACATTGCTATTCCTAACAATCAAATCACGAAGAACAAAAATAGGGACTGGAACATTGTCAAGCCTTATTTTGACAAGGTATTTCAGATTAGTCGTTCAATTGAAACCCCATTTTTAGAAACTCTCCGCTATTTTCTAGAATTGATATAAACGATGTTTTTTTGCCTATGGTTTCCTCCAGCAAATGACAATTGTTCCTCATTTTTAGAATACTTGATCGTTCCTTAGAAAGGAATCACATATGAAAGAGTCTCAATCCTTCTTTGGTTGTCATAATTATATTATTCGTATGAATTCAATTACAGATTCGCCTTTTAGTAAATGCCACTTTTCCATTAGTTAATTGCAAACCTAACATAAAATATAGCCGGCAAATTGCCGGAAAATAGCTGCCGTTGAACCGCTTGACGGCAGCTATTTTCCGGCATTCTGCTTATTCGGTTAGATTCTAAAACTACACTTAACTCAGCTTTTAATCTGAACGCCGTTGAGCATAATACTAATGCCAGCTATCAAAAAGTTTAACGAATTTTGATAACCTAATTCACTAAGACTTAATGACCGGGATTTAAATTTTTATCCCGTTTCTTTTGATTTTGTTCTTTTGACTGTATTCACTACATAGCGCATTTCAGTGCTTGAAAGAATTTTAAATCCATTCAGTTGAAACAGTGAATGAGGTAAGTCAGAATGCGGATGCTCGGAAATAAAGAAATCAAAATTCAAGTCTTGAACAAACTTCCTCTAGCTAAAAAAAACCTGTAGAATACCAAAACCCATCTTTGAGTCGTAAAAAGACCAACACGAGTAGTATGCCCAAATACACGCTTCGTCACGGGGGACGTCCCCTCTGTGACGATCCGTGTACACGCTTCGTAACGGGTGGGGACGTCCCCACCCTTGACGATCCGTGAGGTACAGTTTTGAGGTCGAAAAATTTTGTCTCTCAATTTTGCCAGAGGGACAAAAACTTGTAAAAATTTTCTCGATTCCTGCCGGGGACAAAAACCTGTAAAATTTTCTCAAATTTGTTGGGGACAAAACTTGTAAAATTTTTGTCAATTTTGTGCGGAGAGAAAAACTTACGATATTTCCAGCTATTTTGTGCGGGGTATAAAAACTTGTTAAAATTTCACAGTTTTCTGGAATTATTAAAAAACTTATGAAAATTTTGCAATTTTTTGGGGTCCATTAAGATGATTTTAAAGTTTAAAAATTATTAAACCCTATTTTAGGCAAAAAGACTATTCATGGGTTTTCAAAAGACATAACTGACTTACCTTTTCTTTATTTCAATCTCTTGATAAGTTTTATCTAAATATATCGACAATAAAACGAAATGAATTCAAATTTTGGTCGTTTTGATCCAACATCTGGTTTAATTTTGATAGTTTTATTGACTATATGTTATCCAAGATTAGGGAGTGTGGACAGATTAAAAAACCAATAAAACTTAAGTGCCGGGGCACCAAATTGTGAATTCTTGTGTCTGGTATGAAATTTGCAGCGTCAGAGGTGAAAAGAATGCATCTTTGCAGAGAATAAGGAAGAATTATACGTATGAAATGGACAAAATAAATGCTCAAAACTATATAAAATTTTCCAAAAAAGTACTGAAAAAGTGTTTGAAAGTGTGCGGTAGAGCAATTCATATACCACGTTTAAATGACGGGAGAGTAAAAAACCGAGAAAAAATGTGTATTTTTAGAGTAAAAATTGTTGTTTTTGGACAATTTTAAGCAAAATACTTCCACAAAAAGCAATCCACTCATACAAAAATTGTTTTGCATCGTGAATGACAACAAGTGCAGACCGATAAATTGTGTAACACAAGGTGTTTGAGGGATAATGCAAATGTGATCACGTGATATAGTGTAAAACTTGCGGAAAATTAAAAAAAAAATAAAAAAAAACTGATGTCCAAATGAACCTTACTGCGTAAATTAGGCAAAAGGATAGAATGATAGAATTTTTTTCTTTACTTTAATGAACAGTTTTCCTGTTCTGTTTTTGTTCTCCTAATAGGTTTATAGCACTAACAATAACCATAGCTGTATGTCTACAGTGATAATGTATTTTTATCCAATCTGGACTTCTTTTGCCGACCTCTGATTGGTTGAGAGCTGACTGAAGATTAATTTTAGCCAACATGTGTCTTCCATTCCCACACGCAATTCAGTGTGGTCGTCTCAGCTTCTCTGATTGGTCAGTCGATTTTCAGCTTTTTTTACCGTCTTGCACATGTTGTTTTGTTGTTTTATTAGAACAAGTGTTGTTTTTTTATCAAAGACAAGGTATGGTCTCATGTTTGAGTTTGCGTTTAAAAAGAAAGTAAGATGTCGTCGTCTCAAGATTAATTTGATTTTTATCACGATATAGCGCGTTCTGAAAAACGATATATAGTTGCCTGTGTGAAGACATATGATAATACTGAAACTTATATATCGCTGAAACATTTCAAAAAAGAAAACGGGGACAACGAATTTCGTTTTAAGCTAAACTCACTCTCTATGCAGGAATTGGAGCAAGTGGGGGAAATATTGATGCTGTCAGAAGAATAACTCTCTCAATGTTTGCGAACGAGCAGAACAGCTCTGGCAAAAGGAAGTTACAGCCTGGTTCCAATTCAGAAACGAATTGTCAAAGTCGTAGCTGCATATTCAAAAAATCAAAAAAGCCTCAGAGAGTGACTATGAGAAATAAATAGCAAGTGAAAATGGTTGAAGCAATATTTGAACAACAATTCCAACAACTTTTTCGATATTTTATTTGCAATAGTGAGCCTCACTTTGATTCTAATCTTACAAAAACTTCGCTTACAGTCAGCGCAAAAATGAAGATCATTGCAAAACACAACAATTTCATTGCCATGTCATTGCTGCTGTTGATCAATTACCGCAGACCTTCAAGGATACTTCTTCTAAACCATATGCAATACCATGTCTCTTCACTTGTTTTCAACTGCTCATTCGGGGGTCTTCTCATATAGTGCATTATGGCGAAGTTATGGAAAAACTTCAAGAGGCAGTCAGTTACAATGACCAGCACAATCTACCTATTTCAAATTCTAAGAAAAAATTACCAAATGTCAACATGATAATGACACAGGATGTTCAAACGCAAACTGACTTTTTGCCTACTTGTACAATTAATAGATTTTTTAGTATTTATAATGATGGTATGTACGGTGAGTTTTCCAAAATACTTGATATATTAAATAGTGGCTATGTTTGTTTGCATGTTGATAATATTTTGATTATGATAAATTTTAAAATGGAATCGAAATCTTTAAATTAACAATTGTCTTCTTCTGTTGTCTTTGAAGAAGTAATTGAGCAAAAAAAGTTAAATAATAAAATGTTAGAGCATATGATTAGAAAAACGTAGCAAATCATTATCGTTTATATTCAACATCAAAGGATATTCAAAACCAAACATCACATGCGCAATATAAATGCAACAAAGTCCAGAGTGTTTTGAGTTTTGATTTTGAATTGGCTCAAGTGTGAGTATTTGAGTTAATTCATTGTAAAATTTTACCCGTCGGCAATACAATAATTGGTGGTTTTGTATCGGGGTTCCAAGTGGATCTGCCAAATAAACTTTGTTTTCGTGAAACAAAGGAATCATCTAATGACTTCCTGCATATTGCGACGGTGAAACATTGGCGATGATAAATCCTTCTCTTATTAGCTTTGGGAAATTGTCCGCTGCAAAAATATAAAAATAATATTTCAAATGAATACATTTTCCCATCCATTAGCGTATTTCATTACTATCCATCAGTGGGGTTGGTGATATTAGAGTTTTTTGTCACCTTTCGTTCTGAATTAACAAAAAATGTTGAGCTTCTTTCACCCAAAAATAGAATCTCTACGCTGGCTGCCAATGCTCCGTCAAATGTAAGTTGAACTGAAATTGAGCAATTTGTAAATTCCGAATAAATGAAATCATGAGAAGCCTCTTGCGTTGAAGTTAAGTCAAAAGCTAAAACAAAGTGGTAGGGATAGTTATACCGTGCCCACCTTTGTCAAGAAAATCTGAGGCTTCTAGAGTATTGAAGTAAATGCGGTGGTTAAAATTTGATGAGACTGGATTTCCAACAATAGGTTGACCTTTTCTATAAACAACAATTTGGCTCAAATTAAATGCTTGATTTGTTGCCAGTGCAATAGCCATACGTCGTACTGGTTCTTTCGAAAAAATATCCTCATGGCTCCAACTTCTTATTCCAGTTGTAGCTAAAAAGTTTGTGGCAATACTTCTGTATAGCAATACATTGCAGGTGTTTTTAGTAGAGTTTTTTCAATCGCCGTCAAAACATGATGCGCTACTGTCATTTTTCTAACGTACAGATTAGCCTCAACTATTTTAACTTTGTAATGTTTGTTGGACTCGGAAATCACAACAAAATCATTCGTTGACCTTCTAAAGGAAATTTGCAATGTGACACCACTAAGTAAGTGTTTATCACAAGTCAGAATGTCACTCGCCGGCTTTCCAATAAAATAGTTTTCCTGGGAGTTAGCTAAAAGAGCTTTTCTAGCCGCTCTGTCGTCCACGCGACCGTCGGTGCCGTCAATTTTAGCTGGCTCGTCCTCGTAATATTATCCCTGACAAACTAACCATGTGTTTTTTTGCAGTTTTTTCTGACAAAAATTCTGTTTCAATGAATGCTTTGTGCGCATAGTTTCCGTTTGTGTTGGAAATTTTATCACCATTAGAACATAAAGTGCATTCTGTAAATACAGAATGTAGTTTGTTGTTGCTTAAGAATGGTGCGTCTGTATTTGCAGCGTCAGTGCCTGTCCTTAAATCGCCGTCATTGTTTCGGGATATTTTACATTTAATTTCGAGGAGAAGTTTCTGTAAAACTATGAAATTGTTCCTGTCACGCAAAACTTCAAACTCAAGCATTGTTCCGTCCGGGGAATATGATGGCCCAACTTTTTGAGTAAAAGCATTGTCAAAAATTATATGCAGAGGCTGTTTCTCAAACAAATCAAGTGTGGTGTGTGTTGCGTCTGCGGGCAGTAGATTAGTAATAATTTTGAACTTTAGAAAAGGAATTTGACCGACTTCTCGTCAAAGACTTCTTCTTACGAATGCCTTGCTTTTCACTGCTGGTTTTCATTTTACGCATTCTCCCTGTTTTTGATCCGCCCACTTGTTTCCTTACAGTTTTTTGCACAGTCAATTTTTTTGCTTGTTTTGGAGATTATTTCTTTGTAAATACCTCTACTAACTCAGGAGCTGCTTGAACAATTAATTCACGTCCCATCTTTTTGGCTACAGGCCAAAGAAATTTTCTTGCAATTGGCAATGCGGCTCTGCCAATACCTGCTGCCAAGGCCCCAAAATCGCTGCCTCGTTGACAATAGTGTCATGAAAAGTATGGTGAAACTGATTGCTGTTGATAGTAGGTTTCCATCTAGTCGAAGTTTTCAATTTTTAAAGTCAATATAACTTTTCCCGTTCAGCAAATGGAACCAATTGTCCAGTTTCTGTCCGCAATTGAATTTCAATTGAAACGAAATTTTTTGATAACAACTTTTTGTTTTCCAAGTTGCTGAATACAATTCTGTGTGTTGGCTCTATTTAACAGGGACTACCGTTTTTCAGTCGTTGTTTTGAATCAATGACTCAAATAAGAGGTGCGTTCGTATCACCTATGTTTTGAGATTCAATTATGTTAACATAAATGAAAATCAATTGCTTCCCTGCAGACAAGTAGTTGGAGTCAATCTTGATTGACGTCCAAAAATAAACTTGAAAAAACTATTTATTCAAAAAAGAGTAAAGTATTTATTGAAATACTCGTTTCTGATTGCATAAAATTATATTTATTTTTTTCCCTTTTTGAAATGTGCTAAAAGCTTTCCTTTCACTCTTTAGTTGGTTCCTTCAGAGTCAGACCTGATATAACTATTAAGTATATGTACCTCTCTCTCTACTCCGCTCGTGAAATATATTTGAGACTAAGTCTAGAGAGCAGCATTGGGGCCCGCGCTCTATCCACTAGTACTCCCATCGAAGAGTAACAGACTAGAGTCATAGAACTTTAATTAGTCAGGTAAGCCGTAAGATTATTATTATTCTTGAGACGACCATAAGACAGTTCCAGGAGTATCCTATTAAAGGTAAGCTCAGAACACGTCTTATCTGGTGCGACCAGTGTTGGTAGCATCCAGAAAACCAACCAATAACCATTTCTTTTTATTCTTAAATTTCTTTCATTGCTTATCTGTTTAGTGCAATCACCAGTACTATATTAGTATAGTATTAACCAATATAATGGATAACGATATATCGTTAACACCTTTTAGTATATCACCTGAATGTACACCAGAAAATAAACAGACAATACAAAGAATAATAAAAAATTTAAAAAATAACCTATTTGTAAACCTCAAATCCGTAACCCAACATACCTTAAATAAACACCACTTATCCCACTATATAACTGCAATGTGTCTAACAACTTATCAGCTAAACAAAAATTATATACTTCAATTAACAGACGAAAATAATAAAACAATAACACAATATAATAACCACACCGAATACACCTTAGAAGAAATAGTACGAATCTTCTTACATAACCATGAATCAAAGCGAGTCAGAGATAAAACCACAGCTATAGACCAAACAACTTACAAAATACTCAAAGATAGCACACCATATCTTAAAATAGTACCAGAAACAAATAACCCATCAATAAACGATACACTAAGATTCCACATCAAAAGTTTTGGAAGTTGTTTAGCTAGAATAATTGAAATCAGGAGAGAAATCGAACACGAAACAGCGGTGGATATCTTGAAGATAGTATCAGAAATTTGCTATCTATTTTGGTTAGACAATATTGAATATATTAATAACACACGATCTTTCATTGGGAAAGCGTTTGAAAAGGAAATACCCTACCTAGAAAAAACAGAGTTACAACAACTCTGGGATTTAAAACACACATCACTTTACCACGAAAGTATACTGCAAATCAGCTCAAATAGTTGTAATTATATAACAGCACAACACAAAAAAGTAAATATTTATGATAGAGAAAAAACTGGATCACTATCCATGACAACACCAAAAAAATGACGTTTACTTCGACACCAAACAAAAACCTTACAGTACCATTGGAGAAACGGAAATCAACACTTGTACCAGACAAGAATCTGAGTGCAAACCTATTCACTCATAAAAATAACAGTCGTGAACGCCTAAATGATTCAGACGACGAAAGTGATTCATATTCACAAGTTGCAATGATAACAGAGAGAAACAAAAAACATAAAGTACAACAAAACCGCATTCATTATGGATTTGGAAATATTAACGAATACACCTATAACCCAGTAGTACCTAATGTTACAAATAATCACATTGCGACATCAAGCTTCAATGAAAACCAAAATACAAGAATAACAGAAGCAAATTTTAAGAAACTTCTCGAAAATATGGAGAGCAATTTTAACAGAATGAGCGAAAACCTCCAGAGAAAACACGAAGCACAATTAAACGAAGCTTATGATCAAACACAACAAACAATAATTGAATTCAATACACAACAAAATCGAAGAAATGCAATAGATACACAAAATAGACGAATAACCGAAATAAACGATCAGAGACAACAACAGCCTGAAAACACCGAAATCCAGAATAATTCCGTAACGGGACCTCCTTTACCATTTTATAAACAATTAACCTCAATGAGTATAAACGAAGAACCACAAATAGAATCCTTGAGCTCAAATGGGTCAGTACCCACAACAATTAAACCATTTGATGGCACCGATCCTGGATATACAGTTGAAGAATACCTCAACAGTATCATCGCAGCAATGATATTCAGTAACGGTATAGAACCAGTAAACAAACCTGGGCATCATCAGTGGAAAGTAAAAAGAGCAGCATTGATCCTACAAGGACCTTACAAGGACCTAATCAAAAATGGTATTCTACCTTACCAAGTGAAACCAAACTGGATTGGGAACTATTCTGCAAAAAATTCTCGTATATGTTTGATTCCGAAAAATCTAAACAACAAGCCAAAATTGTGCTCCAACAAATTCATAAACATACAAATGAATCATTAAGATCACTAGCATTAAAAATTGAAACATTAGTCAAAACAGCATACAGCTTATACACTGAAGATTACAAAAATAGTGTAATGAACCAAACTTTTATACGATGCTTAGACAATGAACTAAAAACAGCAGCGTTGAAAAAACACGCGAATCACAAACCAACAACTTGAGAACCTGAAATACCATTTAAAGCCTTAATAGATAAAATAGATCAAATGGACTTAACCAGGACTATCACTAACAACCATAAACGATTGTATGAAGTAAATTAAAGCACCAGTATCCAGCAAATAGATATTAACCAAATATCAGATATATATAGCAATACAGAAAACCTAAATCAAAGCAATCTTGATCAATTCGAAGACGCAATCTGTAATGTATTGAGTGGAATCAACAATACATATGATAAAAAAAATTTCAAAGGCAGACCAAAGTTGGCATTATTCTGCAGTTACTGTAGTTCACACAGTCATACCAAAGGTAGATGTTTCAAAAGAACACAGAGAGAACAACAAAGTAAACCACGAGAAAGATCATTCTACGGTCAGATGAGGAATAACCAGAATTTACCCAACAGACAAATAAGTTCAAATAACGTCAGCGGTAGACAGTTACCTTCAACTTCACCTGTTTACAATAAAGACAGAAGTAGAACACCAAACCGCAATAGTAGATACCCAAGTAACCAAAGTAATCGAACCTATGATAATAGTAACAGTAGATACTCGAGTAGACAATACAGCAATAATAGATCATACAGCAACCATCGATCTTATAGTAATAATAGATCACAAAATAGATGTAACAACAATAACCGAAACAGATCACAGAGTTATAACAGAAACAAAAAAAACCACAATTATTCAAACAGGAATCGTAGTAACAGCTACCACAGAATCTGCAACCGTTCAATTTCAAAAAATCTTAATAAACAAAGATACAATTCACGATCACCATATCAACATTCACGATCACCGTACCAGTCCAGATCACCATATAATAGAGATAGAAACTCTAAAAGTAACAACGGAAGTAGATACCACAGAAACGATAGAAATCGAGGATCAAATAATCAAAACTACAGAAAAAGTAGTAATAACGGAAACCGAAATAATCATAAACCATATCATCGACAAAACGGAAATAGAATTAATAATATTGAAGACAAACCACACGAAAATGGACAAGATCCACCTGGAATTAAATAGTGCAATTACTCAACAGATTTTTCAGATGAAGATCAGCAAATATTAGAAAAATTCTATAACGCACAAGAAAACACTTGCAATTCGATTAACACAATCGAATCCAATCCTACATGAATACTACCAATGTATCAATGGGCAAGCTTAGAAACCAATTTTACTAAACAAAAACCAATACTCGAAATTGATTTCCTATTGGATTCAGGAGCCAGACTCAATCTCCTAAACGAAGACACATGGAACGAATTAAAATACAATAATCCTCACCACCTAATTAACCAAATCAATTAGAACCCTGACTGCCGCAAACAATACAAAAATCCAAACTTTGGGAACTATAAATTTAAACGTGACACATGAAAGAATCTCTAATAGTAAGAGTAATCCTCACCCAATTTTTAATGTTTTTTTTATGTAACACAATGTAACCATATCATTCTTGGAACACCTTTCTTTAAAGAATATATTGAAACAATAAAAGTTAACACAAATAAATTAACAATCTACACACCAACAGATATTGACAATGAAATCCACAACACAACCAAAGAATCTCCATATTATTCTAGAATATACCCTGTATACAACAAGGAAACCCAATACTTCGAACCACACGAACATAAATGTTTAACCTTCCCAATTGCCATTTTCAAAAGAATGGAAAAATCAAACGGAAAAATCCTGCACGGATCATTACATTACTTTGAACATATTAATAAGTACCATGACCTATCATTCACCGATATTAAGGATTTAACCTATGAAAACGAGAATTTCGCTGATAATTACCTAATTAACAAAAATAATCATAAAATGATACTCAAAAATGAACTAATTGGATTTATATATCAAAACACAACATTTAAAAAGTTTCATATCACAATTTATCAAACAAACTCGGTAGACTTTTTCTTGGCATTATATCACCTCACCTATGAAAATGAAAACGATATCAATGATATTCTTCAAATAAACAACGACGAAAGCATAAGCCAAGTTGCAACATTCGAAATAAAACCTAATTTCAAATGTAAATTTAATATCACCAAATACAATGACAAGGACAAAGAATTTATACAAATGTTTGATTTCCAACATTTTCACCTAACACAAGAAGAATTTGACAAAATAGTAGACATAATTTTGAAAAACAGAAATGTATATGCTACAACAAAATTTGACGTTGGAAAAACAAAAGTAAAACTTAACTTACCTATGAAAAAAGATGCAGTCTTCAAAAAGCAGAGAGTCAGCAAAGTAACAATTCACTTAAGAGACAGAATTCAAAAACTACTTGACGTATTGAAAAAGAACGATATAATTTCACCTGTCAATAAAGAACAATTGTCCCCCGGCAACACATTTACAAACCCAGTGATCATCCAACGAAAAGGAGAATCACTAAAAATTGTCTCAGACGCTAGATACTTGAACAGTATGATAGACGAATCAAAATCTAATTGGCCAATAGAACCAGTAGATGTAGCATTAACCCGAATAAACGGTACAATTTTCACAACAGCAGATCTGAACAGTGCATATAACCAAATTCCGTTAGATAACGAATCCATGAGATATATACATTTCACGATGGGAAACGAACAGTATTGTTTTGAACGATTATTCTATGGTATATCAATTGGGCCAGCAGCATTCGCCTCAATCCTTACTCACTTCTTATACCCATTAATTAGGAAAGGAACAGTAATCACCTACGTAGACGATATCTTCATTCAAACAACAACGCACGACCAAATGAAAGAAACATTGGAAGAATATCACAAAATATTACAAAAAGAGAACCTTAAAGCAACACCTGATAAAACTTACTTCATGTTGAAGAAAGTAAAATTTCTTGGACACATAATTGAAAACAAGAAAATAAAACCTTTGACTTCACTTATTGAAGAATTCCGAAAAAATAGAACCACCAAATAGCATGAAATCACTTCAACGATACCTTGGAACTATAAATTTTTTAGCCAAAAATGTCTATGGACTGCAACCCATACTAAAAGCACTTTATAAACTATTAAATAAAGAAACAGAATTTAAATGGACAAAAGAACACCAAATAGTATTTGAGAAAATGAAACAAACGATAACCAAACAACTCAAAATGAGAATGCCAGACACTAGTAAACCATTTTACATCATTACTGATGCTTCCAACACGGGAATCGGAGCAGCATTACAGCAACAACACCCAACTGAAAATAAAATGAATCTGATATCAACAAATTCACGATTATTTACACCTATCGGAATGAGATTATCAACTCTCATTCGCGAATGTAGTGCAATAATATTTGCATTAATGGAATATGAATTCCTTTTAACAGGATCAAAACAAACACCCAATAATACTATTTTCTGACCATAAACCTATTATATATCTATTCACCCAGAAAAATAAACCTAATCATAGAGTTTACCGATTCCAATTAATACTAATGAAATTCTCCAACCTCCATATTATATGGACAGAAGGAAAAAACTTAGCTTTGGCAGTTTTTTCCTTCTGTCCATATTATATGGACAGAAGGAAAAAAACTTAGCTATGCCAGTTTTTTCCTTCTGCCAGATCTCCTCAGCAGAACCATTAACGGAGATCAATTCACAAAAACTAGAGATATCACAGTTGAAATACCAGAAAATATTAAATTTTACTTTGCGAAAACACCGTTTGGAAATAATATTGAATGCCAATATAGCATCTGTTATAACAACAACGTAGAAAAAATAGATCAAACACACTATCCTCTATTAGCTAATATCCACAATAATTTCTTTGAAATTAATATCGATAAAAATGACTACCAACCAATTTCATATGAAAAATTTAAAAATGAAACAAAAACAAAACTGATACCAAATTATAAACCGAAAATTAAAAATTGGAATTCACCAATAATTGAAAAAGATGATCTAATAATATCTAAAAACCAAAACATTAAAAATCACGACGATGACTACCTTCGATTATTTAATAACGTACAAGCATCCAAACAACAGTTTAACAATGTTAAAATAATTGCATCTTCTACGACGAAAATACAAAAATCATCAATTCTTTACTAAAAGAAACACAACTTCTAGACCCAGTACTACACAGAGTAAGAATGTGGAAATCAAATAATAATGAACCACATTCAGTCACACCAGAAATTCGAGGAAATAAAGGACTATTCGCATATTACAGGAAATTTAAATCAATAGTGATAGACGAAAACACCTCATTAATGACAATGCTTATCACAATTAAGAAAAAATCACTCATACGAATTTGCCTTCCCCTCACACTACTACTATGTGCATTCTTTGAAAACCACTGCATAGATACAGTTGGTCAAACAGGATTAGAAAAGACAAAACGGAACCTGATGGAAAAAATATTATTTCCCTAACCTCCATACTTGGATCAAGATCTTATTAGCAGATTGTATCAAATGTCAAACAAACAAAATTTTTGCAAATAACCACAACAAGGCAAACACAGAACACCTTGCTTCAAAAACAACACATTTCACCGGAATGATCATGAGAGATACAAAAGAACCAAAAAACCCACCTTCTGACGGACATCAATATATTTTCGTAATAGTAGACGCATTTTCACACTTGGTCATCATTATGCGTGCACCAAAAAATAACGCTTACTATGCATATACAGCATTATTCGAACATTGGTTCATGAAATTCGGACTACCAGAAGAACTACGATCAGACAACGGGTCGGAATATATTAACACCGAACTTACACACCTGTGTGAACATTTTGAAATTAAATTTAAACCAAGTACTACCTACGCACCCTGGACCAACGGTTTAGTAGAAGAAACAAATCGTATTAATGGACAGTTCATAAGAACATTAGTAGATGGAAAATTCAATAATTGGTCACGAAAAGCAAAATTCTTCCCCTACGCCTATAATACACAAAACCAAACTAAATTAGGAATGTCACCCTATGAAGTAGTACTTAATCAGAAACCACGTAAACCAACACAAGTAAAATTAGGAACGACAACTGATGAACTTGGAAATTAAAATCCTTCAGATAAAAGCATTTGTAAAACACAACCTACACACACTCACCTAGAACAACAATTCAATCACCCAAAACTTGCAAAATTGCATAAAGGAACTTTTGCAAAAAGGTTCTTAGATAAAGAAAAACAATTAAACGAAACCTATCAATTGATAACACGAATTTTACAGAATCGCAAAAAACTAACCGATGAAATGAATACGAGATTTCGAACAGCTAAACCTTTACCAATTCGTACATTTGTACTCCTAACTAACCAACCACAAATAGAAGGAGTATCGAAAGACTAATACCCCTCAAGACAGGCCCATACCTAATAGTTGAAAAACCAACTGATACAACATACATACTAGAGGACAAGGATAAAGAAAAAATTACAATCCACAGAAATCATATACTACCATACTATCCAAAAGAAAAACATATTAAAGAAGAACTCATCAATTACTTGTTTAAAAACATACCAACATCGAAACAACTAGAAAAAACAAGATTAAAGAAAAACCGCATGGATTTTACACCAGAAACCGAAAAACTGGAAGAAAATTCACCATAAAATTTACGAAAAAGAAAAGTCAAAATAAATTCGAAATAACAGAAAAATATTTCAAAACAGATTATTATTTGAAATAAAAAAAACCTTGAAACCAAATTCCTGTTAACCCGTTCTAATATGATTATCATAACTCATATGAGATCACATTTGAAGCTTAACCATAATTATTTCAGTAAACAATTATTACTCTATCATGTGCAATTTATACTGATGTCACATCTTCTTAAATCACATCTTCATTCTAAATTGATTTATATTTTGTACCTGTGAGAAACAAATTACTATTTCTTTCTTCCTTTAAACCCAAGTAATAACTAACCTTTTAGTTTCGAGACGACAATAGTTTCGAGACCATTTAGTTATATGACGATAACAATTTAAACCTAACAGAATAAAACAAGCACAGTGAAAACTTGAAGCCTGTATTAATGTCTGTATTCAGTCAGTATTAAATGATACATTCCACCGAATGGTCCTCTAGCCGAACGGTCATTTCGCCGAATGATAGTTTGATCGAATTGAAGGGTCATAAATAATTTTGAATACACTATTATTTGTAATACATACCTTTTTCACCACCTTGTTTATAATCCATTCTCACCATCATTCTAAGTAATCATCATCTATATTCGAACCTTACTTATTATGTGTTTAACACTCAACTAACTAATCATGGTCAACTAATAAATAATCTACAACAAGATTATGAAAATCACTTTCTCCACCTTTCGTTTAAACACTTCTCCTTTCACCCCCTTTCTTTCAATTCCTCCTTCCATCATTTCATGCTTTCTCCTAATACCACATACACACCCCAACCTTCATAAATATGCTCTTTCATCACTTCTACTAACATCACTCCATTCTATAACTCAGTCATTTAAAAACGAATTAAAGGAATTTAATTCAAAATAATATAATACTACACACTACAAATACACTAAAACAAGGAAATAAATCAATAAATTAAGAAAGCTCAAAACGTTTAAATATGAAGTTCACAAAGTGTTTTCAAATGTTCGTAAAACATGTTTCACCTTTTATCGTCAATTGTGAATCAGAACCAAAAATGTAACTATACTCTACACCATCTGCAGATACACCATCTGCTCATACACCAACCACCATCAATTGTAAACATCATCTGTAAACATCGTCTATTGTAAACACCATTCACAGAAGTCACTTCACCACCAGTGTCAGTCACTTCAACACCAATGGCACCATTCACCACCAGTGTCAGTCACTTCTCACCAGCCGCATCATCAGGCACGCAATAATAAACGTCAATAAACAAACAACTAATAATCAAGAACTAATAACTAATAAACAAAATGAAAAATTAATCTAACACAACAAAATGAATAACTAATCTACGAACAAATAATTGATAAGTAACTAACGAATAATAACTACAAGTATAAATGACACAATAACTAAACTAATAAATAAACTAATAAACTCAATTAATAAACAAAAGCTAAACACGAACAAATAAAAAATCAAATAAAAAATCCTATTATAATCTACTCTAAATTATTAATCAAACTAATCAAACTAATCAATTGGTAAAAACAATTAATATAATCGTTAGTCGCTTTAAAAAGTCACGTATACGAAGGACATCTCAAACCCAAACCAATAATTTGAAGTGCATAAAATGCATAATAGTGTACTAATAATGTACAATCAGCAGGGTACCTCAGCGAGACATACACAAATACCTGCAATGACTTAATTACAGTGACGGCACCGAGATAAACATCGGCCGGCACGGATATAATACACGGCACCGGCACCGGCACCATACATCGGCACCGTCTGATGCACAACCATCCGGGAACATCAGTTAGACACACGCAACTAACCTACACTAAAGTGTTCTAATAAAATTCTGCTAACTATCTACATAACTAACGGTTAATTAACTAAATTAACTAAACTAAATAAACTAGCTAAACTTTTAAAACACAGAACTAACTAAACCTACATTGCTAACTATAAAGTAAACAAATAAACTACAATAAGTAACTGTAACTGTAAACTAACCGACTACTATAAACGAATATTCAATAAAACTACAACTAACTAAATAACACGAACTACAACACGAGTAATTGAATTAACTACTTAAATTAACTATCTACACTATAACTAAATAACTACTACCTCACTAACTAACTGAAATCTAAATAATCGTAATAAAATGAAGTAACCTAATTCTACTAATCTACAAAAATCCTAAACTAAACTAATATCCTAAAATAATCCTAAACTAATCTAGACTAAATACCTGAACGATTATAATCTAAGCGAATGTAATCTAAACTAAACGAATGTAACAACTAAAAGAATCGAAGTAACTAAAGGAATGTAAACTAAGGAAAGGTAAACTAACTAACGAAACTAAATTGAAACTAATAACTAATAACTGAACTAAAGTAACGGACCTAAAAGTAGCACCAATAATTATAGCACCATAACAAAAAGAATAATTCAATATTAAAGGAAATATTATCTATTCCGACAACTACATAATATTGACAATATTGATGATATTACCAATCCATCCACTACTCCCGCCATAAAATACTCCCACACCATACACCCCAACATAACGAACAAGATAAATAACTTCACCAGCAACTTCAAAAAACATACACGAAAGTCCATTCTCAATCACCTGAAAAAAATACAAAATAAATTTTTTTAATAAACACAATTATGTGATAACACACACATCAAATCACCTCTAGTCATCTCTAGTTACACAATTATGTTATAATTCACATATCTAATCACTTCTAGCCACATTGAAATTCATATTTGACAGCATCTTGTCACATTGATATTCGCCTCTAGTCACATTTGAAACATTCATATTTGACAGCTATTAATCTGTCTATTCAACGATCTGTTTAGTGAACTCTTCCGTTCACTCGTGCCACTACGATATTCATAACAAGTGTTTAAATTAATAACCACTATGTTTAACGATTCAGTCTACACAATACATACACACAATTACCCGCACACACCGCGCGTACAACATATTCGACACTATGTCATTTTCTAATTCTACACTACATTTACGACCTATACACTAAACACCTGTATCACGACATTCATAACCTTAAATCACACAATATTCTGCTAAATGACACGGATCGTCCGAATGAACGAAAATAGATAAATCAGATATGAAATTAGCAAACGTCAATCAAACACCCTTCAACATTTAAATCCATTATACGAACACTTCAATCCTTTAACGGATCACAAACTCAGACTCCCAGAAACGCCTACTACATTAAACAGTACATTAATACGTATTCACGATCTTCGTATAAGAACACTGAAGTACGATATAACCAATTTTAGCACTTGAAAAATAACACCAAGTCTACACCTAAGGACTCGAGAGATTCAAAAATTACCAACAAATTTCAATTTTTCCTATCTCAGAAAGGAAAAATCATGCAGAAATCCCTTAAGGATTCAATTAAAACACTTGAAAATAGATGGAAGACCCAAATATAATAATTAAAAGAAAATGCTTTCAAATACTTAAGAATTTCAAACACTTGTACGGACGCAATTAAAGTATTCAGTCCGACAAAGTAACACACTTATACGGCTTTGGAAAGCCTCAAAAACTCTTAAAGCAGGCAAATCGACATTGTTAAACAATACTTAATCACTGAATAAAGACGGAAAGACTGTGTTCAACAGAGTAGAACAAGTTTAGAGATCGCAACTGCCACTCAATGAAGCCAATTGAAACCACTTCCTGTTGTTCAGATTCAATTAGAGTTGTTCAGAACCCAATGGAAACACCTTGCTCATTAAAACACCTTTCTAATGGCCACTATTGATGAATGGCAGACACGCTTTAAAGGATTCTAAAACTCAAACAAAACGCTAATTGGGAATTATAGAAAATAGACCCAATTCGATATAGAATTGACATCACAACCTCGATTCTGCCTCTTGCTAGTCAGTTGACTTTCACTATCAGTTCAATCTCAATCTTGGAATAAATCCAATTTCAAACTAGATCTCGAATCAACAAAGCTTAATAATTTAAGCCAAGTCCAACATTCTCATCAAACCAGAAACAAAACATTCAATCTCTATTTCTTCAATCAAACAAGAACTCTTAAAAGAGCTCAGTAAGCAAATTCCTCTTAATATTTTCACAAAATCAGAATCAATCTTGGATACAGGTAATCCTTTCAATTATTTAACACCTGATCAATCGCTTATCAGATATTACTCTGATTCCAATTGCAATCAATAAATATCAACCAATCGACGAATATATTCCAACCGGTTCTTATCCAGTTGAACGGAGTAATCTCAAACACACTTCCTCTACTCCTCTCCAATTCAGTATCCGCTTCCACAAATTTCAAATCACCTTCTTCATTTGATAATCACCTTTGCCAAGTGAGTACACAAAATTGTGATAGTTGTAATAGTTTGCATGGTACACTAACTACTTAGACATTTATACTCACCGCAATTGTAATAGTTTTCTGATTTAGAATAATATTCAGATTTCTAGATTATCTTGACACTTACATCATATCGATTCCAACATTTAGAAATTCCACCTTGTCTTGTATTAAGAAAACATATTTCAAAAATACAAAAATAGATATCAACCCAACAATAGACATACAAAACCCGTATGTTTATTATCATAAACATTTTGTAACTGATACAAATATAAATACTAATATCGCCGGATACACCTATATCTATATTAATCTACAATCTAGTTTGTACAGAGAACACCCAGAACTAGTACCCATTTACGAACAAACACTACAGATTGCTAACGAAATAGTAGAAGTGCAAAAAATATCCAACTAAATCTTACTTTCAATATAAACTGTTAACACATTAATTGTCAAAATACCTTTATGCGAATACGCGTAACGAGACCAAAAGTCAGGAAAAGTAATTATAGACACAAATTTCAGAATAGCTAAAAAAACTAAAATAATCAATATTACATTGAGATTTCAAACGAAAGACAAAAACGGACACACTAGAACTAGATATGTACGATATAGATGGACAAAAAGCAAAAATCTGAAGTAGCAATTGTAGTTGAATGTCCTAATAACAGAGACAAATACAAACAATTAATCGTACACGCACATTGTCATATTCATTATAATAACGATACATCACATTTGCTTAATTGTAGAACATACCACAAAAAATACCTTATAGCGTGCACAGCAATCAAAAATAATAATACCTTAGTAGATCTTCACTGGGGAGAACACTACGTTTATCACCTACTGACAAAACCAATCACGTTACAGTCTATGATAGATTACGAGAATCTCAGACGACAAATACGAAAAGTGTATTGACATTTCTAAATTCAAAACACCATTTGTAATAGTCTCTGAAAACAATAACGAAATATTCACCTCAAACCGCCAAAATTGATACCGTTATAATATTCTACAATATAATTAGTCTAATCACAATACTCACAACACCTTGTATAGTAGCTATTTCGATATACCTAGCATTTGAAATTATCCGTACCGCCCCTCGAAGAAATAGAGTAATACATGCAACTATACCAATCTATTAAATGTCAGAAGGACAAGGCATAAACGAGGAAGACACAAATCATTTTTGCAAAACATTTCTGAAAGACATCGAACTGGAAATCTTCCAATTTCTAAAAACAGCGTTTATAATATACTTCTTTGTATTAATGTGCTATAACTTATTAAAATCTATATTTGGACCATAACAACACTAATCAAAATTGATCCCGACAGAAGCGTTGAAGAAGCTATTTACTATACTTTAAGAGCCCATAACTTTTACTTACAAGTCGCTTTTCCAGAAAATACACAGTATTATGGAAATGTTCTAATATACCAAATAAACAAACGCGAAAATCACGAAGTTTGGATTTCTAATCTATGTACACAGACAAGCCAACCTATACAAACCATAACTTCATTACTTATTCTATCACCACCAACCGCATTAAACGCACAATATACTCAAGACCCAAATTACCAAAACAATCCCTCCACACTCGCATTTACACGAAACAACACAGTTGCATTATATAACAACACATCAAAACATAATACAACACAATTGAACCTACAATCACATTCACAAATAACACAACACAATATTCGACAGAATAGAATAATACCAAGAAATAATAATCCATTAATAAATAATTATTTCGCTACAAATAATAGACATCAAAATAAACCGCCAGGTACGCCTGACAGGGGCGCTTAATTTACACAATTGCGTCGAACAATAATCATAATACTATTGAACGCCCGCACGACAACGAAGTCACTGATTTAACTAATATACCCACATCACCAGAAGAATATGAAATAGGAACAGAGAATCTATACACAGTTAGACGCGAAAGCGTCCCACCCAGGAGAACTCTAGTAAAAAGCAAGAAGAACATCTTCGTTTTCGTATCCAAACCAAGCACTTTTAACCCCATATCGTACAGCAGATATTGAAATAGACGATAATGAAATAAGACCATTAAGCAACAGACGTTCAGAACCATCTAGCAGAAAAAGTACACCAACATTACAAAATTTTAGTATTGCTTCACCAGAATTACCTAGCGAATCATCAATAGCCACTCCCACATCAACAGAACTTAGAGCGAATCCCTTTTTTCAGCCAACAAGACAACAAGTACAAGATTTTAACTTTGTACAACAACAACTTAGACAACATCAAGCAATCGCACCCCAAAGCTCATTTTGGTCGGCATCATCACGAGAATCAATTTCGAGCTCACAAAGAACACCAAGATCAAGCCTAACCCTCTCAACACAAAACACATCTTTAAAAGAAAACGTATCCAATACATACTCCCAAATAGAATCATCGTTAGTATCAGAACATTCACCTATTATATCCAGTATTAACTTTGAACCGAAAATAAGACTACCTGAAAATTATACAGGACTACGAGGACCATTACTACCAGCAATACATAACCAAAAGCTACCAACGAGAAGCAGAACTCGTGAACATACGCAAAGATTTTTATTAGATCACACATCATATACACCAGCACCAGTTCTATACGGACCAACAAGTTTGGGAGACACATTTACTAATGGGGCAAGAGAAAGACTTGAACATACTCTAAACCTCACTACACGACAGAGACCAAACGCAATTAACGTACTATCAACACCAAGTTTAGAATTACATTTTCAATCAACAATTAGATATAACACCATTTTTAATCACCCCTTTCACGCAGCAACCCCATCAATTACCACTCGTACAACACCTCCGCCATTTATTTGCACTGAATTTATATACAAATTTGATAGATATACACAACAAACACTTGGTTTTGCATCGTTTCATAACCGACACACAGGACTAACGTACACATGTCGGTTCAACTAGTAATAATAACGTAATACTTTTCACCTTTATATTTCTATTCCTATTACTAGCATACCTTGAATACGGTATAGGACCAATTAAACTTCGTGCAAAAGACATCAAAAACCTACAAGATCGAACTAAACACGAAATAAATAATACTTACTTAACGAATATTATAAATATCACCGAATCAGATTATGAAGATCTATGGAACATACGAGCAGACTATTGGTTCCATAACTGAGGAAAACCAAGCCCTCCAACTCAAATAGATACACCATTCATTAGCCGGAACATAGAAATCGAAGATAACATACAACATCTAGAAAAAGCACAGCTCGAAATACACTCTCAAATACCCAAAAAACCTGGAATTTCCAATATCAAAACAGAAAATAACTGAAATACACCAAGTACAGACTAATCTTAACGGAGCGATAATAGAACCATATCGTAGAAATCACAGTATTCCTCAATCAGCAAAAACAATATTCACAAATGAAACAAACCATAACAAAAAACAGAAACGCTCACGAAGAATAATAGATAAAAATCTATAACCAAGTATTAACACAATCACAGCTGGACCACCAACAGGACCACAAGACATATTTGTCGAACATTATGATTGTGAAATCAACGAAATCAGCAATGTTAAATACTACGAACTTAATAAAGTTAGCACCTGCACATTTAAACCTATGGATTTAGAAATGGAAAAAACTGGAGTACAATTACTATCTAGAGCAAAAGCAATAGAAATCAAAGCATTTGCAGTTGAAGGAACAATAAAAGAAACTGTTCATTGGTGGTCACAACACTCCGATTACATCCGAGCAAGTTGTCAAAATATTTATTACTCGGATGCTCAATGAAGGAAAATATTAGACCCTGATGAGGTCAGAAATGAATTAGCACGAATCAACATCCTAAAAAACACTAAATATCAACCTAAAACTCATAATATTTCTTTTAATTATATGAGTAACCTAAGTCTACAAAACCGAATAGAAAAACCACAAGGAGAAATTAGATTATCATACATCACCCCGTTAACACCACAATACGGAAGATTAGTTTACACAGACGAATCCTGGATACTGACAACATCTAAAAACAGACAATCCAGTTGTACAGGAGGACGAAAAGTCCAAAGTCGACTCGATTTCCTAGATTGGACATTGTCATTAAGCGAATTATCACTAACTCTTAACCTAGAAACGAATGAAATTTCATTAGATGGTACCAAATTACCATGCAAGGTAGAAAGAGGATACTGTGACCCAACAGCCCTAACTAAATCAACCATTGTTTGGGAACCTGAATTACATTTTCAGATCTTTAAAATGTTACGATTTGATGCATACATGGTAAAATACAAAGATAGGTATTGAATTGAAACAAACACCGACTGGAACCTAGTTCAGAAACTAAATGAACATAACAAAAACAAAACCAAACCTAAAAATAACACCCAAATAGCAACCAGAACCGAAGTTTATAGTAAACCAGAATTTTATTGCGGATCTACAAAAACATTATACCCAACAGAATACGGAGACATCTTCATATTTTATGAACGGGGTTTTGATATGAACACAAGAAAAACATACGATACAGATATTAACACCTTTGACAACGAAAAATTTATAAAAATCAATAGTAAAGATATTTCTCAACAACCAAATAAAACCAAAAACCACAAAAATATTACTACTATGGTTTTGTCAATGAAATAACACACCTTGAAATGCAAATGGACTTGTATATGAGTAAAATATATTCTCAACTCAGCCTACAAGCCATTGAATTTTACTCAAAATTATGCGAGCAAACCCGAAACATTAGACAACTAGCACTTACACAAGTACACAAAGACACAACACTACTAGGCTACGTACTAACACGAGATCGTTCAATATTTGTACAGGAAGAAGGTACAAATGTCATGAAAATGTACAGATGCGCCAAAAAAGTTTCACAACTATGGGTACCAGATGATAAAACTTGTTACAACAAAATACCCGTCCTGTATAAAGGAGTTGTACAATACGTACACCAACTGACACGAAAGACCTACACCTGGGCTAAAAAAGTCCCTTGTTCTCACAATAACTTTGGTGAACTTATTTCCGTTGATATAAAAAGAACTGTACAATATAGACTAACACCTTTCCCTATAAAAGTAGAAACAATTCTTCATACAATTTCACCTGAAGAAATTAGAGTCGATAAACTTTTTAGTAGAGCTAGTTTAATTGAAAACGGAATATTCAGTAAAGAACAACTAATAAAAGAACGAGAACGAGATTTATTACGAGAGTATATCCGAGACAGAGCCGAGCCACTACATGAAGCCACCTCAGCTAATGCTCAAAAACTCCTTGAACTAGACCAATAAGGACTACTAGACGGCTATAAACGTTATGAAAATCCACTCAAATGGCTGAAAGATCTTAACATTAACGGTTTTAATTTTCAGATAGACCAACCCACCATCAATTGGAAAGAAAAATTTGATGGAAAATGGTTAAAAGACCAATTCATAACTATATTTGGTTGGCCTTGGTATATACTCGAAAAAATAGCAATAATATATGCCATGGTAAATTTTTTACTATTCGTATTTAATATAATAAATAAATTTTACAACGCCTTTGCAATACACAAAGCTATTGGTAAACAAGTAAGTTTAACACGAATTCTTTTATCTGGAAAATTTGAAATATTTTCACACACACGCTAACACAATTGATTGCCGAAGCACAAGATACAGATAATTCATCAGATGATGATAATAATAGCCACGGAACACATAATGGTAACACACAAAAGAAGAAACTAAAAGTAACAATGAACACCAGCCAAGATCAGATATCCAAATAACCGAATCACCATTCGTATTTGATGATAATGATATATATGTTGATACCAATTACAAACAGTATAACGCAACAATCAGACGATCAAAGAAAGGTATACAACTTAAGAATACTAATCACTAAAGTAAACCCAGTGTTTCAACAAGAAAATCCAGCCTGGAACCTTTACACCAAGAATTATATGCAACAATACACGACAAAGCATCGATCCGAGTTCAACCATTACCAAAAATACCTCCACCATTCCCACCAACCCCATTAATAACACCACCGCCATATCAAACTCCAAGTGCACCTGAATTATTCGATAAAAGACCGAACTACGATACTACTCAAAAAGACGAAACACCAAAACATTTAATTCCTTCTGTTAAATTACTTGAAATACAAAACCCACCGCCTTTGGATTTCAAACATTTAAAAGTTAATAAGAATATAAATCCATTGACTTAAAACATGGATATGTTGGATGAGGAAGATAGACCTCACACTAATGAAGTCACCTTTTCAGACTCACAATCCATCACTAATTATGAAATTTAATATTATCGCCTACCTAATTAAAAAGACGTATTTCACAATGTTATTTCACCATTTCAGCGATATTTTCACACCAGTTATACTCACCTCTATTATATAGAGTAATACGCACATTGTAATTTCAACTACTGGGTATAACCTTTTAGTGTATAACCTTTTAGTGTATAACCTTTCAGTGCTCTAACGGATTTTTCACCTCACTGATTATTCACCTAACTGATTATGAAAGGTTATTCACCGATTCACAAATAACATATCGTAAGCATCACTAATATTCAATTCGTAGTAATAACCTACTACTAATAAAATAACCTGTAGATATCACCTCATATTTAAAAAGACTTATTACAATGATTCAATTATCTACAACAAATACATCTGGATTTGTTTTAGTATGTCATCAGAGTGAGAATTCAAACCAGACTCTCAACTTAGCTCCTCCGTGGAAGAGGGTGAAATAAGCTCAGGAGCAACGAGTCCAAGCTCAGCTGAAACCATTGTCTAATCCACCACAATGGATACTGGTGTGTAAACCAGTACACAACCACAATCACCGAGCCCATCTGAGCGACCTCCGTCTGAGCAGGAACAGAAAGTAAAGAACTTCGTTGTCCAAGTCGATAACACCAACGGACAAGAAGTGCGACATAGCTCACTGTCGGAGAAGAGGAAACACATCGCTTCCCAAGCCAAGCAAGTCCACCAACAAGTCAAGTATCACCCCACCCATCAACCTATAGCAAACCTTTCATATCAATATAATCAAGTACATGCATCACCGCTATACCAGTCAACACCTATATTAACACCAACAATGCAACAAGTTTATTACACTAACCCGTATAGCAATGAAAGCCAATATCCACCAATGCCAGTATACCCGCCTCCAGCCACTTTCAATCCCCCCATGCCTGCACCAATGCCAGAACCAATGCCAGAACCACCTACAGAATTAAACGGCACGACACCTGTTCATATCCGACTAGGAAAATATGTAAACCCAATAATTGAACACTACAACCTAGTTCAACGGGGAGAGATCTCAAACATTCGTCCTAATAACCTGAGATTTCCACACGCAGTCACCCCACGTAGCAGTGACCCCAAAAGTTTTTTCCACATCAGTACGTACGAGCAATCACCCAGCACGCACGTCAGTGAGACCATATGGTTCAAAAATGATGATCCCCGACTGTATGTGGACCCGGATAATGAGCAATATAACCCGCTCTTATCTTTCCTCAATTGGTCGAACATCCCGTACGAAAAAAACTACACCATTTTTGTATCGAGGAATTCCATTCACAGCAACAACGACTTCCTGAATTCCTTCCACCAATACCCTGTGAAACAGTAGAAACAATCAAAACAAGCACACGCAATATTGGGAGAGACGTTGTTCATCACCAACGATACCCCCAACTAAAACAATTTTACAGCTTGACGGAGAAGTTTTTGTATCGATACGCTTATAAATTCACTTTACCCCGTAGCCCCTCCCGCGATCATGTAATTGCAAAAGCTTCGCAGGATGTAAACGCATTTAAAGCATACACTCATGAAATGTTTCAATTAAGTTTTAATTTTCTACATCCCACCCCTAAAGATGTACAATGTAACAATTTTAAAGTGCATGAAACCAAAAAAATACATAATTTAATTTATTATACTTACCTACGAGACAACCTCCCATATGAAAATTTTATATATATAAACGATCAGATGACATCACCTTATTTCATGAAATTTGCATATATTATTAAGGAGAAGTACATGAAAGGCACCCTGAGATATTTTGACCCCGTGTAAAATTATTATATCTTCCAACCCATCGAAAACCCCGAACGACCACCTATAGTACCTATCGAAGCACTCGAACCAGCAGAGCATTATCACACCTATCAAATTCACGGAAGCGTACCAGCGAATCAGTCAAGAAATTCATAGAATACATAGGATCCCGCGACCGACGGATCAAGAACTGGAAATACAAAAACCTGTAAAAGCAACAGTACCACACATAACACCGAACCTATTACATAATGCGCCAGTATATTTTTAATCACAAAACAAAGAATTCCTTAAAGAGTTTGAAGACCTCAAAAATCTGACAAACTATCCACAACATACAAAACTGATTCAAAACTGTCTCAACGCACTGATCTCTACACATTAAACTGTTTATCTTTTTTATCTCACCTATATATCACCACGAATGTCTTCCTGTAATTTCTTGATAACGTATTTCAGTAAATGTCAGTTTATGTAAACATTATTACAAATTGTCACTATTCTGTTCTAAACATTGATTAACTTGTAATCATTACATAGTTTAATAAAAGCTTCACCGCTTCACCTATTTTTAATAATGAAGTGCTACCGCACTACACTTGAAGTGCCACCGCACTACAAGAAGTGCCATCAAACTACAAAATACCAACACACTTGATATCGACAAGTGCAACCGCACTTGAGACAAACAACTCAGGGAAATAGATTAGGAAATAATAAATCACCTGAATTATAGATTAGTGTGAATATATTCAAATACCCCACATTAATATTCCTATTTAGGCACTGTAATAATTCTGAACAATAAACGGAAGACATTTCTGAAATAACTTACCTCAACAATGTAATATATGTAATGACAAATGTACTGTATTTAGGTAAACGACTCAAATGACACCCACATGTAATTATATATGCAATTAAATAGCAATTAATTAAGTTGAGAATTTAAGAAATGCCAAAATGTAAAGACAGGTATTACCACAAGAACATGCACCTGAATGAGTTTTAACCATCCTATTTTCAACAATATAGTATTAATATTCACAATACACCTACAAAACGTTGTCACAAAACTAGTTTCGGAGCGCACTAACTAGTAAAGGCATACATGAAAAGATATAACAACCCAAAAATTTATAACATTGACCTCAATTCGAAAATTTCAAAATAGCATGTTAGAACACATTACCGTGAGTAACAGCCAACACTCATGGAAGTAAATAGTACACCATATTTTCTGATATAAAACAGCATCGACCAGTTTCGACAGACACTTTTTCTCCTTCCAAACAATCGAACACATACTTCTAACAGATAACCTTTAAAGGGACAGATTTAAATGTCACCCAGTGTTTGATAACACTGATTACTCCCATACAGAATATTAACAACTCACAATGCAAAATGAAACACCTGTGAATATTCTCGAGACATTCACCTCTACTGTGTGTAGCCGAGAACTGTAAACAAATGTACACGATACTTGCCGAGCGTGTTACATAACAAAATTTGACCTCATATGAATCAGGTAATTTTAACTATAACTTAGAAGGTAAAATTGTTGTACCATTAATTAATTGCCATTGAATTTTTACATACTCACATCTAACATTTCAATTACCTAGAACATATGTGAACGAATTTAACATGAATAAAGCGGATCCTTTTCTTTTTCCAACCGGGAGGGATACATGTATACATGTAAAAGTGTTACAAAAATATTTGAATGTATAGTTAACAAGAACCTCGTGAACCATTCACGATAGACTTGTTAATAAATACCCAATATCACCTACACCTCTACCGGGTAACACTATAATATTTTTTGATATAATTCACAACTCACCTCTAACAATTAAAACTAAGAAACTTTCGGGTAAGTCAGGTAACTCACTACACAACTACAAGGAAAGAACAGCAACACACCACTGGATCATCGGCAGCCGCCGCTTGTGGGAATCATTGGAACTCTGATGGTTCATGGAATAGATACTTTTGCGGTTGTTGATGATCAGAGAATGTCTTTGAATAGCTGACCTGCCCAACGACTACAAAACTGCATGCGAACACGAATCTTCCTACAACTACAAATTATTCCACTAGAAAAGAAAAGTAGAAGAACCAAATATACAGAATACAAAACTTTCAAAAACTCAACAACATGGAAAGATGGAGTCAAACTTGAATGACATCCAGATATAAACTTGAAAAAACTATTTATTCAAAAAAGAATAAATGATTTATTGAAACTCAAATACTCGTTTGTGATTGGATAAAACTATATTTATTATTTTCCCTTTTTGAAATGTGCTAAAACCTTTCATTTAACACTTTAGTTGGTTCCTTCAGAGTCAGACCTGATATAACAATAAAGTATATGAACCTCTCTCTCTTCTCCGCTTGTGAAATATATTTGAGACTAAGTCTAGATAGCAGCATTGGGGCCCGTGCTCTATCCACTAGTACTCCCATCGAAGAGTAACAGACTAGAATCATAGAACTTTAATTAGTCAGGTAACTCTTAAGAACATTATTATTCTTGAGACGACCATAAGACAATTCCTGGAGTATCCTATTAAAGGTAAGCTCAGAAAACGTCTTATCGAAAGGATAATCACCGACAAAAGCATTTTCTTTGTCATCTGCCATAGTCAGATTTGCAAAAGTGTCCAACATCTTGTATCAATATGATAACCAGAACCACCATGAATACCGTTGAAACCTAGTATGCTTGGAATTTCGGTATCCGGAAAAATAATTCCTTCGTTTTTACCGAAAAAGAGGAACAAAACTCTTTTGTTATATTTTGTTATATTGATAGTCAAAATGAAGTAAACCAGAAGCTGATTTTATGGATCTCAGAAGATGGTCAAGGTTTTCATAGGAACCAATTCCAATGATACGTCTTTCTCCTCCGTATGGTCGGGATACAGCATCAAATAGAATATTTTACTTACTGCAACGCACCAATCCCCCTCTAAATTTATTTCTTCATTGCAAAAATTTTTGAAAGAAGACAATGTGTTTTGAGGGAAAATATTCATAGAGGCTGATGAAACTAAGTGAACCGTGAATTCATTCATGTTTTGGTTTTTCACTACTATTGTCCTTAACTTTGACCAACTCTACTTCATAATGGTTTCCTTTGACTGGCTCTTGGGATGCGTCAATGAGACTATAAGTAGGGGGATTTGTTGTAGATATATCGTAAATCTCAAAAACTTTGTTCGTAAATGTTTGCTTATATCCTTTTCTAAAGGGAAGATCCGCTTTCGATATTCGCGCAAAGTCCCCAACGTAAGACTTTGGTTGACGAACTAGTGTTGCTGACGCATTAAATGTTAGTGACAGCAATTAAGGCACGTCTTTCTTGGTCATTTTATTCGGCGCCAATTTCGTTACCCTGTTGACTCTAGAGTTAATGGTTTGTACAAAGCTCTGCAGTTAATTAATACACGAGTATGTCCATTTGTCCTCTAAATAGTTGTATATCAAATTCTTGGGCGATCATGTATTTTTTCTTGCGGATTTTTTTGCGGATTCAAATGCGTTTTTTTCTCGCTAAAAGTGTTATTAACTTCGATTTCATTTTTCTGACACAGAGTGCCGAAAGAGCCCTTAAATTCTGTACCAGAATCTACCCACACTTTTAGGTCGCTTGTTTTTTATCATTTTATTGTATGCATCGGCTGTTGATGTGGCGTACTTTGATTTCAAGGGTTTAACACGTATATAACGTGAGAGACAATCAACCGCAACCATCAAGTATTTTACATCTTCGTTTTCTTTTGCTAATTTATCCACATGAGCCAAATCTAGCGACCAAATTTCAATTATATCGTAGTCAATAACTTTCAGTTTTGGGACATTTTTTCGATATTTCTTGTGCTTTGTGTTAGCATTTTTGCTCTCCAGGAACAATTTCACTCTACTTGGTTTCAAATTTGTGCTTTCTCAAGCTTCCGTATGCTGCGGGACCTTTCGTATATTTTAATTCAAGCAGTTTTTTTCTCATTCGTCGAAAGACTCCCAGTTTTTCTCCTCCTCCTGATTTCTGTCTTCCTATGAAGTTTCGAAACCACTTCCGGCGTCTGAGGATTTTTCTGTAAGTAATTGTCTGGTTTCTTTGTGCTTGATTCCTTTTGGCAAAACAATTTTCTTTTTCTTTTTTGGTTTGGCAATTCTTTGAGTTCTTTTCCGGATCGCAAATTTAGCAATGCTGTTGATCACCTAGTCTTCTTTTATGTTTAAAACATCAAGAATGCTAAAATCATCTGGACTATTTGGTTTTTCAGTTGGTTGTTGCAAATTATAGAGCAAAATGGGAGCATTTATTCCTTGTGCTGTTCCGTCATCAATGAAATTTCCGTCATCTATAACAACATTTTTTAACTCTTTAATGAGACTCACTGTTTTCTCCGTCCTGGTAAACTTCGCTGGCGCTAACACGTTAAGATTTTGAAGAAATTTGTTCGAAATTGTTTTTGTCAACTCAGTGGGATCAGTTGTTTCCCTTGTATCTAAATTTTCCTGGTCCTCTGTTTTAGTGTTTTCATTTGGTCGCATACGGTTCAAAAAGCAAATTTGAGCACCGGTACGCTGAACATTGGGATCATTTAGAATTTGTGAGGTATACGGTTGTTCTTTCATAAACTGATTTTTGGGAATCAAAAAAAATACTTCAGCAGTTGACATGGTATAACTCAAATGAATGAAATAAAATTTTATAATGAGTTCAATCAATTCGAAACCGGATTTTGTTAGAAAAAGCGTTCATCGTTTATCCATTGTTGACTTTTTCTTGAGAACACTTTCAAATATGTGTCTGTATTTTTCTAACTTTCTGTTTCTTACTTTCACTCCTACATGACCCAGCAAAACATTGTGAAGACATTCACATAAAACCAATATAACATCACTATCACAATTACGCACGTATTTCTTGAACTGTTTTGGCTGCAAATGCACCATTTGCTTCAGTATAGATAATTTTTTCTCTTTCACTGTTTAGAGGGGTTTCTTTTGCTTAATCAGATGGAAAATAGAACACCGTAGGACCTGGCTAAGTAATATTTGAACAATATCGTAAACAACCAGACGTATTTTGATCAAGATCGATAAGCAAATGCCCAAACGGTTTTTTCGTTGCGAATTGATAGCAATGTTTTAAAAATTTAACAAGATTTAACTGCTTGCCTAAAAATTCGACTCGTTGAATATCGCGAATTGATTTGAACAAAAAGATGTATGATGTCTTCAAGTCTATTGTACGAGACGACTTGCTCTGCTGATAAAGATTGTGCTTTATGTAAAGAACAATAAATTTTTTATTACGTCCTGCAGTGGCCAACTTAAAAAATTCTTTGTCGTTATAAATTTCTTCGCACGAGTTATCCATTATCAAAAGACAGTTTTCAAGGTTATTCAAAAATTCTAAATTGGCATACTTTTTGAAAATAACTCACAGTTTTTGCTCCATTTTGATGTATATTTGTTGCATTTCTCGGTATAAAAATGTAATGTGGTTAATTTTCGGTTAAAATATGTTGCCACTCAACGTTTTGAAAATTAACTCTGTTTTGCCCCAACCTGTAGGCCCTACAACGGCTATGAAGACTCTATCTTCTGTGGATATAATTTTATTCATAGTCTTGGATTTGGTAAAATGTATCCAACTAAACTTGACAATATGGATATCCAAAATGAAGTTTCTTCACAATTTGGTTTTAAGACGGTTAATTTCACAATACAGAGCGATATTAGCAGTAATATAACAAACATTTGCATAAAAAATACAACTTCTGAGCTTGGCAAAGTTGTTTGGTTACAAAATTTCCAAGACGATTTGCTGCTACTTTCTTTTTCAAAATAATTTTCCTGTACAACAGCGTCAATTTGATCAAATGTTACTCCCTCCATCTCAACACAAAATAAAACATTGTTAAAAAAGTATAATTTGGATATCAGTTCAAATAAAACAACTCATAGCAAGTGAACTCAGTTAGAAGGTCTTTTATATGAACCATAAAGCACTCAGAGTCTCACAGTTTTGTTATAATAAACAAAACAATTTTGTGCACTCTTTCTTCCTTCACCAAGTGTTGAATCTCTTTTAGCAGTGAAGGATCGTTTTTGTCAATTTCCTCACGAACCGGGTGCTTCGACATCGGTAAGAGTTTCGTAGGACATACTCTGGGTTGATTTTTTGACATTCTGCTTTCTCCACTGACAAAAAGGTTCAATAAAATATACTAAATGAGTGAATGAGCAAATTTTGTCCTCAGTCAGCAACAATTTAACTTTTCTCTGTAATTTCCGGTTTTTATGGTTTTGTCTTTGGAAATTGAAAGACTCAGATTGCCGTGCCCCGTAATCAAGGCACAAATTGTTGAACTCGGTGACAAGATTGCCTCCACTTTTGTCAAATCCTCTTTCATTGGTTAACCAGTTGAAATAGAAAATGGTCTTTTTTTGCACAATGTTTGTTGAAATTGTTTTTGCAATTTGAATGATTTTGACAATTTTGTGTAAAATAGTTCACAGATATCGAAGGACTCTCGAGTGAATTCAGATCAATAACAGGGCATTCAAGCAACTCTGACAAAAGTTTAACTTTCTCCGCTCCCTTAGCGTAGAATATTGCACCAGGACTCCGCAAGCGAACGCTTTGAATAATTTGTGTAAGATAAATATAGGGATAATTTCCTATGTCCAAATCAATACCGTGCAAATTTCTACTCAACCAACTGATAGATTGCTTTTGTTGAGTTGTTGACTCACTATAATTGTTGTTGATAAAAATGACACGCAGTCAAGGTAGTCCTCAGTACAAATTCCAAACTCTCTAACAAAAAATTTTTCTTTTCTGTGACGAAATCCTTCAACGTCTAACACAACCGTTTTGCTGCTCAGCATTCCAATAAGTGAAACATTGAGGGATGAAAAATCTTTATATATAAGCAAAATAATATTCCCAACAAATGCCCGCTAAAACAGTTGCTGCTTTTCCACGGAAGCATTTGAGAATAACCACGTCCTTGGTTATATATTTCATATATGAAACCACCTGCGTCGTGTTATATAGCGTGCAAAAGTGAAAATTGTTGACACATCTAGGTACTTGTCGAAAGAAGAATTGTCGATGCCAATGAGACCTCCATATGGACATAAATTTAGAGCAATATCACGACCAAAGCAGTCCGTCCAACTCACTAAAGTATTCACCTGCTGCCAGGAAATAGTTTAATCTGACTGAGTTTTCAGGATAAGACGTGGAAATGGATAAGGTTTTCTCGTGAATGTTTTCCAATCAGTTTTTGCAAACAACTGTTTGATCAAAACGCATGCCAAGTCTTTTTTTTCACTTACCAAACTGCAACTCAACAAAATTTTTAATTTTTTTCTCTGAAGAGTCTAAATCATTTATTATTAACAATAATTAAGCAACGAGTGAATAAGAATTTGTCATTCTAATAATAGCGACAGACTAATTCATCGAGTTTTAAATTTTATAAATTTAACCACTAATAACGCAATGCCAACTGCATGTTGTCTCTGTTTGTCCACGAATTCTCCAGTTGGTTATGATAAGACATAGAACAACGCATTCGTATACTGTCTGTAGTCACTCTACTTTCGCCTTACTAGACATAAAGTTAAGTTTCAAAGTTTGCTGTTTTCTGAGTGGCTAAGATAAAAACCAAATTTTTCCAACTTTTATGCTCTACGTGACAAGTATAGTTCTGAGCTATTCTTAGATGCAACACGCCTAAACATGTAGCAAAAACAATTCAACACAAATAATCATTTTCTTTCAATTCTTGCATACTGTTTGGTTGCTCACAAAATCCAAATCTTTGCTCTAAAGCAAATTTAAAAAAAATTTTGCAAATTCTTTTCACAGTCTTTCCTCATTTCTTTTTTACACCTTGTCTTTGATAATAAAACAACACTTGTTCTAACATGTGCAAGACGGTAATAAAGCTTCAAAATCGACTGACCAATCAGAGAAGCCGAGAAGACCACACTGAATTGCTTATGGGAATGGAAGACACATGTTGACACATTTAGAGACATAATAATTCCTAAAACTTGGCCAAACATCACAAACGCCGAGACCAAAACTTGCGAAACAAAAAAATCAAAAAACATACTTTGTCATATGCACCAGTCTAAAATTAATCTTCAGTCAGCTCTCAACCAATCAGAGGTCGGCAAAAGAAGTCCAGACTGGATAAAAATACATTATCACTGTAGACATACAGCTATGGTTGTTGTTAGTGCTATAAACCTATTAGGAGAACAAAAACAGAACAGGAAAACTGTTCATTAAAGTAAAGAACAAAAAATCCTTCACAGAAAAAGAGAAGTTTATTTTCTTAAGTATATAAGGGAAATAGTCTGCTCATTCTATCATTTTGCCTAAGTTACGCAGTAAGGTTCAGTCGGTCATCAGTTTTTCCCGTTAAAATTTTACCATTTTTTAAATTCTCCTCAAGTTTTACACTATTTTACGTGATCACATTTGCATTATCACTCAAACACCTTGTGTTGCACAGTTAACCGGTCTGCTTTTTTCGTCATTCACAAGGCAAAACAATTTTTGCATAATGGAATTGCTTTTTGTGGAAGTATTTTGCATAAAATTGTCCAAAAACAACAATTTTCACTCTAAAAATACACATTTTTTCTCGATTTTTAACTCTTCCGTCATTTAAACGTGGTATATGAATTGCTCTACCGCACACTTTCAAACAATTTTTCAGTACTTTTTTGGAAAATTTCATTTAGTTTTGAGCATTTACTTTGTCCATTTCATACGTTTATTTCTTCCTTATTCTCTGCAAAGATGCATTCTTTTCACCTCTGACGCTGCAAATTTCATACCAGACACAAGAATTCACAATTTGGAGCCCTGGCACTTAAGTTTTTTTGGTTTTTTAATCTGCCCACACTCCCTTATCTGGGATAACATATGATCAATAAAACTATCAAATTAAAACCAGATGTTGGATCAAAACGACCAAAATTTAACTTCATTTCGTTTTACTGTCGATATATTAGATAAAACTTATCAAAAGATTGAAATAAAGAAAGGGTAAGTCAGTTATATGTCTTTTGAAAACCCATGAATAGTCTTTTTCGCCTAAAAAAAAGGTTTCATAATTTTTAAACTTTAAAATCAACTTAATGGACCCCAAGAAATTGCAAAATTTTCATAAGTTTTTTCAATAATTCCAGAAAACTGAGAAATTTTAACAAGTTTTTATCCCCCGCACAAAATAGCTGGAAATATCGTAAGCTTTTCTCTCCGCACAAAATTGACAAAAATTTACAAAAGTTTTGTCCCCAACAAATTTGAGAAAATTTTACAGGTTTTTGTCCCCGGCAGAAATCGAGAAAATTTTTACAAGTTTTTGTCCCTCTGGCAAAATTGAGAGACAAAATTTTTTGACCTCAAAACTGTACCTCACGGAGTCGTCAAGGGTGGGGACGTCCCCACCCCTTACGAAGCGTGTACACGGATCGTCACAGAGGGGACGTCCCCCGTGACGAAGCGTGTATTTGGGCATACTACTCGTGTTGGTCTTTTTACGACTCAAAGATGGGTTTTGGTATTCTACAGGTTTTTTTTAGCTAGAGGAAGTTTGTTCAAGACTTGAATTTTGATTTCTTTATTTCCGAGCATCCGCATTCTGACGTACCTCATTAACTGTTTCAACTGAATGGATTTAAAATTCTTTCAAGCACTGAAATGCGCTATGTAGTGAATACAGTCAAAAGAACAAAATCAAAAGAAACGGGATAAAAATTTAAATCCCGGTCATTAAGTCTTAGTGAATTAGGTTATCAAAATTCATTAAAATTTTTGATAGCTGGCATTAGTATTATGCTCAACAGCGTTCAGATTAAAAGCTTAGTTAAGTGTAGTTTTAGAATCTAACCGAATAAGCAGAATGCCGGAAAATAGCTGCCGTCAAGCGGTTCAACGGCAGCTATTTTCCGGCAATTTGCCGGCTATATTTTATGTTAGGTTTGCAATTAACTAATGGAAAAGTGGCATTTACTAAAAGGCGAATCTGTAATTGAATTCATACGAATAATATAATTATGACAACCAAAGAAGGAGTAAGACTCTTTCATATGTGATTCCTTTCTAAGGAACGATCAAGTATTCTAAAAATGAGGAACAATTGTCATTTGCTGGAGGAAACCATAGGCAAAAAAACATCGTTTATATCAATTCTAGAAAATAGCGGAGAGTTTCTTAAAATGGGGTTTCAATTGAACGACTAATCTGAAATACTTTGTCAAAATAAGGCTTGACAATGTTCCAGCCCCTATTTTTGTTCTTCGTGATTTGATTGTTAGGAATAGCAATGTTCATAAAACATGCAGTCGAGAGAGGGAAAGAGAATAACGATCTGAAACTTGATTGGCCAGAGTACGTAAATTTTTCCATGCTACCTGAGTTCTTTAAAGGCCACCGCACTTGACCTCGCACTTCAGTTACGGTTGATGTTCAGTTTCAACATGTTGAGGAGTGAGAAAAAACTATCTATAGTGCCAAGATGGCGTATACATTGTAATCGATTTATTACAGAATTCATCTAACTTTTCACTGCTAATGAGAAAAATAATTGACGTAACAAACTCAGAAACAGTTAGAGGAGAGCATAAGATGATAATTTTTGATGATCAGTTAGCTAACATTTGATTAGTCTCAAACATTAATATACAATTTTCAATTTTATGGGTACGGCGATTTCCGCGAGCAATTTTTTTCTGTAGTTAAAAATTTAGCCATTTTTTGAAGTAGAAAAAATTTAGGATGAGAAAATCTGTTTGAATTAAATTTTTGCTTCTTTTTGCTTCTAATCAAGTTTAAGCGCACCCAAAAAATTATCACTTAAACTGAATTTTGCTTCTATTTCGCCATCAGAAGCAAACAGCTGCTGCGTTTTTAGTTGATGAAAAGCACTTTGATATTGCACATTTTTCTTCACTTTTTTCAACCAATTTGTAGCTTGCGAACGAAGAGCAGTATAATAATTTTGAAAACATTATTTTGAGTATTTATAGTGACACTTTCATTGTACAAGCGTCATTGCAAAACTATTGATCATATAGAAACACACCATAATTCAAGGTTTGAAAAGGCTTAAATTGTTTTAGGAAAATTATGAAAAATTTAGTCATTAATTCTTTTTCGAAGAATGCAAATTTTGAAAAAATATTAGTTTAACTTTATTGTTCTATAAACACACATTTAATGCGCACCACTAATTATTACACCCCCTATTTTCTCTGCAATCCCGGGCATAAAATTATTATCAACCTGATTTTTTTTTACATTTTTCACAGTATTTAATTTTTCACTCTCCAAGATAAATCAGGCACTGTTTGGTCAACGATTTCACTTAACAGAAAGTGGAAGGACTTTGTTCACCATGCTTAAGTGAAGTGGACTATTAATCTCTGCAGCAATGTACACTAAAACTAGAAATAAATCTCAACTGATCACAAGCATGCCAGCGCCTGCTATCAGAAAATGGCAATCGCTTTGTCTACTGAGCACAGATAATACTGACTGCGGGTCTTTTTTAACAATTGCCCCCCCCCCCCTTGGTATCTAGTAGAGAATTGTCCCCCTTTCTGTGCTATACTTTACCACATTATCACTTGGCCTACACTTTAGATAGCCGAATATTGGTTAAAGCACAATTGTGGACCGCTGTTCACGGCCATGCATTTCATGCGCTGTGGGACGCGCGCCAACCGTCCCGTTGGCCAACAGTCGGAAATTCTTTTCGTTTTGTCTTCTAATTCGGCATGCCATTGTGTATTTTATTCTATTTAGTTTAATATACTATGCGCATACAAGGAAGTTATTTAAAAGTTATTATTCGTCTGTGATTGGTTAATAAATTCCTCTTAAATTCTATTCAAGAATAGCCCCCCTTTTGCAAAAGGGGGGCAATTGCTGAACAGTTCCCTGACTGCCTACAAACCTACAGACCAAAACTACAGTTGCAAAAAAACTGTTGCACTATATATCACTTAAAATTACACTTACAGCCTAATTATTGCGATAAACTTATTACATAGCGTTTGCGATTTAATAAGTTAGTTTTCCAAATATTTTTGGCCATTCAGTGAGAGGACCCGTGACAAAACACACCCTGAGACACCCGTCAGGCATCAAAATCATTATATTGTCTCTTTTCATATTAAATTTTTCAAAATATATATTTAAAATATCCATTTGATCATTTGTTCTCCATGTAATGCCACAGTCTTTTTTAGGTGAACGTTGACTCCCCGCTTCAAGTCGAAGAAAATTCCAGGTTTCTCATGGACAATGGACCCTAAGCAAACAAAGGCGACGATACACTCCTTCAGAGCTGCTACGCTTGAGGATTGGACCAGAACTCTTCAACAGTATAGACCAGAGAGACTACACACTAACTGTAATTGCTGGTTTTAATGTTCACGACACAAGCACACATGACTTTTCAAACAACTGGAGAAAATTATTGAAAACAATAATTGACAAATTTCATCCACGCTTCAACAACTATTGGCTCCACAAATAATCGTTTTCTAAATAATCAAACTAAAAATCTAAATTATGCTCTATATAAATTAGTTAGTAGTTTTATTCATCCAGCAATTCAGATTGTGTCCCCATACTTCAATTTCCCTTTTAATCACTTCTGTAAAGATGGTATACATTTTTTTTCTATGGTTACCATCTGTTTGCTTGTTATTTAACCCGCATTTTTGAAATCTTTACTCATTAGTTAATCATATGTTTTCAGACTACTAATAGCTTTTTAGATCTCATCTATATGTCCGAGCAGTCACACAGCTCAAAAAATTCAAACCATCTCAGGGTGGAGGGGTTTGGTTTTACTCATGCGCCACTTACCACTACTTAAATTGTAGTGGACTCAGCGCAAGGCGAGAACACCATGATAACTGCCTCTGCGTAAGCTGCGAAACGAAAGCAACTCTAATCTCCTCAGAGTTAACAACTCTAAACCATGCAGCGGCTGATGGCCAGACATCGCAAGCCTCTAGGGAAGCCTGTCCTGAACCTTGCTGTTTTTGTCTTAAACTTGAGGAAAACAAAAGAGCTTATGAAGAACATCTACAGACAAGTCGTTCATTGGAAAGCAATCTTTCTTACGCTGCCAAGAAAAAACAGTCCTTAAGTTCACCGATACCTTGAATGAAATCCTGTCTGCCACTTTAAATGATTCTGACGAGGAAACGGCCATATCTCTCTTTCTCTCTCTCTCTCTCTCTCTCTCTCTGCTCGTTACGGCTCTCTTTATTAGCCTTGAGGGACTGCTATGCATGAGACGACACAGCAGTTGGTTCCGCAAAGGGACACTTTAGCCTAGGGATCTCAGAGCATTGTAGATGTCCTTCATCAGCTCATTGATCTTGTCAGGTTTTGGGTGGACTCCCTCTTTAGCTAGATGTTTGACAGAAAAACGTTTTCTTGAGTGGAAGGGAATGTTTAGCTTCTTGCATGTTTTTCTGTATCCTTTATTAAAATTTTTCATAACTTCTTTATGTTTCTTTCTTCCGGGACACTGGACGCACACTATTTGGAACCCTTTGTCCAGATACATTTTAAGTCGTTTCTTTGAATTTGAGGAGGACACCGGCAACGTCATTCTCCGAATGATCCATATTCACTGCATCGTTGCCGCCCCCCTAGCATGGCAATTTTCTTCATTTTTACCCATCCCGCTCCAGGGCAGCTGACACACACTGTGTCCTCCAGAAAAACGCCGAAAACTAAGGACGATCCTAGGATCCCCCGGTTGTACTTTTCCGGAGTTGGTTGGGTAGTGATGACATTTCGCTTTACTTCGTCTTTTATTAGAGTCACTTTGCAGTTGTTCCGATCAATGTTATGGCGAATTGTCTCTTTTCAAGTCGGTTTAGGCCACAGCATAACTTCTGAAAAAGGTATCCTGAGTTGGTCCCGCAAATGGGAACTTTACAAAGAAAACCTCATTCTTCCATTAAGCGGGCAGGTCTTCATATGGAGATTAAAAGCTAAGGTTTATTCACAATTATTTACAAATTTAGCACAATTGTGATATTCGCTCTGAGGACTGTAGATTAGTCTTCAGTCGGTTCTCCATCGCTTGTGTTTCTGTGTCGTGCAATGTTCCTGGCTGAGATCCATACCATGCAACTGGGGCGTTGTTTTATATCTCTCACTGTTGCGGCTTGTCTGTGTTTGCACGTTACTCCCTCGTGCTCTACAATTTAACATGACGCGATTTGTTTCTGCTAGAAATTCGGTCACCACACGCTCCACAGAAACCTTCCGGCGCTCCATCGCAACTTTTCTGATAGTTCGTCAGGTTTTGTTTCTGTTTGAAAGTTCTCTGGCATTCTTCACATGTAAAAAAAACTTTTGTTGAGGCTTGTGGCTCCTCTCATGTTGCACGAGTCCAGTTTTTGATCTACATACTTTCGTGCAGCCTTCCCATCTGCAACGAAGGGAGTTTCCAGTTGCTCGCTGACTTCGCGTGGGTTTCAATCCACCCTTGTGGTACTTACACATTTCGTTTTCCCACTCGATTAGCTTTCTCTGCCTCTCTTTCACCAGTGTCTTCCATTTCTTCCTGTCCTTAGCTAAATTTTCAACATTCGTCCAATCCTGTCCCGCCTCCGCTATCAGTTAGCCGTTCTCATTATATCGCTGGCATCCCGCTCATAGAGTTCTAGCGAGACCTTCATGAAATGTTCTTTAAATTCCTCTGGGGAGAGTTTCTCCTCTTGGATGGTTTGGAGACTTCTGATCCCCACGGCTCGAAGCGATTTATAGATGGTCCTGGTGTCGCCCTTCCTTTCTGCTAATTTGGCTTCTTCCACGACATCTAACCACCATTCGTCTGCACTGGTCTTCTTCGCCAGCTTATATTCCGCTCGGACTTTCTTTCTCTTGATCCTGAGCTTGTCTGCCACTTTAAATGATTCTAACGAGGAAACGGCCATATACTGCGCAATGGTGATGCCTCATCTCATTCTTGCAAGAACAAGAACGGAGGATGACGCCCCAAATAAAAAACCATTACAAGACGGTTAGATCAATGGATGAAGTGGACATAGATTTCCTGTTTCTTGAAGCAAAAGCTATCCAGGAAAGTCTGAGCAAACTAAAGCAAAACGATCGTTTGATGAATACAAAGAAATTTGCTAAATACATGTAAACGGGAAAAATTTCCAATGCCATTCGAAGTCTTACAGAAGAAGCGAAAGGTGATGTTCTTTCTTAAACTGAAAGTTGACATGAAATCAGTCCTTGATGTCTCACTTGCAATTACACCATCACGGACTCACAACGAGCTAGATTCAAGCTCACTTTCTGCAAGCCCTTTGATTCTTGACACTTTTTCGCCTCATTTTTCAAAACTTTTTCAAAGCCCGGAGCCATTTAAACTCTTGTAATGCTTCGCCCTTCTTTTGATTGGATGAAAAAACTGCAGCCAATAGATATTATAGTCATTTTAATGTTAATCATTTAATCATTTTATGCACAATTTCGGTTCTCCGTGCTACCAGACAAGGTATCACTTACACATTACTCGATTAAGTATTAAATGTTCAGTTTTATGCGTAGTACACTGGGAACTTATGATTTAGTAGGCATAAAATATTTTCTATAATAGTATTAGTGATCATATTAGCGGCCGACAAGTACAATCAATTAATCAATGATCAAATTTTCATTAAAATTACCCTCTTCCAGTTTGAATTCTCACTAATTTTGTTTTTCCTGGGCTCGGCCACATCACCTGTGGCATTACTGTCCATTTATACGTTTAATGTCCATTTATACGTTTCAAAATCGGCGCAGTTGAACTCTTCAACCAAACTTTTTATAGAATCTCGAGACAAGAAATTAGTATTCTGTAGAAATTCCATAACTGAGAAGAAGACATGTGTGGCACTTTAAATTATAGTTGGCACATAATGAGCATCAAAACATAAATAATCTAAGAAATTGATTTATTTAGAAATATTCTCCGTTAAAACTTCAAATTACTATTAGGATGACTAGAGGAAAGGAAGGTAAGGTTCAACTGATGAAAGCTAATTACACAATTTCTATTCTAAGTTGTACAATTTCTATTTACAATTGCTCATTTACAAACTATTTACAATATTCATGAAATCTAAATAAGCAATAGATTCTATAGAACGAGGGTTTCTGGGCAATGAGTTTGAATGTTTCAAATCAAGGCAATTTACTGCCAGACTACTCCAGTTTTGCTGGAAGTTTTCCCCTGAGACCGAAAAAGGTAGGAAGTAGTTGGGATGCAAGAGATCCTGACTTCGCTCTAAGAACTTTTGAGTTTCACATTGCATCCAACTTGAGTCTTCGCATGTATAGAGACGTTTCCTCACTACAGAAACGAGATACAATTGTCTGCAAACCTGAAACCACAACAAAACTAAAACTGTCAGCACATACGTCATTTAAATTGTAGAAAGCGTCAACTGAAAACAATCAGCTGTGGAACCTGCCATGCAATAGTAATGATCGGCTGTTTTGCCTCGGTGCCTCATTGAACCAAAAATCGAAGCTCACCAAATTAGGAAGTCCACATGATTTCCTATTGCACAATTCGTCCAGTCTTCGCAAGAACTGTAAGACATCAACTATTCCATCCCCTGATCCATTGACCTTTGCTAACTCTGAGTTTGTTTTCCCTCCATTATTTTCAGTTCCATGAACAACCTTCAATTCTCGGAGCTTAGACCTTGGCAACGTTATAGTGGGCATCCGGTTATTCACACCTGTCATTGCTGCTCTGGTGGAACTTGACTTCACGGTTTGAGACAGCCCGAGCGCTCCTTGAGCCGTATACAAATTATTCCCATAAACAGGCGAGTTAAGTCTTTGAGTCTGGATATAGGCATGAAGAGTGTTGGTGGTGCTGCTTTGAGACTCTTCCGGGACTGAGTTGAGTGAGGTAGCGGAACTAGCTCTCGAGTGACTGGCTGGTGGAAACGTTGAGCTCATTGAGTTGCTCAACTGATCACCCAGCGTGAGGTTGGCAGAGTGGCACTCACTGGCTGGCGATGGGCTCAGTCCAGCCGAAGTTGAGTGGGTGCTAAAGTATATGGTAATTATTGCAGCAAGGTATTAAAATATGTATAACTATTTAAAACACTCGCGTGCACATTTCAAAACGCCGAACGTCTGCGGTGCCAGAATTTACTACTTAGCCAGAAGTTGACTTCCGTCATTTCAAAAGTGAGTTTTTTTTATTATGAATCTGTATAACTTACTGCTGCTCCTATTAGCTGCTCTTAAATAACCTTCAATTAGAGTGACACACAGTCACCTGACCTTATCTCTTCAAATTGAAAAAAGTCAATGTTGAGAGTCCGGAAGTCATTTTTGAGAGTGAGGTAAGTCACGTGTGACCAAAAATTTAATCACTCGAATGAACAAAAACTCGCTCCACTAAGAGTGAAAAATGACGTCACGCACGCAATTCAGTTGAAACTGCATGAACGAATGAACAAAAAGCAGATTTAAAGTGGTTGTAACGTGATATGGTCGTAACAAAAATCTTGACGAAATAAAAAAACATAGCAGGACAAGTCCTGAGGTACAATTCAAAGAATTTTCATTGACTAAACAGAAAAACTAGACCTAGAATGGACTATGAGTGAATTGAGAAAACCATTTCAAAAAAATCAGATCAAAAAATAAGAAAAAAAAAACAAAAAAATCAATGTCAAAATGCCGCATGTGAACAAAAAACCACTAGCGAGTAATGAAAATTTAATTCAAACAAAAAATAGGCCTAAAATGAGCTGTGAATGGATTGGGAAAACCATTTAGAAAAAAATCCGATCCAAAAAAATGAAAAAAACAGTAAAAATCAGAGTGAAATTGCCGCATGTGAACAAAAACCACTACCGAGAAACCGAATTTTTGTTCAAACACCACTTTCGCACTCTACTTTAAAATTAGAGCGAAAAAAATTCACGCCGCGAAACCACTCGCTTTTTCGCTCCATTTCCTGTTTTGGCGTGACCAAAATCACTACTCCAATTTGACTTCAAAAATCATGAAAATGTGTGAACAGATCTTAAAAAAAAAAGACAGCGCCCCAATACAATTCAAATTCTTTGAATTGTAAAAACATAGCAGGACAAGTCCTGACGTACAATTCAAAGAATTTTCATTGACTAAACAGAAAAACGAGACCTAGAATGGACAATGAGTGAATTGAGAAAACTAATTTTAAAATCAGAAAAAAAATTAGAAAAAACAGAAAATCAATGTCAAAATGCCGCATGTGAACAAAAAAACTACTAGCGAGAAATGAAAATTTAATTCAAGCAAAAAAACTAGACCTAGAGTGAGCTGTGAATGGATTGGGAAAACCATTTAGAAAAAAATCCTATCCAAAAAATTGAAAAAACAGTAAAGATCTGAGTGAAATTGCCGCATGTGAACAAAAAACCACTACTGAGAAACCGAATTTTTGTTCAAACACAGTTTTCTCACTCTACAAAATTAGAGCAAAAAAACACGCCGCAAAACCACTCGCTTCTTTGCTCCATTTCTTGTTTCGGCGTGACCAAAATCACTACTCCAATTTGACCTCAAAAATCAAGAAAATGTGTGAACAGATCTTCAGACAGCGCCCCAATACAATTCAAATTCTTTGAATTGTAAAAAAATAGCAGGATAGGTCCTGAGATAAAATTCAAATAAGTGAATGAAAAACATAGAAGTACTCTATTAGAGCAGCAGATCAATTGAATAAAGCCAGACAAAACACGAACAACATGAAAAAAACAACATGAGGTAAGTCACGCAATTGACCGAAAAGCAGAAATGACGTCACGAACACAAATTTTAACTGCAAAGCTGTAGAAGTCACTGAAGCCGTTGAAAAAGTCAATTCCAAGAAGTCACGGTGAGACGAAACAAAAATCTGTTAGGCGAAATAAAAAAACATAGCAGGACAAGTCCTAAAATACAGTTCAAAGAATTGAATGAAAAACTTAGAAGTACTCTAACTGATCAGCAGATCCATTGAACAATGACATCCAAAAAGCCAAAACCAACAAAATCATCTCAAAATATTGAGAAACTAAAACAATCAAACAAATTAAAAAAAAATATACTCAATGCTAACACTCTTGAAGCTATTACCCCTAGGGAAAAAATGATTCCTTTAAAAATACCTATTTCAAAAATATGTTCAAAATCAATTTTTGTCTCTAAAATCGGTTCAGTATTATATCTGCAAGACCTGAAAAAATTCATTGGCCCTTAAAAATCGATTAAAAGATCGATTAACTCCAATTTGACCGATTTTTTTTTTAAAATGAAATCATTTGCAAACTTTAATGAAATGTTGCTGTAAATCGTGATATTAGTATCTTCAGAATCATTTCTGTGTCTCTAGAGGTTATCCAGTAATCCAATTCCAAGCCTTAAAAAATTCATTAGCTCAAAGATTGATAGGCAACAATTTTTACAAAAAATTTCGAACTTCAAAAAGTAGAAGTTCGTTCTAATGAAATGTTGAAATCCATTCAATTGCCACCTAGAAACTAATAATAACATACTATCTGACCCTGGATGAGATTACCTGGCTACTGATAGATTCTCTGGCACTTAGAAAACTCAATAAATGACAAAAACTTTCAAAATAAATTGAAAAAATCAGTATCATCTTGCATGTTTGTGTTTGTAAAACATATTGCTCATAAAATGGTCATAACAAGTAATTTTGTCGCGTAGAAGGCCTCCATTAACTTTTAACCTTCATCAAAAACTTCAACCTAAGACTAATCAAACAAAAAACTCAAAAAAATCACAAAAATCTTCAATTTCAGTCTAATCAAACAAAAAACTCAAAAAATCACAAAAAACATGAAAAATTGAACCATTTTCAGCCCAAACACTCCTAAAAATGACATTTCAACCTTAAATTAAGGCCATACCAGCAGCTGCACCACTCTGAGTACATGAAAGACAACTAAAGTGCACTTTGGGCCTCCAAGGAAAATTAATGCCCGCTGGGCTTTACCTGTTTAGCCCGTTTTGAAAGATCAAATTCATTGAAAATTGTGTGAACACATCTTTGAAAAATACACAGCGCCCCAATACAAATCAATTTCTTTGAATTGTAAAAAAAAATAAGAGAAAGCCAATAATAGCCCCAAAATATGCATTTCTATTGATAACATTACCAACTTGAACAACAGATTCAGATTCATCAGTACTCTAACAAAAGAGTACACAGCACTAATGATACTCCAATGACTTTAGCGTCGTCTAAGAGGAGTACTCTAAGATTATTGTTGTATTGTATAAGCTTATGTATATATAGATTAGACCACCTAAATACAAGGTTTATCAGTACTCTAACAAAACAATATGTAGCTCTTATGATATTCAACTACTTTGCACTCTTCTATAAGCAGTACACTCAAGATTACAAATATTGCCTGCAAAATTGATATAAACATCCACAGAAAAACATTTGAGGGCCGTAATATACAGATAGAAACAGATATAGATCAGTTCATGGGATTCGCAGCCGACATGACCAAAAGTTCAGAAGTTTTTCAAAAATCATACCCGACACATTGCCGGGTAAATAGCCACCATTGATTCCCATAACACCGACTGGGATTGAAGGAACAGAAAAACAATGATAAAAATTAATTGTTGATAATAATTAATTAATTTTAAAGTGCAAACTATTTTGATTGGATTTTGTACTTATGCATACTCCTGTGATGCAGGGGCTAATAATGCCAGAACGCATTAGAGATAGTAAACATAACCGACTAACGACGGGCGAATTGCTCTCAAACGACCGGCGAGCGGTTGGCTTCGTCATTAATTAGCCACGGTTTAGTTCGGCTAGCATTAGATTAATTGAAGGGGCGTAAGGTGAGCTCAGCGGGGGTCCACCGCAGCGGGGGTGCAAAACCGGATTGGGGGACTGATGTGGGGGCGGTGGGTGGGTGGGGGTTTAGGATCGTTCTTTAAGAACCGCCCTTCACACCATAAGTATAAGTCTCCAAAACAGTTTCTATTAATTGCATACTTGAAGACTAGCGGACTGAAAGGCTCTAAGATAACTTTATGCAAACTGGGCGCTACCTCTTTATCCCGTTTATGAAGACGAAAGTCAAGTGGGTCAGACGAAAAATCGGCCGAGCGAAAATTCCATAAAAGAGACAAACAGGATTAATATACTTGCTACAAATTGATTTTGAGAGCAATTAACAATGATTTCCTAAAAATTGCCTGCCAAGTTATTTACAAAAAACCATTTCTACTATAATTCATTGTTAATGAGGATCAGGGATGATGACATTACGCCACATAACAGCAGCTGAAGGGCAGCGTCAACAAAAAAACCAGAGGTAGAGTGAGAGAGAGAGAGAAAGAGAGAAAACATGAAAGAGAAAGAATGAAAAAAATCTAACCGACAGAGAGAAAGAGAGATAGGAATATTTTGCATGATGGTATTCGTTTCTGCAACTTCTAGTTTTCTAGCCTTGTTAGTAGATAGATCATATAGGAAAAAAAAACCGAAAAAGGCAAATGTAAAAACAAAAGTTTTCAACTTCACACTAAACAAAGTTGAAGACCATTTTTTGTCTCGAAAACTCTGTCAAGTAGCCCATCTCCAATGGTCGTTAAACTAAGAAAAGAACAAAATTTCAAAAAATTTTTGGAAACAATTGCAAATGTTAACATAATCTTGCTAAAATTTAAGATATTCATACCTTAAGAACAATTTCATTGTATCAAGAGACTATCCAGTAGCCCTGTTTGAAGCCTGAAATAGTTTCACTTGCTCATAATGATCAATAGACTTGGAACATGAACAATTTTCTAAACATTTGAAAAAAAAATTTTTGAAAACTGAAGTCAGAAAAAATAGGTCACAATTCCATTATTGTGAACAAACCCCAGAGGAAGTTCCTTGGCTCTTGAGGCTAGATAAACCTAAAAAAATGACCACAAACTTCAAAAGACTTAAAAAAAAATTCAAGTTTTATAACAACAATTGCTAAAACTTGTGCTATTAAAAATTTGAAAATTAATCCATGACCGACAAAAAATTTCCAGTAACTTATTGTTAAACCCTCACGGAGGTTTTCTGACCCCTGAGGCCAAAAAACCTAATAAATGACAATGTCAAAAAATTGAAAAAAGAATGGCAAAAATTGTCGAAAAAAAAACGATTAAATTCATGATGATACAATCTTGCAAGACATTCCATTGCATCTAGAAAATATACACTAACCTCTTTTCAAAGCCTAGATGATGTTCCTTGGGTCATGATGCTGGAAAAAAGACAAACATTTTCAAAAATAAAAAAATTGCTACAATTTGTGACAAAAAAAGTTGAAAAACTTCATGGCCAATTAAAATTTGTCAGTAACTCATTATCAAACCCCTTAGAAAATTGTCTGGCCCCTGAGTCTAGAAAAACCTGAGTAAGGAAAAAAATGTCAAAAAATTTGAAAAAAATTGAACGTTTGGAAAAAAAAATTCGTGACGTTATAATATTGAAACCATTCCATTACCACTAGAAAATATGCAATAACATATTATTAAAACTTGTAGGAGGTTCCATGACACCTAGGGCCAATAAAAAACAGATGTCAAAAAAATTTAAAAAGCTTGAAAAAAAATTGTGCAAAATATTATAAATTCGCGTGTTTTTAGCGAGCAGTTGTTCGTCAGTAGCTAGAAACTCCATGGCCGAAAAACATTTTCGAGCAACTTATTATCAAACTCTAACAGAGATTTTCTGTTAGGATGAAAAACCTGAATGACAATAAATGTCAAAAAAATTCAAAAAAAAATTGTTTTGTAAAAAAATTCTAAAATTTGTGGTGTTGAAATTTTGGAAAACAGTCCATTACATTTACAAACTATACAGTAACCTATTGTCAAACCTAAGAGGGGCTTTGTGCACCGAGTCGCTGATTGGGCGGGAGGGGGTCAACGTTGGGATGGGGGGCAACAGCACGGTGGGGGTCAACAGTGGGGGTGTCTTCAACCTCTATGAACAGCCCTTCACACCATAAGTATAAGTCTCCAAAACAGTTTGAGCTGAAACAGAGCTGAAAGGCTCTGAGAGCACTTAATGCCCGCTGGGCGCTACCTGTTTATCCCGTTTTTGAGGACGAAAAGTCAAAAGCGTCAGACGAAAAATCGGTCAAGCAAAAAATCGCATAAAAAAGACCGACAGGACTAATATAATTGCTACAAACTTCGTTTGAGAGCAATTAAAAAAGACTTGAACAAAGTATAAGTAGCTGGCATCTAAATTCGGGCTTAAAGGGTTGATCCCGTTTCTAATGACTTTCATCGACTAAACAAACAACTAGACCTAAAACTCCTTTAAAATTAGAGTGAAAGAATTTCACACCGCAACAACACTCACTTTTTCGTTCCACTTCCTGTTACGGCGTGACCAAAATCAACACTTCAAATAGGGTTTTGAAAAAAGTAAAATTGGTAAAAACTTGCTCAAACTTGCTCAATTTTGTGCAACAAAAAGTACTCAGAATTAAAATTCGTCAAACTGAGAGACAACAAAAAGTGGTAGATCAACTGATTTTAACCACAGAACTCCTCAAATGCTACGAAAAAATGAAGAATTGACACCAGAGTAAAATTTGCTTCATTGTCAAAAAAACTTCCAAGCGCAGTAGAACCATTTTAGATAACTGAGAGAAGCCCATTTTACTAAAAAAAAAAAACTGGAGTTAAAAATAAAATACAGCTTCGCTTCCAAAACCCGCACATGATCGAATTTTGCTCGCTGTGGAAATTTTTCACACCTACTTCTCTCGCTCTCTCAAAAATGCGACTTGAACACAAAACCGCAATAGGACCTAAAGACTTTGTCTTCACGAATTTGACTTCCTGTTTCAAATACCCTGCAACAAAATTACCAAAAAAAATAAGACGCTCCACCAATACTCCTCTTCGAGTCGTAAAAAAGAAAGCACCCGAATACAATTCAAATAACTTGAATTTTAAAAAACAAAATGGGAGCGCAATATTAGCCTGCTGAGAAGATGACGGCGGCTTTTAACAATTCGTTTGAAAAATCTTAAAGTCTTTATGCTTCATCAGTGTTTTATTAGTAACAGTCTTTATCGAGTAGAAGTCCTCTATGTGCTATGACAAGGAAATCGCAATTTCCCCTAATATTGGAGTTTACTGATGTTATTGAATAAGAGAAGGATGGGGTTAATTAGATCTTATGATTTCGGAACGGTTTTGATTAATAATGTAATTCAGTTATGTTTTGTTTCGCTTGATTTTGTTGTTACAGTTTTTGGAAGTCAGCTACTTCCGTCCAGTTTGATGATTATGATTGTTGTCATATGCCGGGCTTTTGCTAACGAGAAGTCACAGTGTCCTTGACATCGCCGTCGCCATTTGCAGGATTGCAAAGAAAGAATAAAACTGTCGGATTGCAGCGTATTGAATCATCCGTAAAGTTGAAACAGGAAGTAAATTAAAAATTGACTGTAATGAAATATAAGGGTACAAATTAAAGCTGGTGGTTCGTAAAAACGAGCCAACCAAATCATTAATCGGAAATACTAACCAAAATACCTCCATTGTCAAAGGAAAGTAAGAGGGGTGGGTCTTAGACCTGCGAGAAAATAAAACCAATAAGTTGAAATGGGCTGTTGATAAGGGATGATCAATGGAACATAAAGATTCGATCTGCTGGTTTGTAAATGACAATCCACAATGAAAGAGGGTAAAACGTGTTGATCAGCAATGAAAATATGAGCTAGCACTTTTGTTTCAGAAGGGCAAATTGTTGTCCCTAAAATGCCTGTCTTTAGAGAGACTGACTTGTTTAAGTCGAAAATTGGGTTTCATTCTGAGAAAACTTTGCTCAGTTTCACAACGGGTCTAACGCGTTCTCCGAATGACGTCTTCAGTTTAACTGATCTGACAATCCCGTCTATGACAGGGAAAACTTGAATGACTCTAGCCAAAGGCCAGAGGCCACGGGGGGTGAAGTCTTCTAGAATCCATACCAAGTCGTCAACCTGTAAATTTTTCGACGTCTTACGCTATTTACATCGTACTTGTTGAGTTGGTAAATACTCCCGTAGGAAGCGATTCCAAAAATGATATGCAATTTGTTGTGATGAACGCCAACCTTTTGAAAGGTTCTACTTTTTACCAATGAAGACGCAAGGAGACAAGTTAACGGATGAACGACCTAGGAGAAAATGATTTGGAGTCAGTGGTAAGGGGTCGTTTATGTCATATGGAACATTTGTGAGAGGCCTGGAGTACATGCTTGCTTCTATTTCACAAGAAACAGTACTCAGAATTTCGTCAGTTAAAGTTCTCGAACCCATGACCTTGTAAAGTGATAGTTTAAAAATTTGTACCAATCTCTCCCATATTCCACCGAAATAGGGAGCAGCTGGGGTATTAAATTTCCAATCTATCTCCGCATTCATTGAATGTAGCTTAGCTGCCAATAACTTTGATTCCTTCAGTTCTACAATGCTAGATTGCAGAACGTTGTTTGAACCAACAAATGACTTGCCACAATCTGAGACGAATTTGTTGGGTTTTCCTCTGCGGCTAATAAAACGCCTGATGCAGTTGATTGTAGAGTCTGTTGTGAGATCATTTGAAACTTCAAGATGAACTGTTCTAACAACAAGACAGGTGAAGAGCAAAATATATCGACTAGATAACCTGCACTTGTTTTTAACAGGAAAAGGTCCTATGAAATCGAGACCAGTTGTTTCAAAGACGAACTGATTTTTCTCGGGTAATCTTTCCTTGGGTAAATCAGCCATCTGGGGGTTGCTAACATCCTGCTGCATTCTACGACATGGCAGACAGTGGCGTATAGTCTGTTTAACAACTGCTCTAAAGCGAAGTATCCACAATGACAATTAGTTTCGTGTGTGTGTTGTACCAGTAGCTTAACTGCAGCATTGTTACCGTCAAATATTATGTGATGACGAGCGGTCATCAGAAGACTTGCTTTTGCCAATCAACCACGTGCTCTTAGTTGGTTATTCTCGTCTAGGAAAGGTGATAGTGATTTCAATCGGCTAGTACTAGAGACCTCACTTCCTTTTTTCAACAACATGTATTCTGAGTTAAAATCTTGTCTCTGAATATTGTGAATAACATGCAGATAAGCTCTAGTGAAATGTGCTAACTTCATTTCTGCGTGTCGTTTCCTACACTTGTCCGCAAAAAGGATACAGAGTGCTATCACACGTATTATTTTGTTCCAACTGCTAAATCTTGTCACGTCGACAATGTTCGATACAGTTGAGTTAACCGAAGAAAACGAAATAACCTTTACTTGTTGGGCATGCAAAATTTCTTGTTTCCGATCTCAGATCTTCTTTGACTCAAAAATGACGGTCCTGAAAACCATCGAGACTTTGATGTCATTTGCTCAACGCTATATCCTCGAGTTCCGTCATCTGCAGGGTTAGATGTGGATGAAACGTACTTCCAATCGAAAGCGGAGGAGACATCAAGAATTTTGGCTATTCGATTTGCAACAAATACTCTATGGCGCATTTCAGGTGTTCTCAGCCAGTACAAGACTGTAGTGCTGGCTGTCAGACCAAAAAACACAATCTGAATACTCTATATCTTGGTCTTCTTTTATAAACTGGGCTAATTGAGCTCCATATACAGCGGCTTGCAATTCCAGGTTGGGGATAGTCATCCTTTTTATTGGGGCGACACGAGCCTTGCCCATTACATATTTAACGGAGATCGATCGATCCGAGTACTCAATTCGCATGTACGAGACGGCAGATAGAGCGTATTCCGAAGCGTCAGTAAAGGTGTGAAGCTCAATTGAGCTCATAGTTTTGTCTAGGAAATAATTCCTAGGAATTTCGACGTCCTTAAATGCCGGATTTTCTTCCCTTAACTTACTGAAATCCTGGATGTTATCGAGTAAAAGGGGTTTGTCCCATTTTGGACCATGGTTCCAGGTGGCTTGTAAAACTTTTCGTAGACGAATTGTAAGAGGCGCAATGAACCCAAGGGGATCAAACAAAGAAGCCGCCAACTTGAGTTATATTGCCTGTAATCTGAATTTTTTGTAGTAGTTTACTTTCAATCACATAGCAATCTAATGCTGCGTTCCATGGTAAACCAAGTACCTTTTGTTTCTGAGGGAGAGCGTTGTCTGGATGTAATCTTATTTTAGCTTCAACTGAATTTAGAAATTGAGGACTGTTTGAGTTCCATTTGGTTAGGTTGAAACCTCCTTTAGAGAGAACATTTCTCATTCCTTGCAGTATTTTTTGAGCACCTTCGAGTGAATTTGTGGAAATATAGAGATCATCCATGTAAATGTTGCGTTCTACATATTTGCGAAATTCTGGAAACTGTTCTTCGTTGTCACGAGCAGTTTTTCGCAAAGCATATGAATATGAGGCAATACATGGTGAGTCTGTGGCTCCAAAAATGTGACTGGTGTACTCGTAAGTTTCAATACGACCATCATTGTTCCAAAGGAAGCGTAGGAATTGTTCGATTTTAGCGGAAAGCGCTATTTTGTTCTCCCGGAATCTCAAAATTACACCGGTAAGATTGCTTAGCAAATCTGAACCTTTCAGAAGATTAGAATTTAAGGACTGACCTTGAAACACTTGATGCATTAGCGACACGGCGTACTTTTCCAGGTTTGTTCTCATTAGTCATGGGGTGATGAAGGAAAATTTTTTCATCTGGTTGTTCTTTTATTTGATTAATTTTTTTGACATAGCCGTTCTTCAAGTCTTTTTCTAGCGTTTCCTCGTATTTGTGCTTTAATAATGGATTGTTTGGAAGTTTTTTGTTGAGCTGATAAAGCTGTTTCTCCGCAAGCCATCTGTTATTTGGGAGATCGGCCTTCTCTTTCCAGAGAAGACCAAATTCATAATGACCATTGACGAGTTTAGTGGTACTTTGTAAAATATCAAGGGCTCTTTTGTCATTTTTAGACATTGCTTTCTTGGATGATGCTATGCCTAAGTTTTCAATTTTCATCCAATTGGAGACCAACTTGAACATACTGTTGTCCATATTAGGATGGCTGTTTAGTTGACTGAACTGAACTGGATTGCAATCATCTGGGATTAAATCAGTTTTTCCAGCACATGTCCAACCAAGTTGGGTTTCAACTCCCCATGGTGCATTCTTGGGTCCTTTAACTATTTGTTTGTAGTGTATCAGATCTAGATTGTCAATTCCGAGAATGATGGAAACATTATTGTCCCCTATGTCTGGGAAACATATATGGTTGAGGTGTTCAAACGAATCACAGAGATGATTAAGTTTCTTTGTATCTACGGGTGACATATTGAGATCTGGAACGGCCACAACGTCTATTTGTTCGAATGACTGTTCCCCTTGTAAGGGCCTAATTTGAAGTTTTACAGGTGCACAATCAATTTCTTTAGTCATATGATAGCCACTAATTGGCATTTTGCCAATGGTATTCATGCTTAAGTTCAGATTTGTTGCAGTTGACCTCAGCAACAAGCTTTGGCAACTGCCATCGTCCAAATAAGCATAAGTATCCAAAACTTTATCACCGTTTTTGAGTTGTACAGGAACAACAGCTACCTGTCCTGTTCCTTGTAAATTTAAAGTTTTCACATTAGATTTTTTTGAACCTGACTTAATAGCAAAACTATTGTGCAATAGAGAGTGGTGTTTCATACCGCAATTTTTGCTACGGCAAACGTTTTTGGAGATGCACTTTTCCACGTGATGGTTTCCAAAACAGTTGAAACATAATCTAAGTTTTCTTATGTGCTCTCTGCGAATGCTTGCTGAGAGAGCTTGGAAGTGGGTACACTTGTATAGGAATTGGCAGCTTTCATTGCTTGGGCAAATTTTCACAGTGGGTTGCCTGCCTTCAACTACCGAGTTCCTGCTAGAGCTGCTAGTTGACTGTTTATATTGATTGTTTTTCCATCCACTTGTAGCTGCTGTGGAGTTTGGTACACTTGGAGAAATTTTCCAGGACGATTGTGCGTGGCTTGATTGAAAAGTTTGGGGGCTAGAGTTTAAATCTCGACATGCTTTGGAGTAGTGCAGAAGCCAATCAGAGAGTATCTGTAGAGATGGTTGCTGGAAGTCCTTTTCTAGCACAAATTTGTTCCACTCAAGACGTACGGAATTGGGCAATTTTGCTAGCGCCACATTCAGGTTCGTAGTTGAATGAAGGTCGTGAACGAATCCAAGTTGCTGAAAAGTATCCACCATTGTCAAAAGAAAGGAAGAGAAGTGTGTGTAGCTCTCTGGATGGGATAAATTGGGTGATTTGAATCTATTCAATTTCTCAAGGAAATCGTTTACAATTCGCTTTGGATTCCCAAAGTGTTCTTGAAGGCGATGAACTGCAGAAGCGTATAACTCACCGTTGCAACCATAGCTGTCGACGAGGGCGTTCGCTTCACCTGTTAAAAGTGATTGTAGGTGAATCATTTTTTCAGATGATGTCATTGGTGCTCTGTCAATAGTAGCTTGAAAAATGCTGTACCATTTCGTCCAGCTTAATGGATCACCATCAAAATGGTCCGCGTGCAACTTGGGTACGGATATTCGAAAGCAAGTAGACATTGAGACATTGTGTGAAGAAGCAAATGGCGTCTGCGTAACTGATGTGTTTGGAAAATTACTGAACTTTGACTGTGTTAATGGAAAAGAATTATTTTGTCCTAGTGAGTTGCTATCAGTTGGAAATCCGAAAGGAAAAGTTGAGAACGATTGCTGTGGCGCACTGCAGGGTGCAGCCGATATCTTAAAATTTGAGGTGAAATAAGTGTTGTTGACAGGTATAGTTGTACCACCGGGTGCAGTATAACCATAACTGACAAAACGGGAATTCTCAGCGGGCGCTGACGTGTTGTTTTGAGTGGTGCGGTCAATTGAAAGAGTGTCGTCAAAGACAGAATGAGTGGAACGTTGTTTTAAATGTGGCAAGGTGTTGTCATGTGTTTCTATGTTCTCATTGGAGTACAAGGATAATCCACCCCATGACGTTTGCTGAAGAGGCGTCTTTTTCTCTTCAATATGTTTTCTGAATAATGTCAGAGTCCGTTTTATGTCTATCTTCAAACGGCTTGGTTCTCTGGACATAATATCTTGTTCATCAGGCTCCAAACCACTGATTAGGTCAATGACAACTGGTTCAAGCTTCTGTTGCATTTCCCTAACTTCAATAACTGTTTCCTCTAAAGTTTCGATATCTTCTGAGGACTCTATAGCAGCAATAAGGTAGTGGCAGTCAGTATGTAGTTTGATGTCATCTTCGATCATAAGTTTAGAGGTTTCCAAACGCTTCTGTTCATTTGACTTGGTTGCTGTTGAGGTACCAATGGATTGTTGAGTTAACATTGCTCCATCTGGGGAATCGGATGAACTAGTACTCATTTTGGGCACTGTATTGTTTGAGGTTGACCTCGTCTCGACCGTTAATGAGAAGTCAGAGTAGTTCACACAATCCGAGTAAAATCAGGAATGTTTGGTGGTAACAGTAGTAGTTTTTACAGCCAGAAACTACTAATACCTATCGATATCAATGCCTTACGAGTGTTAGAACCAAAACCAATACCTACCAAATACCTACTAGATATCGGAACCTACCAATACCTACCGAAAGCTGGAAACTACCAATATCTACCAGAACCAATACCTACCAAATACCGGAACCTAAGAATACCTACCAAAAGCCGGAACCTACCAAAAACCAATACCTACCAAAAACCGGAACCTAACAATACCTAACAAAACCAATACCTACCAAAAGTTGGAACCTACCAATACCTACCAAAACCAATACCTACCAAAAGCTTGAAACTCAACATGACCAAACAGAAGAAGTCCTTGGGGCGGGTAAAACCCCAGAAAAACTGGGAAGGCGGGGGGTTGGGGAAACGACCAACCAAAAGGGGGTGCTTGGGGTGGGTAAAACTCCAGAAGAACCGGAAAGAAGGCGGGGGGTTGGGGAAACGACCGACCGGAAGGGGTCCTTGGGGTGGGTAAAACCCCAGAAGAACCAGAAAGAAGGCGGGGGATTGGGGAAACGACTAACCAGAAGGAGTCCTTGGGGTGGGTAAAACCCCAGAAGAACCGGAAAGAAGGCGGGGGGTTGGGGAAACGACCAACCAGAAGGGGGTCCTTGGGGTGGGTAAAACCCCAGAAGAACCAGAAAGAAGGCGGGGCGTTGGGGAAACGACCAACCAGAAGGGGGTCCTTGGGGTGGGTAAAAACCCAGAAGAACCAGAAAGAAGGCGGGGCGTTGGGGAAACGACCAACCAGAAGGGGGTCCTTGGGGTGGGTAAAAACCCAGAAGAACCGGAAAGAAGGCGGGGGGTTGGGGAAAGGACCAACCAGAAGGGGGTCCTCGGGGTGGTAAAACCCCAGAATAACCAGAAAGAAGGCGGGGGGTTGGGGAAACGACCAACCAGAAGGGGGTACTTGGGGTGGGTAAAACCCCAGAAGAACCGGAAAGAAGTAATAAAACTTTATTGAAATCTATAAAGTTGCAATGTTTATCTTTATCGATTTGTCTTTGTGTGTTGTGTAATTACCCCACCATAGTCAGAGTGTTTTGATATAGGTGTAATTTCTGATCTTTAGATATTCTGAAACATTGAAAAAATCATTGTGCACATCGGTCTAGCTCATTGGGAAATGTATTTTTTTTAAAACAATACTTAGCTTTAGGTGTGGTTTTGAAACTGTTGGGTTGGGTGCCAAAAATGTTATTGAATAAGGGAAGGATGGGGTTAATTAGATCTTATGATTTCGGAACGGTTTTGATTAATAATGTAATTCAGTTGTGTTTTGTTTCGCTTGATTTTAATGTTACAGTTTTTGGAAGTCAGCTTCTTCCGTCCAGTTTGATGATTATGATTGTTGTCATATGCCGGGCTTTTGCTAACAAGAAGTCACAGTGTCTTTGACAACTGAGTTTACTAATATTGAAAGTCACTTACAGATTGGGGTAACTCAAGATTAAAAAATAACGCAATTCAGCTAAAACGCACTGCTGTTGAGTGCAACAAACGATGTCACACACACATACAAGCAGCTGCAGAGCGGCATAAAATTATGAACAAAATCGCTGTTTTGAGGGTTTGCGAAAAACAATAAAAAGAAAAACAAGGTTCAGACAACGAAACAAAAACCAAGACCCACGCATTACAGCTACGCTCAGCTAACAGCTTCGCGGTTAACTGAGAAAGATAGTTTTTTGTTGCCCAAGATCTTCCAAGACACTGGTGCCGGGGAAAATCAGTATGAAGTCGATGCAAACATTTGCAAGAAACTTCATATTGGAAAATCAAAAATTTATTGTGGTATCTCAATCAATTTAATGAGCAGGAAACTCCTACCAAATGTACCATTCATGACAGTGAAATGCTCTATAACAAAACCAATAGGAAATCATTGAGCAATTGTAAACATAGCCGACAGATTGCCAAAAAATAGAGCGGTAGTCTCAAAAACCAAATACAAAAAAACAGACTAAACAAATTTGAAAATTAAAGCTTTTATTGCTGTAATTGATATACTGTGAAGCTGCCTTCAAATAAACTTCATGTAAAATAGGATATCCTAAATTGGCCTCGACTCCTCTAATTAAAGTGAGCAAGAATCAATTTGAGATAGAGGAAAAATCGTTTTGGGAGTGCGGTAAGTCACGCGAGACCAAAAAAAAATTGTTCACGTGAAGAAAGTTCATCCAAGTGATGTTAAAATGAACCCAGGCACGCAATTCAGTCACAAAAAATACGCGGAGCAATCAAGAGCTGACTCGAACTGAGCGTGAAGTCATACGGTTGCAACAAAAACCTGACGACGAAAAAACGAGTAATAATAGCTCCGCTCAGCAATCGCAGCTATTTAAAAATTCTAGATCCAATATTTTAAAACCAAGCGTAATTTTTGAATACATAAACCGACTAACGTCGGACAAATTGCTCTTGAACGACAGGCGAGGCAGTTTACTTCAATGGCTGAAGCCTAGATAAATTTTCGTTTATGGGTGCAAAAAACGTCCGACCAGGTCAAATTAAAACCCCCGACCTCCGGAGTCCTCGACAGAACCATTCACCACTCGGATATCAGGCCCCTGAATTTCCTATATTGTAACCGCTTTTATTTAAGCACAAACATTTACTTCGGAAGGAGAGCAGTTGAGATCACTCAAAAATGAAGAAAAGCTTGAAAACGTCACTTGAGAAGTCAAAGAATGCTATAGAACCAAAGCTCAAAACTGGTTAGGCGCAAATTTTACATAAAAATCCAGACCTTTTTCGAGAGCAATTAATAAGAACTGGTCGTGAAAAATTTTCAACTACTTTTGTCAAAAAATATCAAATAGATAATTGAGAAGACACTTCATTTTGTTTAGGTTGTATAAACATAAACCGACTTACGTCAGATAAACAACGCTGGAAGGACAGACAGTGGCAATTTAATTTAGAGGCAGTGTAGATTATAAACTTTTTACGGGTTTGTCATCCTAAACATTAAGCTATAACGACCTCGATACTCCATCCCTCAAAATCGCTTTTATTTTAGAAACAAATTTCATTTCAGAATGAGAACAATTGAATCGGGCAATTGAAATATAAAACAAGCATTAAAAAATTTATTTTAACGAGATTGTTCTACTACAAAAACGGCCAAGCAAACATTTTGTATAAGATGTGTACAAAAATTGCTCCAAACGTTGCTTGAGAACAATTCAAAAACCAAGCCCCCTTGAAAAAAGTCGGGCTCCGTTTTGACACGGCCATTTCAACTCTGCCCGGAAAAGTAATCAAATTGAACCAGCAAAAGTATGTACTATTACTTAGAATCAGTCAACAATGAAAAAAAATAGACCGACTAACGTCGGACAGAACAAATCGCTCTCGAATGACAGGCAAGGAAATTTAATTCAGGGTCTGCAGCCTAGGTATTTTTTCAGTGGGTGCCAAAACATCCGACCGCAGAGGGCTTCGAAACCCTAACCTCCGGAGTCCTCGACAGAAGAATTGATCACTCGTTTACCAGACACTTGTGATTTCCTAAGTCAAAACCGCCTTTAAATTAGCAACAAACTTAATTTCGAAGAGAGACCAATTGAGATCACTCAAAAATGGAGAGGACAAGCGTGAAAAAGTCACTTGAAAAATCAAAGAAGGTTTCAGAACAAAAGCGTAAAAACGGTCAAGCGAAAAATTTGGCTGAGACACGCACGTTTACAAAAAAATGTCTTCAAACTTCGTTCGATGTCAATTTAACAGAGTCCGTCATTGACCTTGAAAGCTGTCGATAGTAACCTTAAGTGGCTTAATAGATTCGTCGGCGGCATCAATAACTTCATCAACTCATGTATCTGTTTGCATTTGTATTATACGGCATGGACGCCCTTATTGCAGCTATACTCAACAATTTACGGCTATAACAATATATTGATAAAGGCTTCTGGACAAACAAAAAGCCCATCCGGGGGTCAACCTGGTACATAGATATGTCATTTTCTAGTTGTTGTCTAAGTTTATCAAGTTCAGTTTATTTATTTCTTTGCAATTTTAACATCCACATAGTATTTGCTATGTGCAGGACTCTTTTTCATTGTATTTCAAGATGAACAACTCTTGGTAGAGGTTTTGAAGTTTCTTCTTGTATTGTTCATACAAGATAATGTGACATTTGAAGAAACCATGGCAGATATTTGCTAGTTGAATTGCTCTAATCCAGGTATCAGATTCGCACTTTCTAAAACTTTGTCGTTTCGTGTTGATTGTGCACGTGTGCAACCCACGTCCTGGATTGTGATATAGTCCCTACAGTTCAAGTCAACGCTTCCATGCAGCATTTTGGCAAATAGAAGAATCACACGAAGTTCTTGGTAAAGTTATAATGGTAGGAGGCAAATTTTTAGAAGAGAATTTTTGTTACTCTAAGACTATTGGTGCCGAGAATCCATACAACTACTTTGCATTGGACGCTTTCAAATACAATGAAGTCAGACTTGTTGGGCTTCCGCAGTGAGGATGCATAGCTATTAATTGGCACTACATAACTAGTGAATGCGTTTCTATTATTCCTGAAGAGTAGTGTTTGATAAAATCCGCTTCAACCTGAGGAGGGCTTTGAGTGCCTTTTGCGATTCATTTCCGCAATGTTCTGTTCTACTAAGATTATTCGATACAATCAAGCCCAGATCTTTTATCTTATCTGTCAATACAATTTTGTATTCTCCAAAATTGATAATTTGCGAGCCTTTTAGGGGAAGCAATTTGCTTTTGCAGCGCTTTAAAGACATGTAGTTATTTTCACACCACTGCCAAATTCTTCTGAAATCAATTCCGAGCGTCAGATGATTTGTTTAAAATATCCGGCGTATCTATAGTTACTTCGACATGACACAATCAGGAAGGTCATTGATGTATACTAAAGTGGGCCCAATCTTTGAGGCAATCCACTAAAAACACAGAGTTCATATGAGTTGACGTTTCCTGTTCTTACTTTTACTTTTTGGTGTCTGTCAGAACGTAACTGGGAAGATGACTGAGGCCCGCTTTTTGTATTCCAGAAGTGTAAAATTTCTCGAAGCAGCTCATGCTTTACCTTGTCAAAGGCCTTTTGAAAGTCGATGTACAGGCTATGTAAGTAGGTTATGTCCTGAGAATCGTAAATAAATTGATGTAGGTATTGAAAGAGGTTATTGGCTGTGGATCTTTTTAAGCGGAAACCGTGTTGCATTGGGGACAATTGAGGTGATAGGATCAAATAAAGTTGTTTATCAAAGATAAATTTTTCCTGTATTTTGGAGACTCCAGCTGAAAGACTGATGGGACGATAGTTAGGTGTCAGCTGGCGGTCTCCCTCCCTGAAGATTGGTACTACTTCACTAATTTTCCAAATAAAAGGGAAGACATTTGTTGGTTATTGTTTTGAAAGGGATGTACAATGAATTAGGTATTGGAGAAGCCAACGATACAAAGACAGTTTTGCTGATGCTGTTGGGTCCATTTGCTTTTTGGGTATCCAGGTTTTGTACAACGTACTCGACATCCTGCTTAGTAAAGTGGAAACCTATTAGAAAAGCTTCACTTTGACTTGTGGTAGTGTAAGCCGCTCTATAATTAGAACAAGCGAATACTGATCGACAGTAACAGTTAAAGAGGCCGGCTTTTCAAGATCAGTGAGTGCTATCTGGTTGTCGAGTCGAATGTCACTTGGTATGAAATTATTCTCCGAGAGACTCTTCAAGTAATTCTGTATGTCAGAGAACTTACCCTTTTTGAAAATTTCAATTTCAAATTCATCCTGATGTTTTAAAAGAAAAAGATAGGTTTAATTAAAAGGCACTCTTTTTAATTACTTGGTTAATCACTATCGTGGTTCATAGTATAATTTCATAGTCCGTCAATTGCCGTCTTTATTAAACTATTTCTTCCACGTGTTCTCTCTGCATCTTTTCTGGCAACTATGAAGCAGTTTTTTCAACCCTCCTCTTAGTGTGAGACCAAAGAAACATTTTTTGAGTATATGTTGTCTCTTGTAGGGTAACACATAAAAGATGCTCTAATAATTCAGATGTCATACAGCATGATCGTTGCTGTACAATTAGTGTTAAGAGTCATTCAGAGGAAGCCATTCTAACCACAATTTTCATATAAAAACTTGCACTTAGAAGCAGCTGGTGTGTTATAAACAAGCAAACAATACCGTTATTCTGAGCTTTTCAGCGTGAACATGTAAATTAACTACATCTCTTACAATCGCTTTCATTTCAAGAACAAACCATTTCGGAATGAGAGCAAAAATAAGAATTCAAGTGTGAAAAAATCAACAGAGCAAAGAATATTCTAGAACAAAAGCGCAAAAACGGTCAAGCAACGGCCATAAAAACTCCGCAACATAATGAACCTTGTTCTCTCTCGATCGATGAACTGATAATACAAAAGAGACGACCCTCAGTACAGTTCAATTTTTTGATAGTAAAAGGTCTAGCAGTTAAATTAGAGCCGTTTCAGCAGGTGGCGCCGCTTATAAACATAGCCAACAGATTACCAGAAAATAGCCGCGATAGACGCTTGTGGCCTATCATGAATCGAAACACGACCACCAACTTTTTAATAGACCACTAGACTTTTTGGGTTATATTCGGACTGTCATTTTTATGACACACATTTGCTCTACAAGCAAAAAGCCCTAATGGAGCTTTTTCAAAATTATTATTCGATATTAGAACTCAAGGCTCTATTACTCAGGAATTATGGAATATAAGTTTGGCACTACTTAGATGCCCACTATTGACCTTTACTTAAAAAATGTTCATAAAATTTAAAGTTCCATAAGTGAGTTCAGAAGTCATTTTATGAGTGAGGTAAGTCACGCAATTGACCGAAAAGCAGAAATGACGTCACGAAAACAAATTTTAACTGCAAACCAGTAGAAGTCACTGATGTCATTGAAAAAGTCAATCCCAAGAAGTCAGGGTAAGACGAAACAAAAATCTGTTAGGCGAAATAAAAAAACATAGCAGGACAAGTCCTGAAATACAGTTCACAGAATTGAATGAAAAACTTTGAAGTACTCTAACTGATCAGCAGATCCATTGAACAATGACAGCCAAAAAGCCAAAACAAGCAAAATCATCTCAAAATATTGAGAAACTAAAACATTCAAACAAATTAAACAAAAATATACTCATTGCTAAAACTCTCAAACTTTTACCCCTAAGGCAAAATTTGATCCCTTTAAATATACCTATTTCAAAAATATGTTCGAACCCAATTTTTGTTTCTGAAATCGGTCCAGTATTATACCTGCGAGACCTGAAAAAACTTCGTTGGCCCTTAAAGATCGATTAACTCGAAAATGACCAGAAAATTAAATTAATTGCAAATTTTAATAAAATATTACTGAAAATCGTGATATGAAAACCTCTAGAATAAATTCTGTGTCTCCAGAGGCTATCCAGTAACCCAATTACAAGCCTTAAAAAATTCATTGGCTCAAAGATCGATCGGCACTTTTTTTAGAAAAAATTTCAAATATTAAAAAATAGAAATTCGTTCTATTAAAATGTTGAAAACCATTCAATTGCCCCCAAGCAACTAATAAATAACATACTATCAAACCCTGGAACAGGTTATCTGGCTACTGAGGCAAGAAAAACTGAATAAAAGACAAATGTTTTGATAAAACTTGAGAAAAATTGCCATTTTTACCAAAAAAATTCTAAAACTCGAAAAGTTAAATTGTCGAAAAACAAATCCATTGAAACTAACAACCATGCAGTAACTTTATATCAGACCATGAAATTGTTTTTTTTCACTTGAGAATGGACAAATATCAAAAATTGACAAAAACTTTAGGAAACCTTAAAAAATTGCAGATTTTATCGAAACAATGCTAAAATTCGAGACATTAAAATGTTGAAAACCAATCCATTGTTACTAAAAACTTTGCAGTGCCCTATTATCAAACCTTGAAGGAGATTCCCTGGCCCCTGAAGCAGGAAAAACTCAAAAATGACAAAAATTTTTAAAAAAACCTGGAAAAAATAGCAAAAATTAGTATCATTTTGCGTGTTTGTAGTACCACAACATATAGCTCATAAAATGGTCATAACCAGTAATTTTGTCTTGCAAAAGGCCTTCATCAACTTTTAGACTTCATCAAAAACTTCAACCTAAGACTAATCAAACAAAAAACTCAAAAAATCACAAAAAACATGAAAAATTGAACCATTTTCAGCCCAAAAACTCCTAAAAATGACATTTCAACCTTAAATTAAGGCCATACCAGCAGCTGCACCACTCTGAGTACATGAAAGACAACTAAAGCCCACTTTGGGCCTCCAAGGAAAATTAATGCCCGCTGGCCTTTACCTGTTTATTCCGTTTTGAAAGATCAAAGTCATTGATAAATGTGTGAACACATCTTAAAAATAACACAGCGCCCCAATACAATTCAAACTCTTTGAATTGTAAAAATTAGAAGCACAATAACAGCCGCCTGGAATTGCTGACGCGGCTATTAATAAAAACTGAAAAAGTCACACTAGACACTTATCTTAAATGTCATTTACCATTTAGCAAAATGTCACTTAATAAATGCAATTTCATAGTAAACAATTGGAACAAACAAAGTAGAAGGCTTGGCTTTATTCCTAAATAAAACTTAAGAGTTCAGAGAAAAGGACGGATCTGATGCTTTTCACAGGTAACACTTGCATTTAGATTGTTCAAATCCTCTCCTTCCAATCATTCGCATATTCTGATCCTTAAACTCTACTGAAACCGTATTATTCTAGGCAATTTAAAACTTCCAAAAATTAAAGATGAGGAGTTTGCCAATTGCTATACAAACCAAGAAATCCAAACAAGATGTAAAGTCGACTTGAAATTTTTGTTGCTGTCATCTGCATTCTATTCGTGAACTCATGATTTTAGTTATATTTTCACCAGTAGACAATCTAAGCAAACTCGTGTCAAAAACAAGAACATGAACTACTAAATTTAGGCAAATTGCTTTCGAACGACAGGCAAATCAATTTAATTCAGGTGCTTTAGCCTAGATAAATTTTTATCACAGAATTCTGACTGAGGGAGTTCTCGACAGCAGCATTATCTACTCGGCTATCATGGCCTTATGAATTTCTATCTTTCAATTGCTATTAATTTAACAACAAACTTTATTTCAGCGTAAAGGCAATTGAGATATCTCAAACTAGAAAGAGACAAGCGTGAAAAAGTCACTTGCGAAGTCGAAAAATGTTCCAGAACAAAAGCTCAAAAACGGTTCATTGGAAATTTTGCATAGAAAAGAAACACTCGTTTATAAAAATTGCTGCAAACTTCTTTCGAGAGCAATTAAAAAAATACTTTCGTCCAAATAATATCTGCGTTTCAGGAACAAAAAGGAAGTTTGATAAATTTTAATGATTTTTAGTCATTCAAAATATTGAACGTTTTCTTTTGATGAATCCCATAATGTGATATTAATTCCATTTCAAATTCCCAGACACTGGAGAGGGACAAATGGGAAATCTACGTTTTGAAAACAAACAAATCACTAAGATGCAACTAAAAATTTGACATTTTTTTGCTAAAGACTCTTCACCTGTTTCACATTTGGTGAGTTCAATATTGCTTAATTAGGTGTCCTTTCAGTCGAATCAAAACCTATTGAAATAGTGAACACCTTTGTCGAAATAAAATAATCACCAATAAGCAGCAAAATTGTACCCTGCAGATGATATCAGATTTACCTTGGTTTTCAATAAGGCTAAGGTTCTTTTTACAAAAAATCAAGTTCTTTGTCAATCTATCGTCTCCACCTGCCCTTCCCTCAAATTTTCCTCGGAAAAATATATAACTTATTCCCCTTATTCTAAGTATTGCAATACAAATTTTTAATACAAATCAATTAGATGAGTAAACAAAAAGTGGAAATTTGATTGCAGAAAAAATCCAGCCTATTATGTATCTTCCCTACTGTTAAACCATACGCAGAAGAGTGCCGGAATATACCGTCCATTGATTCCGATAACACCAATTGGGATTGAAAGAAGAGAAAAAAATTATAAAAATCGAATGTTGTACTCCCGTTTCTTAAAGAGAGGATGCAGGGGCTAGCGTAAAAGCCAAAACAGATTAGATATGACAACTAAGACCCTATAAGAACAAATAAGATTTATAAGGACTTCAAGTAGCGGGAATCTAAAAGTGTGCTTTACGGGTTCATCCCGTTTTCATTTTGATTACGTTTTTCGACACTGATTCTGTTCACTTTAAATTGCTCCGTAGAGCAACTGCTGCTTAAAAGCACTTTCAGCAGAATGATCGAAGAATGAAACTAGCCTAAAGAAGTCAAAAATATTTCATGCAAAATGTGAAGCGAAGGTAAAGCGGAAAAAAATTGTTCGACGAAGTAAAAAAAACATAGCAGGACAAATCCTGACGTACAATTCAAAGAATTTTCATTGACTAAACAGAAAACTAGACCTAGAACGGACTATGAATGGATTGAGAAAACCATTTAGATAAAAATCCGATCCAAAAAATCGAAAAACAGTAAAAATCAAAGTGAAATTGCCGCATGTGAACAAAAAACCACTAGCGAGAAAGCGAATTTTTGTTCAAACACCATTTTCCCACTCTACTATAAATTTAGAGCGAAAAAATTCACGCCGCAAGACCACTCGCGTTTTCGCTCCATTTCCTGTTTCAGCGTGACCAAAATCACTACTCCAATTGGACTTCAAAAATCATGAAAATGTGTAAACAGATCTTAAAAAAAAGACAGCGCCCCAATACATTTCAAATTCTTTGAATTGTAAAAAAAAATTAGGAGCGCTATAATAGCCGGCTGAGAAGATGAGGGCGGCTATTAAAAACAAAGTACCGTGCTAATCAGGGATTCAACACAAGTGTCCTCTACTAGCATACCTTTGCAGATCGCCATGCGATCCAATGGACACCTCGAGTGTATTGCATTTGGGTCTGTTTTGACTGGTGCGTGCCACAGTAGCCGACACCAGACACTGTTTGAGAGCGTCTGCCTTCCTTTTAGACTGCTTCAGTTTCTCAGACTGACTGTCTATCTGCTCCAGCAACTTTGGAGACAGTAAGTGCACTACACCTATACCAAACAGTCAATTGTATCGGAATACCAGCCGAGGATATAATGGACTTCGAGCTCATCCCCTGTATAAACAACCGACTAACGTCGGGCGAATTGCTCTCAAACGACGGGCAAGCGGTTGGCTTCGCCAGTAGCTAGCCACGGTTTAGTGAGGCTGGCTTTAGATTGATTGGAATCTGCAATTTTTAGTTTTATAGCCTTGTTAGTAAATAAATCACATAAACTGATATTTTTAAAATTTGCAAAATATTGCAAAATTTAAAAGAAAAGCTTCCAGATTTCGTACTGAAAATGTTAAAAACTACTTTTTGTCTCTGGAGTTATGTCAAGTAACCCTTCTGCAAGACTTGAAAAGCTTCGTTGGCCAGTAATGATCGTTAAACTCAGAAAAGGACACAAACACCCAAAAATTTTGAAAACAACCGCAAATTTTTACAAAATCTTGCTAAAATTAAAGATATTAAAATCTTCAAAACCATTTCATTGTCTCAAGAGACTGTCCAGTATTACTATTCTATAGGCTGAAAACACCTAAAAAAACAAAAATTGAAAAAAAAACTTGAAAAAAGCAAGTTTAAAAAAAATTGCTAATATTTGTGACATTAAATAGTTGAAAAACTATTACGTGGCCAATAAAAGTTTGTCAGTAAATTATTATCAAACACTTTAGGAAGTTTTCTGGACCGTGAGTCTGGAAAAACCTGAATAATGACAATAGAGACAAAAAAAAAATTTTTAAAATTGCAAGTTTTTAAAAAAAATGCTAAAACTCGTGGTGTTGAAATCTCAAAAAACTCGGTAAAATTTAGAAACTATATAGTAACCTATTGTCAAACCCTAGAGGACGTTCCTCGGCTCTTGAGAAAACTAAAAACCTCTGCTCTTGAGAAATCTAAAACCGAAATCTAAAATCTAAATTTTGTCGTATTAAAAAAATTGAAAGCTATTCCATGGCGAATAAAAATTTTTTCACTAACTTTTTATCAAACCCTTAAGGACATTTTCTGGCCCCTGCGTCTGGAAGGACGTGAATAGTGAAAAAAATAAATGTAAAAAATGAGAAAATTTGCACGCTTTGTCAAAAAATGCTAAAATTGTGATGTTCAAATGTTGAAGCCATTCCATTACCACTAGAAACTACGTACTAAACTAATATAAAACCCTAGATGAGATTCCTTGACCCCTAGGGCTGAAAGAACTCAAAAAAAGACAAAAAATTTCAAAAAGCTTGAAAAAAATTGTGGTGGGGCAATATTGGGGGGGGGGTCAACAGTGGGGGTATTTTCAACCTCTAAGAACCGCCCTTCACACCATAAGTATAAGTCTCCAAAACAGTTTGAGCTGAAAACAGAGCTGAAATGCTCTAAGAGCACTTATTGTCCGATGGGCGCTACCTGTTTATCCCTGTTTTTGAGGACGAAAAGTCAAAAGCGTCAGACAAAAAATCGGTCAAGCGAAAAATCGAATAAAAAACATATCCGGCAGATTTCAGATTTCCGACGAAGTAAAAAAAATAGGAGCGCTATAATAGCCGGCTGAGAAGATGAGGGCGACTATTAAAAAAGACCGACAGGACTAATATAATTGCTACAAACTTAGTTTGAGAGCAATTAAAAATTTACCGTCTTTAATCTAGAAGAGATCTTAATTAGCAGAAAACTTTTCTTCACCTGCTCCAAAAATTTGCGCAAAACAAAAAAAAACGAAACAATAAAAACGGAAAAAATAGCCAGTCAATTGCCGGAAAAAATCCGCCATTGAACCCCTTAAGTAATTGGCATTGAAATAGAAAAAAGTAATGCAAGTTTTGTAAAAAAAAAATGTTAAAACTCGTCGTGTTGAAATCTCGAAAAACTCGGTAACATTTAGAAACTATATAGTAACCTATTGTCAAACCCTAGAGGACGTTCCTCGGCTCTTGAGAAAACTAAAAACCTCGGCTCTTGAGAAATCTAAAACCGAAATCTAAAATCTAAATTTTGTATTAAAAAAATTGAAAGCTATTCCATGGCGAATAAAATTTTTTTCACTAACTTATTATCAAACCCTTAAGGACATTTTCTCGCCCCTGCGTCTGGAAGGACGTGAATAGTGAAAAATAAATGTAAAAAATGAGAAAATTTGCACGCTTTGTCAAAAAATGCTAAAATTGTGATGTTCAAATGTTGAAGCCATTCCACTACCACTAGAAACTACGTACTAAACTAATATAAAACCCTAGATGAGATTCCTTGACCCCTAGGGCTAAAAGAACTCAAAAAAAGACAAAAAATTTCAAAAAGCTTGAAAAAAAATTGTGGTGGGGCAATATTGGGGGGGTCAACAGTGGGGGTATTTTCAACCTCTAAGAACCGCCCTTCACACCATAAGTATAAGTCTCCAAAACAGTTTGAGCTGAAAACAGAGCTGAAATGCTCTAAGAGCACTTATTGTCCGATGGGCGCTACCTGTTTATCCCTGTTTTTGAGGACGAAAAGTCAAAAGCGTCAGACAAAAAATCGGTCAAGCGAAAAATCGAATAAAAAAACATATCCGGCAGATTTCAGATTTCCGACGAAGTAAAAAAAATAGGAGCGCTATAATAGCCGGCTGAGAAGATGAGGGCGACTATTAAAAAAGACCGACAGGACTAATATAATTGCTACAAACTTAGTTTGAGAGCAATTAAAAATTTACCGTCTTTAATCTAGAAGAGATCTTAATTAGCAGAAAACTTTTCTTCACCTGCTCCAAAAATTTGCGCAAAACAAAAAAAAACGAAACAATAAAAACGGAAAAAATAGCCAGTCAATTGCCGGAAAAAATCCGCCATTGAACCCCTTAAGTAATTGGCATTGAAATAGAAAAAAGTAATGCAAATTGACCGCCTTCTTTCAAAGACCCAAAAGGTGCTCCAACTTTACGCAATTCAGCTTCCAATGTGAAGGCTATTAATATTAAGCTTAATACTAATATCAAATAGCATTCGCTCAAATAAACTTTGATAGCATAATGCACTATGACTGAAAATCAAACTTTTATCTATGAGAAACCTGAAAAGCTGACCATCTCAAAAGCAGTAGCCAGATTGCCTGGAAATAGCCGCGGTTGACCCCATGACCGTCGTTGGGCTTGAAAATTAGAGAGAAATGAATAGAAACAGTCCAATTCTTTGTCAAAAAGTGTTCTAATTTGAGAGAATACTCGAAGAACCTTTCATAACTTAAACTACTTGGTCTTTAAACATTAAGTCTTAGTGCCCGGTTCATTATCCAACCACTTTGTTTTTATTGAATTTTTCAAAGCTAGTGTATGCGTTTCTTTTCTCACTGGCTTTTTAATGCTGCATATGTGAATTTATTTAGGTGTTTCAGATGACAGATACTGACTTTTCCTACACTGAGGAAAATACTTTTAGTCAGAGTCAAGTCACAGTCATAATACTGAATTCTGACTGTCAGTATTATGCATCACAACAAGACAAGACATCAAAAGAACAACAAATAAGATCAAATCTAAAAAGTTTACTAATATTGTAGAAAAACAAATAATATCCAAGTCATAAATATCATTACCTGTCGACTGAAAGAACTTAAGGAATACACCAACATTTAATTAGCAACCCGATGAGACGTGTCATTATTACGTTTTTAACAGGGCAAAACATCAATAATCACGGCAAATCTCAAATATTCACCATTAATATATGCAAAGAAATAGAATCAAAGTTAAAAAATCAACTATCAACTGCAAAACCATAATATCAAAAACCATAACTCCAAAAATATTCAATATTGTTCATTAGTAAATCGTTCAGACTTGCCATTAATGGTTCTAAGTAACGGGACATTAAAAAGATCAAAAACACGGGCAAAACTAAAAGGCTATAACTAACATTTTATGAAAAGCGATAGCATAAAAGTCAAAAACCATTAGCTGTTCATTGACGTCTGAAATTACAGTAAACTACTCGCTCTTTCGCTCCCTGTACTATTCTAGGGTGACTAAAATTACTATATTAATTTGACCTCTCATTGGCATAAAAAATGTGTGATCAGATCTTAAGACAGCACAAAAATATAATCCCAATCATTTGCATTCTAAGAATAGCGCCTAAAAAATAGTCAAGAAAAAGCATCAAAAAGATTAGAGGAATTCAAACTCAAAAACTTTCACTTTAAATATGCATGCTTATACTGCCCATAAATAAAACAAATTGAATCAATAACTTAACACTATCAGAAACACATATGGCAGACGGGGCAATTTAATTCATGGGCTGTATGTAGCCTATATAAATTTTTGTTTATAGGTTTATGCAAAAACATCCCAACAGGTTGGGATTCCAACCAACGACCCCATGTGTCCTCGTCAGAAGTATTCACCACTCGCTAATCGGTCCCTTGTGATTCAACAAACTTAACTTCGGAGTGAGAGCAATTGAGATAACTCAAAATTGAACCAGAGAAGCGTGAAAAAGTCACTTGGGAAGTCAAAGAATGTTCTAGAAAAAAGGGCCAAAATGGTCAAGCAAAAATGTTGCATAAAATACACAGATTATTACAATAATTGGCTCAAAACTTCGTCAGAGAGCAATTAAAAATTATCAAAAAGTCAAAAACTGATAAAACAATAGCAGTTAAAATGTTAAAATCTATCATAGAGCCAATTAACTACCATGAACTACTCTCCAAAATGCGTCATGAATGGAACACCACTCTCTCGTCTTCAAAATACGACAGCAATTTTATAGTTTTCAAGTACGCTGTTTCCTGTATCAAGTACACTTCAACGCAATTACCAAACAAAAAGACGCTTCCGGAACTCTTGCGTCAACAACCCCACACAATTCAAAATCTGTGAATTGCAAAAAAGGAGAACGTCTAAACATTAGCCGTTCGAGTAGCTAACGTCGGCTATTAAACAGCATCCATCTACAGGTATAGAATTGAATCAAATGATTTAAGAAATTTAAAGTGAACAAGTTTTGGTCTATCAATTCCCACGAGCGTCTGTCCCTTTTGTGTCCATTAAAATCGAGCACGGAAAGTCCTTCCAAATTTATAAGTTCGCTCAGAATTATTGCAATATATTTCATTCTCAAATATTCTCATATATTCTTCTAAGTTAGACTCTGTTTGACGATCATTCAAAAAATTATCGATATTACAATGATTTATATACATTATGTACATTTTTGTGCTATCCTCTATTTTGGGGTGGAAGACCCTGTTTTGGGGTGGAAGACTTTTTTAAGACGCCTTGGACAAATTTTTACCTTTTGTGTAGAGTATTGAAAGTGATATGTTGTTGTAGCTGTCGCACAGAGCCGCAACTCGCAAGTAATTTTGGCGTGATACCAGAACTTATTGCCGTTTTCAACTGGTACCTTAGGTGCATCTGTGTCATAAAAAAATAGATATATTAGTAGTAGTGTGACTCTCAATCCACAATTTGCTTGTGGTGCGGCGACCTTTCCGCATATACGCTACTGTGAATGACATGCGCTTCCCGGGTTGGGGGGCCAGGGAATCGTCAACATCGGGGGAAAGGGGCCAGAAGGGCGGAATATTCTGTGCAGTGTGGGACTGATGGTATTAAGACCAGCCAGTTAGCTACATCTACTGGTCTTTCCAGCAGGTCTATCACGGTCAGGACGGTGGTGTTCATACTGCAGTTGAAAATGTGGTTTACGTCATGCAGTGCTACTTAGGATTTGGGACAGCGGTTATCAACATTGTTGAAGATCCTACTCAAGTAAGAGTTTAGATGCGGGCAGTATCCCGTTCTCAGTGGCGATAATCTGATACGTGCAATTCGTAGCAGCGTTTGTTCTGCAATCTTTGGTGGAGGTTTAGTTGCTGGCTGTCTTTGTTCAACTGAGTATAGACCCTGCGTCGGTGGAAGATTTTGAGCTCATTTTTGCATTCTTAGCGATTTAATTGCTCTTCATTGTTTGTTGGTTGTTCCACGCGGTCCGTATAAATATCATTCAGTGTCGGTCTCATGGGAAGAAAACTGGTTGAAGAAGTTGTTTTGCAATCAGCACGGGGGATCTGATAACTACCGGCCAGAAATCGCCCTGCTAACATTTCTGTATGAGCTTTAACAGGCATTATTTCACACTAATTGTGTAAGTCATTGACCTCAGAAATTTTAACAAAGCCAGTAATTGTGCGAATAGCAACGATTTGCTGTGTTTGCAGGTGGCTCCAGTCTGTATGACTGGTTGTGGAAGCTCAAATGGGAGCATTGTAGTTCAGGACGTTCAGACCGAAAGCTTTGTAAGTCACTGAGTTTCTCTTTTGTGCACCCCCAGTAGCTACCAGTGATCTTTTTCAGTATGTTATTGCGCTTTAGTAGTTTCTCTTTGGTGCTCCTTACATGCGCTCTAAAATTGAGCATAATATCGATGATGAATGACTCCAAGCAATTTGGCTCGGACTTTACTGGTATTGGGGCATTGTTGAGTGACGAGTGGGTCAAACATGGCCTCCCTGCTCCAGGTTGTCAACACAATTGCACTTGATATCTCAGCTGCTAACTTTACTTTTATTGATTCTAGTCAGTCGTGTAAAGTATTTAGTTAGGGAGTTATCATACCAAGTAATATTTCAACATCTGGGTGAGATGTTTTATAAGCCAATTCATCAGCGTAAGACATGTTTAAATCTTTCGGTGGTAGAGGCAGCTTGCTCCTGAAGATGTTGGAGAACATTGGCGATAAAAACCACCTCGGAGGACACCCTGTTTGACTTTTCTCCACTTTGATTTTTTGTGTCATATTCTACTTTGGCCAAAGTCAAAAAGGCATTGATAAAAAAAACCTTGCAACCGTACTCTACTAGTAGCCTCAGATCTCACGGCCGCTCACGACACGGTTGATCGCAACCTACTGCTAAGAGACATAATCGAGGCACCACTACCAAATAGCACAAACAGATAGGTTGCTTCATACTTACAGGGCAGGTTTTGAACCTGCCCTGTAAGTATGAAGCGACCTATCTTTTTGTGCTATTTGGCAATGGCGCCTCGATTATGCCTCTTACTAGTAGATTGTGATCAACCGTTTCGAAAGCGGCGGTGAGATCTAAGGCTACTAGTAGAGCACGGTTGCGAGGTTTCGTTTGATATTCTAGTGGATATTCTATAAAGTCAATTAGTAAGAGTTTTTCTGTTGGCTTTGCAATGGGGGAGAGGAGTGGAATTGGTGTGAAGCTTTTAGAATCGTCTACGTGTTCTCCCAGCTTGTGTAGGGGTATAGACCGGCAATTTTCACATGCTCGGGATACTTGAACTGTTAAAAGAAACCTTTAATGGTGTCCGTGATGTATCTGAGTGCTATGGGGCCTAGATGTTGAGGGTTAGATGTATAGGCGCTATTCTAGCTGGACACAGCACCTTACTTTTCTTTGTGACTCGTGGCTTCTTGCACTGTCTTACACTTAAACATTCTGCCCTCGATTTCCAGTTAACTTATTGTTCTTAGTGAGTTTTTCAGTTTTTAATTTTTTGGGGCGTGGAGTGTATTGTTGTTTAACTTGTTTGCGCATGTCCTTGGATCATGGTGGGGAGTAATCTTACCACAAAGTGCATGGCTCTTCTTGCAGGTGATTTAGTGTTACTTGACGAAACTCCTTTTTACTGTGCTCTAGAGTTTACAGCAGTTACAGCTGTGAGTAATGTTTGTACAAACTCAATCCAGTTTTTTGCGCTTTTGGCTTTGAACAAGTTTGTTTATTTTATGGTTTAATTGTGTTATGTTGGGGTGCCCTGGATGTTTTCTTTGAATTTCATCTCGTTTCAAAAAGCTTTATTGCTTCGCTGGGAAAATCGACAACCACTGATTTAATTCTTCCTCTTGGGATATGCCTGCCAGCCGTTGCATTGGTGGCTTTCCATGAGGTCTTTTCCGCATAGTATACATTAGTTGGTCTTTGTTGTTTTAGTTCAATGTCGCTTTAGATCAAGTTTTAGTTCAATGTCGTTTTCAAAATTTGCCCAGTCAGCTTTACGGAAGTTGATGAAAGTTCCATGCGGTCTTGTTGTGATGAGGTCACAGGCTATGGACAGAACTATTGATAAATGGTCCGAGCCTAATGCATACTCCGTGCACCTCGATGTCCACTGCTATGCTTGAGCTGGCGCCACTGATAGCAAGGAAGCTTTTACAGGAATCCATTAACCTTGTGCTGGCCTTTTCGTTAAGAACTACAAAATTAGAGAGGTCTATTTCACTTGCAATGTTGTTTTCCTCGTGTCCTCCGGCAGTTTCGTCTTGTCATAGTAGGCTATGAGCATTTAAATTACCGGCAATAATGGGTTCATCTAACTCAAGTGGTTTACTGATTGATGTCTTGTATCCTGCATCACAGCCAGACAAAGGCGGTATGTAGGTGTTCACTAGTTCGATGTTATTTTCAACTGAGGTAAGCTCTATGGCTTGATCTTCTAGGTATTTGTCAGAAGTTTGATTTCCTGGAACAGAATTTTGTCCTTAATGATAAAAGCCACCCCTCCACCTTTGCCTCTTTCTTTGGACCGATTCTAATGGATTATGCACTAGCCAGGTAAACTTTTGAGGGCTGATTTGTCATTGAGGTTGGTTTCCTGGATGTCAGCTATTGTTGTTATTTTCTGCATTCGTCTATGATTTCCAGTTTATGTTTGAGACCGTTACAATTCAGTTGGAGAATGTTGTGTTGTCGTGAGTAAAGAAACTTTGCCTTGTATTTGCTTCTATTATCTTGCGCCAGTAGCAGCGCTCACAGTCAAGCCTGTCGTTCCATAGTTCTATGGACTGTAAGTTGGTGCAATTCAGGTGTACCTATCCTTAGCAACCGCACCAGACGGCATATTGATTCGAGTTGCTACGATGACAAATAGCACAAGGCGTCGGGCCCGGGTTCGTTTCAGTGCCTCCGAGGATAAGAAGAAGCAGAGCAAATATGTGTTTCTCAGTCAAATGCATACTAGGGACCAGAGAGTGCGCTTGCCTGATCCCGCCGCAAAAACCCGTTTCTCGCAGTCTGAGTACATAGTGTATGGATCCTGGGAGGGAACCTTAAAAGTGGTATCTTTCCAAAGCTCGAAACCGAATCGATCTGGTGAATTAGAATTCTACACTTTTTATTTGTTTTGGAAGAATGCTAGGTTTGAAAATTGATTTTTAACTCAAAATAAAATTCATATCAAAAATTTATTAATAGCCGCCGTCAGCCCTTCTAATATTTAGGCGTTCTCATGTTTACAATCCACAGAATTTGGTTTGCATCGATGCTCTGTCCTTTTTAAAGACTCGACGAGGAGTTATTGTCTGTTTTAAAGACTTCAACAGTGGTTCTGGTTTCCTGTAATTTAAAACCGTGTAAAAGTGAGCAAACCAAAAACCCGAAGTTCCGGGAGGGATAATGTTTGAAAAAGTTGTTTCGGTATAAAAAGTAAAAGAGCGGGAAAAGACAGACTGAAAAAGCACATAGCAGACCAAGTCCTGAACTAAAGTCCAAAGAACTGAATGAAAAACTTGAAAACTCATCAGTTTAATAACAGAAGAATTGGATAACAAAAGCCGAGCAAAACACTATTTTACAACATTTGAGAATTATTAAAACAGAATTTGTATTATAGACACTCTGGTTGGTAATGTGAAGCAAACCAATAATTATTTCAAAAGAACAAAACAAATTGCCATTTCGTAGATAATTTGCTGGGCACAAACGACAAGAAAAAACCAAAAACACAAAAACTTTAATGAAATGTCTTAAAATAATTAGTGTTATTGTTCTCAGATAAATTTTTGTGTTGTTTCGAGACCACTAGCAAGATAGTCCACTGATTAATTGGCAGTTTTCACTAATATTCTCGTTAAAATTGCAGTCACGAAATTAAAAAAATTGTTAACCTTTGAAATTAGTTAACACTTTAGTTACGTTCAAGGCCACTAATTTCATCAAAACCGGCAATTTATTGCCACCACTTCCCCCCTCCCCAAACAAAAATCGAATTTGATAAAGAACAAAAAGAAAAAAATGTGAACTGAGTAGAAATTAATTAAAAAGTTGCTGAAATTTGTGATGTCTGTCTTCTCTGAAAATTATCTGGGTCATTAAAAGTAAATTATCTTACCAAAGTGAAGATTGAAAACTCTTTCAGTGGTCACTAAAAGCAAACAAAAAACCTGAAAAACGTTCAAAAATTTCAAACTTGATCAATTAGAAATTAATTAAAAGTTTCACAAAAACTAATGGTATCCAGATCATCATAAGAATTACTGTGTTGTTAAAAAATTCCCCTAAACTTCAAATTTCGAGCTTTAAAAGTCAAAAAATACAAAAAAAATTGTCATCATGAAAAAATTAGCGAAAAATTTGTTTCTGGTGTTTAAGTTGGCACAATAAAAAAGAAATCAAATAAAATCATAAAACGACATTTAAAGATGCACAAAAATGGAATTAGCATTTTACCCCACTTCAAAATAATCAATAACAAAACAAACCCGGCAGATTGTCCCATAACCAAGATTGTGATTGAAGGAGAAAAAACAAAGGAAAAATTGATTTTTGTACACACAAAATTTTGAAGTGCGAACTACTTTGATGTCACTTTGGAGCTGAACATACTCCTGTTTCGTAGTGGGACGACACAGCGACTAGAATCAACATCAATAAGCATGAGAGGGTAACTAAGAACAGATTTCGAGTAACGGGCATCTAAAATTGGGCTTTATGGGTTTTTTCCTTTTTTATTTCTGCTGTAGTTTTTTGATACTTACTCTGTTCATTTTAAATTGCTTTGCTGAGCAACTGCTGTTTAAGAGCACTTTCAGCAGAATGAGAGAAGAGTGAAACTAGCCTAGAGAAGTCAAAAAGATTTCACGCAAAATGTTGAACAAGCTGTGAATTGGATGAAGCAAAAAAATTTGTTCGACCAAGTAAAAAAATTGGAGCGCTATGATAGTCGGCTGAGACGCTGAAGCAGCTATTAAAAATTAAAGAAAATTGACAAAAAGAGGGAAAAATTGCTGCATTCAGCGGTCACAAACAGCGGAAACTGAGTTTTTAACGTTGAATTTACGCCTAACAGAAGTTTATGTCAGCATATTAAGCACCTAAAAATCGACGAACGCCAGCCGAGATCCTCTAATGTACTTGTTTATCCAGTTGCAAAAACTCAAAGTCATCAAGAAGTGACAACATCTCTCACAAAAAGAAGACAGCTCCAACACAATCCATTCTTTCGAGGTGACCAAAGGTCTCGGATCATGACCAAATTTTTCTACAAGTGCGGCTTTACCAATACAGAAATTGTATTATAGACGGTCTGCTTGTTGATGAAAAGAAAACTTAATAATTATTATAAAAAACTTCAAAAGAACAAAACTAAAATTGCCACTTCACATATAACTTGTTGGGCAAAAACAACAACAAAAAGCCAAAACCACAAAAGTGATTTTTGTAAAAAAAAATTAAGGAAATGTCTTGTATTATTAGTTTTATTGTTCGCAGAAAAATATTTGTGTTGTTTCGAGAACCCACCAGCAAGATAGTCTACTGATTAATTGGCAGTTTCCACTAAAAATCTCATCAGAATTGCAGTCACGGAATCAAAAAAATTGTTAAACTTTGAAATTAATAAACACTTTAGTGTCGTTTAAAACCACTAATTTGATCAAAACCGGCAATTTATTGCCAACCCCCACCCGCAAAAAAATGTTGTAAAAAATTCAAAAAAATCAAAAAAAAACTTAATATACTAGAAATTGTTTAAAAGTTTCAAGAAGTTAAAGCTTTTTGATTAGAGAAAAAAGCAAACACTTGCAGCACGTAATATTGATTCAAGTTAAAGTTTCATTAAAAGCAAATTATTGGCACCAAAACAGTTTTTAGCATTACTTTTAAAAAATTATACACGCTTTAGGCTGTTCTAAGCGTAGTGTCCATTAAGTTAATCATGACGTTTCATTCATTCGCACGAAAACTATTCTGATCACAACTAATTTTAATCGGTCTCAAAACGGCTTTACCTTGCTTTATTTCGAGCTGTTTATGTCTGCTGTGGATAATTAACAATAACTGACAATTGTTGGAGGCAAGCTTTTAAACATAAACCGACAAATGTCGGAAGAATTGCTCTTGAACGACGGGCGGGTAGAAAATTTTTGACCACGCCGAGATTCGAACCATTGACCTCCCGCTCCCTAACCAAATTCACTACCAACTGGGCCATCAGACACTTAAATTTTTATGCTGCAACCAAGTTATATTAGCAATAACTTTACTTCTGAGTGAGAGCAATGGAAAAACGAAAAAAAGGCACTTGAGAAGTCAAAGAATGTTCTAGAAGAAAAACGTAAATTGGTCAAGCGAAAAATTTACAAAAAAAGACCAACACGTTTGCAATAAATGCTATGAACTTCGTTCAAGAGCAATTAAAAACAATTGTTTTTAATAAAAAACTAATTAGAGAAATCTTTTTCTCCCAATAGGTACCAGCAGGTCCGTAAAGGCTATCTGAATGCATCGTTAACAAGTGATAATTTCATGAAAACTTATGGATACTCGTGACAACTGGTGTACATGGAATCCTTTCAATGAAATTTTTTGCGAAACTACTTTGGACACACCAAAAAAGGGAGACAGCTAGATATGCAGGTTTTATGCGAGTTAAGAGTAATAGACGTTATCACAGAGCATTGAAAAAACAAATGATAGAATGAGGTAAAGAGGAAGAGAAAGAGATCTACAGCAGCAGAAACATATACTGAGTCGGAGAGCAATTAGATTTAAACACGACAAAAATCAAGACAAAACAAAAGCGTCTGGAAGAAAGCCAACAGGAGCGAAGAAAAAAAGTAATGAAGGGGGAAAAAGAAAAAGCAAAAATCAAATTGATGAGAGATGGAAGAACAGAAAGAATACAATACAACAAAAAGCGTAAGAACATCAGGTATCCACCTTAAAAAAAACAATAGGACAGCAAAATCTAAATCAAAAACAGATAAATAAAAAGAAAAAATAGTAAAAACCGAGAATGGAAAAAGAAATAGAGAGAGAGAGAGAGAAAGGAGGAAAAAGGAAAGTGAGCTAGATAAAGAAAAAACGAAAGCGATAGAATGAAGGACAATAGGACAGCAACAAGAAAGAAGACCAAATCATGAGAGAAAGTTTAAAAACAGCGAGATAGTGAGTCAGGGCGAAAAGCAAACGAAAAAACTTGAGTGCAAAAAGAAAATATCAGAGTTAGAAAAAACACTTGAAGAGCAAAAAGAAAATATCAGAGTTAGAGAAAACACTTGAAGAGCAGAAAAATTAAGAAGATCACAAAACATAAAGAATAAGATGGAGAAAGAAAATGAAAAGTGGGAGAGATACAGGAGTTCAAAAAAGAGAAAACAGATCCTGGTTGAACCAATGAATTCCGGCTCTCATAAAGAGGATGAAAGTGCTAATAAGAACACGATGGAGTTAAAGGGCTGGCTAATGCCACCATCTAAATTTTCCTCGAAAAATTTAAAGCACGAAAATTAAATACGTATCATATTTTGTATGCAATAATTTATTAGTATTAGCCCTTAATATGAAAGAGTCCTATATTCATCGCCAAAAAATTTGTAATTTCAAGGCCTCTTTTGGCATATATAACTTTGACACCTAATTTTGGTTTTTGCATCGGCTCCTTTCCGGTCTTCTACACTTCAACAACTTTGTTCGCTGATTTCTGGATTAAATACACTTCACCAACTTTGTACGCTGATTTCTTCTGTATTAAAAGACTTTCTTATAGTGAAACTTCGACAAAACAATTTCACATCGTCTAACTTTTAATTCCTGACGTTTTCGGTGTCTTTTCCTTCACAAATTTTCAAGACAAACTTTTTCATCAATAATAATTTTATGACAATGAATTACAAAAAACAATATTTTCTTTGCCGTTAACTCTTTGTCTTGACACAATGTCAATCATTTACCTTTTCAGTATCAAAACTTTTCGGTCACAGTCCCTTTTCTGAACAACTAATCGGCCAATAATTTTTTCGACACTTGTTTTTGTTTATTGAAATATCGATTTTTTGTCTTTTTCCTTAACAAAGAAACTTTGGCAACAGGCTTTTTCGCAGCGCATTTTGCGGTAGATGGCATGACCTCTTTGGAACATTTTGGGTCAATGACCTTTTGGAAAAACTTTTCGGACATGACCTTTTTGAAACATTTTCTGGTCAATGACCTTTTAGAATCATTAATCGGTCAATGACCTTAAAGCACACTTTTTTTGGTCATTAACCCCAAATTAGCCACCGCTTAATCGTGCTCTTCGGTAGTACTGTTAAAAGATGGTGCTCAGTGATGCCTCTAAAACATTCCGCCTTATGTGCTCACGCAATAAATATATAGAGATAGATAGAAGATTGTCTTTTTCATTAGTCCTATTTAAACCTTCCATGTCTACTAAGTCACCACAGCTGTTTCAGGACAGTCTTTAAATTAGATTTTAAAACTTTCCCCTTTTGACAATTGTTCGGTATTCATTAAATTAAACGCCTGGGTTCGAAGTTTTTGTGCTCTGCGGAGCAAACCACAATTCGGCTTGTTCTACGATTATATACATTTTTGACGAGTGAGCATACAAAATTTTGTATGAAAATCATCTATTGATCGGTTTAGACATCCATACCAAGTGCATCTGGTCTGCAGTCCTTGTCGGCCGTGATACATTTGCTAATCAATTGTCTTAACAGGAGGGAGTATGGCAATGCCTGGTCCATTGGTGGATAATTACATTCCACAATCTTCTTGGCAATGGAGAGGATATTGGCGGCTATAAAAGGTGGCCTCAAAGTGCATATCTGGTACAGGATGCATCCATATGCCCAGATGTCAGCTTTGTGGTCATACTCTTTCTCCTGGGTTATCTCCGGACACCTAAAACATTAGGAACAAGTGAAAGGGGTGTAGATAGTACCCTCACATCGCTATTTACATAGCAGTTAATAAGGTTACTGATGACCATAGTAAACAATAGTATGTATAGGGTTTTGGGTGGCTCTGCAAATAGAGCCTACTTACTTGGCGCTGAAACTATTTGTGCAGGTCTTAACAAATGTTGGAGTGATAATTTTTCAAGTAGTAGAATTCTAAATGCCACCATCGAAAATAAAATTTCAACAGAAATGACAGTTGCACAATCTGTTCCCGAGAGGGCAGCATTCAAATTTAATTATGGCAGGAAGAGAATGTTTAAACTTGAGAGCTCGTAAAATCCCCAGAACGCATATAAAAAATATCCATTTAATAATTAGAAGGGATCGTTGACAGCCTCACAGCCAAATATCAAAGCAATATCCAGCCATATTAAGCAAGGTTGATTGCCGCCGCTTTTTCATCCTCCCAATGAGCTAGAAGGCTCCTTTCGGCATCCTCACTGGATAAAAATCTAATAGTTCAAGACGTAATAGTTGTACATGATTATATTATAACCAACTAGCGTCGGGCGAATTCCTCTCAAACGAATGGCCAGCTGTTAGATTCCTCAGTAGCAAGCTGCCGCTCAGGGAGGCTAGCTTTAGGGCTTTAGTTTTAGTGGTGGGAGGGGGGGGCAAGCGTGCGGTGTTACGGGTGAAGGAGTGGAGGAAGAGGCGGAGGGTAAGTTAAATTGGTGAGGTCAAATTCTAAGAAACGACCACCACACTAATAATTTGTGCCTCAAAGAATTTTGATAAATCGGAAACTAAGGGACTAGAGAGCCGCAAGGCAAACCGCTTTCAATGCCCTCCCGGTTTTACCTGTTTATCTCGTTTTTGAGGACAACAAAACAGTCAGATGAAAAACGATCCGAAAATTCTGTAGTAAAAAAAATTGCCTGCCAGAATGCCGGCGAAATAGACTGCTGTGAAACAGTTATAACTGAATAGAGTGCCATGAAATAAAACTCAGTTAGAAAAAATACCGGCGACGCATAAAACATAACCGACTAACGTCGGGCGAATCTCTCAAATGACCGGCCAGCAGTTGGCTTTGTCAGTAGCTAGCCAAGGTTTAGTGAGGCTAGCTTTAGCTTGATTCGACTCTGCAACTTTCAGTTTTCTAGCCGTGTCATTAAATTGATACTTTAAAAGTTTGTTAACTTATTGCAAAATTTTGAAGAAAAGCTTCCAGATTTCGCAGTGAAAATGTTCAAAACTATTTTTTGTCTCAAAAGATTATCAAGAATCCCTATTTTAAGCTTTAAAGAGTTTCAGTGTCTCAAAAGATCTATAAACTTGTAACATAATAATTTTCCGAAAACTTGAAAATTAAATTGAAAAAAATTGCTCAAGCTTGAGTCAATAAAATATTAATAATTATTCCATTAACTCTCGAAACTATTCGACAGCTTATCATTAAACCTTGGAGGAGGTCTCCAAGACCCTGGTGCCGGAAAAAATGATAAAAAATTCGAAAAGATAAAAAAAATTGAAATTGCAAATATTTTTTAAAATTGCTGATATTAAAATCCCGAAAAACATTCAATTAAATCTAGAAGCTATGCAGTAACCAAACCCCAGAGGAGGTTATGCGGCCCTTGACGCTGGAGAAACCTAAAAATTGACCAAAAAAATTAAAACATAGCCGGCAGATTGCCGGAATAGCTGCGAAATAGACTTGCGTGCCGTAAAATACAGATGGAAAAAGATACAGAAGTGAGTTGATAATAGTTATCGCCGCCGCCTATAAAACTTACAAGTTTATTTCAAAGGAGGTTGTTTTTGGGTGCAAAAAATTTTCCCTGTCGCGTCTCGAACCGGCGATCTCCGGATTAACAGCCAGCCGCCTTAACCACTCAGCTGTCGAACCATACAATCTGTTTTCTTACAATCAACTTTGTTTTAGGAACAGATTCTGTTTCTGAATAACCGCAATTTAGGTCACGCAGAAAGCGTGAAATCAAGCGCGAAAAAGCCATTTAAGCAGTGACGAGACAGAATGTTCTAGAACAAATGTAAAACGAAAATGAAGCGTCAGACGACGAAACAAAAAAAACCAAGAGCACCGCAATATAGCTACGCTCAGCTTACAGCTTCGCAGCTATAAAAAAACTGAAAAATTGCAAGTTGCATAAAAAACTGCCAAAATTTATGATAAAAAAGTTGAAGACTAATCCGTGTCCGAAAATTTTTTTTTCAGTAACTTATTATCAAAACCAACCGGAGATGTTACCCTAAAAAACCTGAATCATACCCGGCAGATTGCCGGAAAATAGCCGCCGTTGATTCCAATAAGCATGATTGGGATTGAACGAAGAATATATTGAAAAAAAAAAGATTTTTGTACAGAAACATTTTTTAAGTCCGATTTATTTTGATGGCATTTCGTGGTTGAACATACTTCTGTTTCTTAGAGAGAGGCTACAAGGGCTACTATCAATACCAATATTAATAATGGCAATTAATAATGGCAATTAATAGCGGCTATTAATAATGACAATAAATGTCCGAAATATTGAAAAAAAATTTCAAGTTTTATTAAAAAAGCTAAAATTCGTGGTGTTAAAATCTTTGAATTACAAAAACAAGCGAAGTCGGAATTAGTATGCGTCAAATTTTATTTAACATAGCTGGCAGATTGCCAAAAAAAGCCGCAATAGCTTCGTAGATCTGCAGTCTCAAAAAAAAAACAGTAAAAAAGACAGACCAAAAAATTCGTCTTTTCATTAAAGGCTGATAAAATCTGTATAAGTTTTTGCTGCCTCTATTACCTACTTTCAAATAACCTTCATTTAGAGTGACACACAGCCATTTGACCTTATCGCTTTGAATTAAAGTAAATAAAAGTCAATTTCAAAGTGAGGAAGTCATTTTTGAGAGTGAGGTAAGTCAAGTGTGACCAAAAAATTAATCACGCGAATGAACAAAAAACTCGCTTCACTAAGAGCGAAAAATGACGTCACGCACGTAATTCAGTTGAAATTGCATGAACGAGTAAACAAAAAGCAGATTTGAAGTGGTTGTGACGTCGTATGGTCGTAACAAAAATCTCGACGACGAAATAAAAGAAACCCAAGAGAAGGCCAATAATAGCCCCAGCTATCGCTGTGCGGCTATTAATCAAAATTACCTCACGCCAAAACAGGAGCTTAATGCGTTATTTATCAAAGAAATGTTGGCAGTGATTCTTTACAAAAAGCCTGCTTAGAAAAACAAATATATGAAAAAGCCGAAAGATAATTAAACAGAAAACAAATAGGTGTTGGCTTGGCATTTGAAACGCATGTTTAGACACTACAGAATCCTGTAATATGAAATTCAGGGTGGTAACACAGTATTGTAGCATCCATCAAAAAGTATTTCACAGAAAAGCAAATTGCAGAATGAGCAAAAAAAACAAAAAGTTATCTTTTTGCGCCATTATCTCCAAAACACTTCCCAAAGTCAAACAGCCATTCACTGAAGGCAAAGCAGGATCCAAAATCTTTTCTCGCTCAGCAAAAACTCGTTCACAGGTCAATTTTAGTCACTTTTGCCTTGATGTTAAAACGACGCCGTTTGGACGAAGAGTACTTCTGGTAAAAAAAAAAGTATAGTCAATAGCCACAAGAAATTCGGAGGCGCCAAAACTCACAAGCAAAACAATAACTTCAGCTCAAACTACTATCATTTGTCTCAGACAGATAAACCTCAAAAACTTGTTTATCATTATTTATCAAAACCTAGTCCCAAACATTTACAGAAAACAATACCAGTAAAAAGTTTTTATAAGTACCTTTAGCAAATTCTCAGTGCTACATTATTTTGAAATCCATTGCAAACCACAAAACTAAGATAAAATCTAAAATACAAATTTGAAGTCAAAATTTTTTAGCAAGAAATGACAAAAGTATAGGTCTTAAGAAAATGCTTAGAGGATACATGCTAAAAGGTAGAGAATATGGACAGTTTTTAACAATAATCGAAAAGAAAACAGAGTTTTGAGAATTAAATAGAATTAAAAATTGAAGAGGAGAAGTTGTCATTTCATTATTTAGCTTTCGAGGCTGAGTAATAAAACATATCCATCCTCTTGTCAGAAAAAAAAGAGAAAACAATTCAGGTGCCAAACAAAAACAATTTGTCGAGATAATGTTAAATTGCAACTATGAAATTTTATTGAGTTTCAAATACGCCAAGTCAAAAATTAACTCAATTGAAAAATTGAAGGCAGAATGTCTGAAGGTGCACAAAGTCTTTCTAGCATATAAATCCAAATTACATAAAACTTCGAAAAGTTGGACAAAAACCAGCAAAATCTGAAATAGTAGGTGTTCAATTTTATGTTTCAAAAACACCTCACGCAAAAAACAGGCGCTCAATGCAGTAATTATAAAAGTAACGTTGCCATATATAGTGATTTTTACTAAAAGTGTGCTTAGAAAATTTTTTTTTGAAAAAACAAGAAAACTTAAAATATGTACTGGGTGTGCAATTGAAGCGCATAAATAGACTCTCCAGAACACTGTAATATCAAATTGAGAGGGTTACACAGTAATTAAGCATCCATCGAAAATTATTTCAACAAAATCAAAATTACAAAAATGAGCAAAATGAACGAAAAACAGCCTAAAAGTTATCTTTTCCAGCCATTATCTCAAAAACGCTTCTCAAAGTCAAATAGCTTTTTTTCAAATAGCGCAGGAGTCACGAATGTTTTCTCGCTCAGCAAAAATTAGTTCACATGTCAATTTTAGTCACTTTTGCTTTGATTTTAAAACGACGCCGTTTGGACGAATAGTACTTCTGGTAAATAAAAACATAGCCGGAAGAAAATCGAAGTCGCCAGAACTCACAAGCAAAATAATAACTCCCGCTGAAAGCACTATCAATTGTTTTAGACAGACAAACCTCAAAAATCGTTGATCAACATTTATCAAAACCTAGTCCCTGAAAAATTCACAGAAAACAATACCAGTAAAAAGTTGTTATAAGTACCTCTAGCAAATTCTCAGTGCTACATTATTTTGAAAGCAATTGAACTAAGAAGAAATCGAACACACAAAATTGAAGTCAATTTTTTTAACAACCAATGACAAACAAGCGTATAAAAGTAAAGGTCTTAAGAAGATGCTTAGAGGATACACGCTAGACAGTAGAGATGGCTCGGTAATAACACATACCCATCCTCTTGTCTAAATAAAAAAGCTAAAAGGTTCAGAGGTGCGAATAATATTTCAGAGGTAACAAATATTTTTTTAAAAAAATTGTCGCGAGATTGTTAAATTGTAATTATGAATATTTATTGCATTTTAGAGACTTCAAGCCAAAAATTAACTCAATTAATAAATTTGAAGTCGCACAGAAAGTCTTTCTAGCAAATAAATCCAAATTACATAAAACTTTGGACAAAAACCAGCAGAATCTGAAATACTACGTCTTAAATTTTATGTATCAAAATTACCTAACGCCAAAAAAAGTTGGCTTACAAAATAAATTTGTGAAAAAGAGCCAAAAGATAATTAAACAGAAATATGTGCTGACTTGCCATTTGAAACGCATGATTAGACTCTAAAGAACATACCATTTAAGCGCATACTAAAGACTTAAGCGGAAACCATTTTCAAATATCAGAGAAATTTGGTTAATAGACGTTTTAAAACAGCCCAAAACGAGTTTTGCAAACAATTTTTCAAAGATCTACCAACAAGTAAAGAACAATGGAGTTTCATCAAAAAAAGAATTGGCAAAGAAAGGGAGTGTCTCGTTATAGACAAACTAGTCGATGGTGAAAGAGAAGTAGAAAAGTAGAAATGAACTTGATATTGCAAATTGTCTCAATAGAAGTTTTCAAAAACTAGGCTTGTACAATGGACAATATGTGAGCCCTCCAAATATTTCTCGCATAGAAGTTAGGGAAAAGTTTTGCTTCAGAACAGTTACACTAAAGGAACTCTATGATGCCATTGATTCACTCGACAACAATGTCTCCAGGTCCAGGCGTTTTTAATGCTTGGGCAATCAAGGCAGCAAAGTTTGCGATTGGAACCCATTTGCAGTTTGTTTTTTTAACACATGCATTAGTCAAAATATTTTCCCCGGAAAATTTAAAACTTGCTTTCATTAGTCCGGTCTACAAAAAAGGGGATGTGAAAATTTGTGAGAACTATAGGCCTATCTCAATTACTCCAATGTTTGCAAAACTCTTTGAGCGTATACTTCTCAATCAGGTTAACGAATTTATGCAAAAAGAAAAAATCTTGAACGGTACACAGTTTGGATTTCAAAAACATAAGTCTTCTACAGATGCTGTTTTACACTTAATCGAAGCATTACAAGAAAACTATGATAACTTAAAAATTTAGGTTGCCGTTTTTATTGATCTAGCTAAAGCATTTAATTCAATATCGCACAAAATTTTTTTCAAAAAAATTGAAGCTTACGGTTTTTCAGAAAGTGCAGTTGATTCATTTGTTTCATTTTTTAAAAACAGACAGCAGTGTGTTAAGATAAATGATGTTTACTCAGAATGGTTGGAAACAAATCAAGGTGTTCCACAGGGAACCGTTTTAGGGCCACTAGTTTTTCTTCTCTACATTAATGATTTTCGAGAAAAGGTACAAGGAAACTTCGACATAATTCAATTTGCTGATGACACATGTTTCCATTTTAGCAGAAACAATGTCAGCGAACTGGAAAAATGTGTTTCTGAAATACTGGAGAAAACAGATAATTATCTATCGCAAAACAAATTAATCATGAATACCGGTAAAACTGAAATTCTCTGCGTCTCGAAAGAAAATGAAAATTATAATCCAATAGTTTATCGTGGACAAGAAATTAAGCCACAAAGTCACTGCAGATACTTGGGTATAATGATTGATTCTAAATTAAATTTTCATGTACAACTCAACAAAGTCCTGTCAAATATGGCCACAGCGATTAGATCCATATATTTTATACGTTATCGGTTACCTCTGAAAGCACGATTGATGCTATTCAAATCCCTAGTCCTTTCTCATTTAACGTTCAGTGCTCTATTTTTTCAGAACTTGAAATTCTCTGCAATGCAGCGAATTAATCGACAAATCAGTTGGGGAATTAAAGTTTGCTATATGAGAAAAAATTTTGAGAGATCTACAGATCTCTTAGTAAAATCTAACACTTTGCCTGCAGAACTTTTAATAAGCCAGATGAGCGTTTCAAAACTTAGGAATGATATTTCATTATTGAAATCAGATGGCACTGAGAGTTTTTCTCTGAGTGGTAATGTCTTAGTAAGAAAAAACAACAGAACTGAACAGCTAATTCTGCTAAGGTCGAGCAGTCGATCATTACAGAAAAGAAGCATCCAAAAATGGAATAAACTTCCGCGTGAAGTCCGGACTATCAGATCACGCTCAAAGTTTAAACGCATGTTAAAACAGCATCTGCTCCAACAATTCAAACTTGTACCGTTGGAAAGGAACGTTGGTGGCTTCAAAAGTTATTTTCACCTTTAAAAAACGGAACCACTAATTTTGATTTTCAACAATGTACTAATTTTGTATATATAATTTTAAACTTGTAAAATTTAACCCCCGGGTTATATTTTCAATTTACTTGTTTAAACAAAAAAAGAATCATGTAATATCAAATTCAGAGTGGTAACACAGTATTGTAGCATCCATAAAAAATCAATTCAAAGAAAACTAAATTACAACAGCCTAAAACGAAAAACAGCCTTAAAACTTTATCTATATGCCCCATTATCTCAAAAATACTTCACTGAATGCAGCGCATGATCTTCTCTCGCTCAGATAAAACCTGTCCACAGGTCAATTTCAGTCAGCTTCGCTTTTGCGTTGAACCGCCGTTGGACGAATAGTAAGTTCAGCTGATAACATTATCATTTGTCTGAAGACATTTATCCCTTACCTGACCAGATTTCATAAAATATTTCATAAACAATTATATCTGTCAGAAAAAGTTTTCAGCATTGACTTCATTCATATAAGCTAACATAAAAACAATTATGACATCCTTCAGACACCACGCAAAACAGCTCACATTTAAATCTTAAGATACAAAATTGATGGCAAATAATTTCTGCAAAATCTTGATAACGCAAAATAGCTTTTAGAGGCAAATCTGGTAGCGCTGAAATATGGACAGAAATCTTATGATGAGCAAAATTGTTATAGGCCGCAAAAACTGACGCTGCTATCATTGTCATGAAATGACTCAAGATAATGATCTGAAGGACTTAGAACTGCACGATTAGCTCTGGTACCCAAAAGACACACCAAGAAAGCAAAAAGCAGATAATGTTCTTAGAAACTGAACTGACCTATTCGAAGAAAAAGAATACAAAAACTCAGGACACATCGAACTATTGCAAAAAGTAAAATATTAGGAAAAAGATGAAAACCATCACAATTCAGAAGCAAAAATCAGTTTTCAAAAGCTAGACCTATGGATAATCGCGGTTACAAATATCAACCAAAGCTGAAAAGAAACGCCAGTAAATTATAACTGCTGAAACATAAAAGAAAATTTTCTGCTAACAAAATCTAAAAAAAGGCTGAAACAATTACACGGACACAACAACGAATAAAATCAAAGTTCTTAGGAAAATGCTGGAATGACAAATGCAAGAAAGTGGAGCAAACGGATACGTTTTAAAGAAAAACAAGAAACCAAAAGACTACTTTGTAAATTCTGAAAGTTCAAAAAAAATAACGTTAAAGAAAATGTAATGGAAAAACAAGTGCATTTCTTTATTTAGCAATCATGAATTAAAACCATTACATAGTCATCATTCTGTCTGAATAAAAAGTGAAAAATAAACATTCAAAACAAAAACAATTCATAAAAAACAATCAATTTAACGTCAAAAAAGTCAATTTTTAATAAATTAAATCCCTGGCTTTGCAGACACACTTTTGCTATTAATTAAAACCAAAACCAAACAAGAGAATAACAATTGAATCAATATATGCATGATATTATAGCATAGCTGGCACATCAACAGAAAACAGCCCCTATAGCTTTGTAGATCTGCAGTCTCAATGGGATAGTAAGAAACAGACAAAAACAATATTTTTTGCTAAATGCTCAGAAGTTATATTTTGATAACGATTCCGCATAATTAATTGCTGCTTTTATTAGCTGCTCTCCAATACCTTCAATTAGAGTGGAAAACACTTGACTTTATCTTAAAGCAACGAAAAGGCAATTTAAGAGTAAGGAAGTCGCTTTTGAGACAGAGGTAAGTTAAGTGTTACCAAAAACTTCATCACGCAAATGAACAATAAAACTCGCTGCACAAAGAGTGAAAAATGACGTCACGCACTCAATTCAGTTGTAATTGCATGAACGAATGAACAAAAAGTGGCTGTGACGTCATATGGTCGTAACAAAAATCATGACGACGAAATAAAAAAACCAAGAGAAGGCCAATAATAGCCCCAGCTATCACTGTGCGGCTATTAAACAGCAGATTTAAAGTGGTTGTGGTCGTAACAAAAATCTTGACGACGAAACAAAAATCTAGAGAAGGCCAAGAATAGCACCAGCTATCGCTGAGCGGCATTTAAAAAAACCTCACGTTAAAAAAGATGTTCAATGCATTAATTTTCAAAAGCACCCTGCCATTGACACTAATTCAGAAAAACGACCGTTCAAAGATCTAAAAATGAAGAAATTAGTGACAAAAAAAAACAAAATAAACTTAAAATTGAGAAATATGTACCCGTTTTCCACCTGAAACGCAATATTAAGCTCTGCAGGACTTTTTAGTTTTGAAAAATTACAAGCCATTCTCTCGAAAAACAACACTTTGTCATTCACAGCAGGCAGTGCAGATATAAAACTTCTCTGGCTCAGAAAGAATCAGCTCACATGGTAATTTTACTCACTTTCGCTTTTAGGTCAAAACGTCGTTTGAACAAATAGTACTTACGGTAAGCACAAAACCAAAAGAAGATCAAAACTCGTCTTCGAGTCGTATAACCGCGGAATACATCAATATAGCTACGCTTAACCTACAGCTTCGCAGCTATAATATTTGCTACAAACTTCGCTTGAGAGCAATCAAAGATCAATGAAATGGCTTCAATTTCACGTCATTGCAGATTTTTTGTGGACTGGCTATTACTTTGTAGAGATTAGGCTCGTAACCAGTCTGGTACATTTTCTCATAACTCTTGAAGGAAGTAAATAAAACAAACCAATAGGAGACGGTTCCGACTACACTGGTGCAGACACCATTGTTGTTAGTAGCCCGAGTGAATCCAAAATCAGTGATCTTGACCACATCTTCGAATGTGAGGAGTATGTTGTTGGGACTGAGGTCTCTGTGGATGAGACCCTTGTCAACATGCAAGTACTTTAGACCTACAACACACAACCTCTACATTACTCAAATAAAAGCGAGCTACCGGATGCTACCTGTTCATTAGCAAGTTACATGGTAACCATTGCCTCCTCTGGTTCTGTCTTTTAACAGGCGTTTGGCTATTATTAAAGTTCACAATTGTTTACAGAATCGCTCGTCAGTCCTGGAAAAGTTTGAAGATAACCAAAAAAGTTTTTCAATCAACTTCTTCATATGTGCACATGTATTATATACTGACCCTGTATGAACTGTATTGCAATGTTCCACACTCTTCCCTCCTCAATTGGTCCACTTTGTGATGTCTCAATGTAGTCCAGGTGCTCCTGAAGAGACACTCCCTCCACCAGTTCCATCAACACATACAGAGTCTCGTTCTCATGGAAAGACTTGAGGTACCTCACCAGATTGGGGTGACTCAGCTTCTCCTTCAAAAGCACAAGTAACAGTCTCGCATATTGCGATACATCGGACACAGAAACAATCTCTGAATGCATGTACAGGGTGAATGCACAGAAACCCCTGGTTAAGCAAGATTTCAAAACTTGCAAGAATCTTGCAAGCTTTTGAATTCATTTGGAAGGGTGTTTTATTTTTTCGCCAAAAATAGCATTTCGGTTTCGCAACTTACGTGGATTTTTTTTGAACAACTTAACCAAAACTTACTTCTAGTGCCAATTAAAGACCAAAAATTACTTCTGAATTACTATTGCGAATCAATTCATAAACTTTCATATTGTGTTTCCCACTAAAATTTTTTGACAAGATTGGTATTGCACGGTTTTGCTGTAGAGGTTCCTAAAGCTGAAGTAAATTTTGTTTTTCAATTATTGCTTCGAAAAAATATATAGCATCATCTTCAAGTGAATTCATAATCTGGCAAGATTCTTGCAAGTTTTTAATTCCTGCTTTACTAGGGACATTCGGTTGTTTTCATCGGGGATACCGTACCGGACCTTAAGGCGACGCAATTTATAGCTTTATGATTTAGATATTTACCAATGATTCGGACTTGAAGAAACAGTTCACTAATCTCATTCTATTCGAGGACTTAATTTGCCAGAATGACATTTTTAGCCCAGCTGAGAAGAAATCGTTCTTATGTATTGCATAAGTTGGATTGAGTTCAGCTAGTTATGGTCTGAACAAGAAATTTAGATTAAGAAAATATCGATGTCAAAAGTGGAAGTCGGTCCAATAGACATTTTGAACAGAGGACAATTTCATTAAAAGACCACCAGGAGAGCATAGCAACTGATAAAGTCTTTGATAGCAATAATATTGTAATACAAACCTGTCATGACCCAAAAACCCTGCCACATACTTTTCCCATACCGCTAGTGGAAGCAGTAACATTCCGAGGAATGCAGAAATGAAACAAGTGAGGTAATAGAGGGTCACCTTTTACTCAAATCATTTTGAATAAGAAAACCATACGATTAAACTGATGATAGATACCTTGAGTATTTTGATTTCGTTGACAATAGTGGCTGCCATCGTTTTCTTCTTAGAAGCAGGTTCCTTCCCAGCAAAAGTTATTTTCTTCAGCGCATAGTAAGACCGTGAGTCTGAGACATCTCTCCCTCCCATGCTATCTTGCTTCTTCGTGACTTTGAAAACTGACCCAAACGAACCGTTTCCTAACGTGTCAATAACACAGTATTTTCCAATAGTTTTCGGATCACAAACTGTTTCTCGCTGCATGTCAATACCGCTCAGCTTTTTCAGAATTTCTTCTTCCTTTAACGACTGCTGCACAACTTTGTTAAATACGTCAGATGCCAGTTTGTAATAACTGCAGATGTTCAAGTTGTAATTTCCACAATTTGCAAATTGCTCACACAGTTCGGGTGGGATAAACGTGCGAATCAAAGACCGATTTTTCTCCTTAGATGAAAAAAGCAACCTCAACACCATTAGAGCTGAGGCCACAACATTGAGCATCTCTTGCTTACAACCTGAAAGAAAAGAACCATTTCACCAATCTTCTGAAACTGATTACCCTAACTTATATGTTATCGTGGATCATATTATGTTGAATTAATACAGCGGCATACCCATATAAACAGCTAGAACCAAAAAATGGTCTAAGCTTTAAATAAGCAGAGGAAATGAGATCTTTTTAAAACGGTTGAAAGTCATTTGAAAGCAGTGTCAAGCGCTTTATCCGGAAAAGTGTTGCCATCTTAAGCAAACTGCCCAACTAACTTTTTTAACCATACCAATATAGTTACGTACCCCTTCTTTTTCTTTGACAGTTTACATCAAGCTATGAAACGAAGAACTGTGGTGGTAAATTTTTACCATAAACATTGTTTGTTTGAAACATTGTTTATTTTGTATTCTTTAATTAACTTTAACTGTGCAATGCTCTTTACTTAATCATTTGAAATAAATAGTTTTGCGGTTGTCTACTTCATGTAAAATTAATATGTACTGCTTGGAGTTATAGTTAATAGACTGTCTCAACAGACAATTCATTGTTTCTTATTTTTGTAAAAAAACAGTGAAGCACACACTACGTCAGTAGAACCAAGCTAAAGAGCAAATTGGAACCAACCAAGAAAATTCCTGTGATTGTGACCAGTTTGGAACGCGTGTGCCCAGCCACGTGAATACCCGCCCTTCACATCATGAAATTGTCTTCTCAAAACAATTTCGGTGAATCGCACAATTAGAGACTAGTAAGGCGTAAGAGACTGTAAGAGAGCTGCCCAGTGACTAATAAGATTTCTTTAAACTTCGGCGTTTGAGAGCAATTAAAAACTTTGAAATCTTGGATCAGAGCAGTGGACTAACTGAGAAATAGTCAAACAATAGAAACGGACAAAAAACAATTCCACAAAATTGGAGAAATCAAACATAATAGCAAATAAGATGTGGACTCCTGATTTTTAAAAAACTTGGCATCTAATATAAGCTAAACTCGAAATATAAGAGAAGAGGTAGGCAGAAACAGAAATGTCAGAAACTTTCCGAAAACTGTCCAACAAATTATCAAAATAATAAAATTCCGCTAAAATTTATAAGTTTTAGGGTCTCCAGAACTACAATTGCAACGCTAAAGGGACGCCGAAACCCATCTTCAAGTTCAAAAGCAGTTTATTGAAAATTTAAACTGTAGAATGACAAAAAGACTGGAAAATACAAACTCATTAAATAATACTTTTGTTATAAAACAAACTCCTTCGCCATAACCACTGCAACTAACATGCAGGCTATCGAAGACATGGTTGGACATTTAGTAGACCGCGATAAAAACGACAAAAAATATTTACGATTTTAGAATAAAAACGTAAACCGACCAATGTCGGAAGAATTGCTCTCGAACGACAGGCGGGTAGAAAAAAATTTGACCCCGCCGGAATTCGAACCATTGACCTCCCGATCCATAATCTCACGCACTGCCCACTCGGTTATCAGTCCCTTAGTTTCGCTATGCTGCAAACGATTTTATATTAGCAACAAGCTTTAATTCGGAGTGAAAGCAATAGAGATCACTCAAAAATGAACAAAAGCGTGAAAAAGTCCCTTGAGAAGTCAAAGAATATTCTAGAAAAGCGCAAAATGTTCAAGGGAAAAATTTGCATAAAAAAGACCAACACGTTTACAAAAATTGCTATGAAATTCGTTAAAGATCAATTAACCAGAAGCACTAAAAAGTTTCAAGAAGCTACCTGTTCACCTGAAATTAGGTCTAACAACTTCATCAAAAGTAGAACTCAGAAGACAACTAAACCAGGCTGAACTCCAATGAAAAAATTATGTACGAAAATTGTTCACACTAAGTACATAACATGAATGTATGTCTACTAATTAGTTCCATTGAACCTCATTCTTAGATACTATTAACGATCATAGAAAACTGCTCAGCGACTTAATTTTTTTTTAATTTTGTTGGGTTTTTACCATCTCCATGTCTCAAAACAGGTCACAATTTTTCGGAAAAACGGCCAAATTGATGTTGCCAAAAATCGCCTAAAAAAACATCATGACCAATATAATTGCTACAAACTTCGTTTGAGAGCATTAAAAAAAAGCCCGGCAGATTTCCGGAAAATAGCCGCCATTGATCTCCATAACCCCGATTAAGATGATTCTTATGCAAAAAAAAAATCTGAAAATAAGAACTATTGATCTCATTCCGTAGTTAGATATGCACCTGTTTGTCAGTGAGGAGATATACGGGCTAGTATCAATACAAAAAAAACATTAGAGATAGTAACTAAGACTTACATGAACAAAGTTCAAGTAGCGCGCATCTAAAATTGGGCTATACGAGATGACTACACCGTTTCTATTTTTGATTTCGTTTTTCACTATTGACTCCTTTTAATTTAAATTGCTCTGACAAGCGACTGCTGCTTAAGTGAACTTTTAACCAAATGAGAGAAGAAAGAAACTAGCCCAGAGAAGTCATAAAGATTTTACGAAAAATATCGCAACAGCTGTCAACTAAGCAAAAACGAAACAAATTTTTATTGGACGAAGTAAAAAAACATAGCTGGACAAGTCCTGAATTATAATCCACAGAATTATTACCTGACAATTAAAAATTTTACAGCAACTTTAAATTAAGACAGTCAGCAAAGCCATGACCTACCCTGTATGCGCAAAAACGAACAATATAAAAATAGGAATTTTCCCCCCAGGATATAGCATTTTAAGGACCACCAAAAATAACAACACTAAAATCACGACAAACTAAAATCCAGACATCCTTAGAATGAGTACACAACGCAACAGCATCGTGGGAATCAACAACAAAAAACCCCAAAAACTAAAGAAACTGGCAAAAATCAGAATATCTTTGAAAGTCAGAGGCATCAAAGTAAGAAAACCGCAAAACAACAAATAAAAATCCCTGACCTTTTCGAAAGTTAGAATCAAGAATTTTGCCAAAATTACTCCTTACTAGAAGGCCAACAACTGTAATTCTGGAGACTTAAGTATAAGAGCACAAGAAAAACAACAAACATGCAAGAATAAAGTCAACTTTTATGAAAAGTGTAAACACGGAAAAAAAGGACTGCTATTAACTTCAGCTAACAATTAGATTTACCTATTCCTAAATAACAACTACTGAGACCTATCTTTAATGGAATAACTGATAAGGTAACAAAAATACAACCAGTTTTCGCAAAGACTCAATCATTCTTTTTGAAAAATAGAGGAAAAGTTAGACAAAGCATTAGCTACCGACTGAAACAATAATTTCGATTTACTAAATACTCATTAGTAACCGATGAATCACGTCATCAATCAGATTATATTATAAGACCACAATAAGTAAAAAAAAATCCATTACCAAAACTCAAAAACGCGCATTTTTTGAAAACAACTAACATATTGCAACAAGATCTTGAGCGTCTCTCACAGTGGTGCAGAGACAATAGCATGATGTTCAATTTAAACAAATGCGTCTTTTACAACACTCAGAGAGGACAACTGGTACTCTTTTTATTGACGATTACCAGCTCAATCTTAAGTTGATTCAATATGCGATCTTGGATTAAAAGTATCAAAAACACTCAACTGGGAAGTTCACATACGTGGTAAACTCATGAAAGCGCGAAAGAATTTGAATTATCTCCGACACTTTGTTCCCTATTGCCTTCCTTCTAAAGTAAAATTCAACTTGTTCTCCGCGTGCGTGATGTCGTCGCTTCTCCAGCCTGGCATGTTGACGCTACCCATTTGCGACTCTTGGAGAAGTTCTATTGGAAGAGGCTATGCTAGTGTTTTGGTTATAGTGAGTATAAATCTATTTTGTCTCTCTCAGAGAGCCTCTCTATTGCCTATCAACTTATTGATCGTGATTTGAAGTTCATCAGCATTATTCAAGGCAAAAGTTGTATTCCCTTCAGTCAGTATTTCAGTCTTGCATGATCTAACGGATGTCGCCGCAGCGGCCAAACAGGTCATCTCGTTGTCAATACATGCGTCTAATAGCTGGTCGCCAAGTCCTACTTTAACCGCATTCAAACTGTTGTAATGATTTTAATGATGTGGGTGATTTTGATTTACTCTACCCTCCATTGGATTACAAAAGTCATTTCCGAAAATGCTTAGGTGATCTGCGAGACTCCAAATTTGAATTCAATCGAACCTTTACGTGGTCAATAAAGTGTCGATGCCCTACATGGGTATCTTAGTATCCCTTCTTTTGTACAGCTTTTTTTCTACTCAGCTTTATGTACATATCTTAATTTGTTATGGTTAAAATTCCATCAGTTTGGTAAATTGAAGTCTTTACTACTACTTCTACTACTACTATAAGTGATAAAGAGCAATAGGTACGAAATGAAACGATTAACTCGACTAATTTTAGCACCCTTAGCAAGAAATGACACCATTAAGGGATAAGACGACAAAATGAACTACAAAAACACGCAAACCTAAACAATAATTCTCAAAAAAATGAGTGACAGTCAGGAAGCACTAGTTTTAAAATGACACTATTAAACCGAGCGAATTTAACCCCATTGACAACCTATAATCTATGAGGCCTGTATCTAATGAGATCAGATGATAACACTACAAAGCTCAACTAGTACTAGCAAAACTAAAAAGTCATTAAAATTTTTCGAAAACAATTAGTGTCGGTCATGAAAACCACTAACTATGAAACCCAAACATTATTACGGTTCCTTTTCCCTCATTCACAACAATGAGGCTGTCACTAACGATAATAGTTAATAAGACAAAAGTAAAATAATGATAACGCAAAAATCAAATGTTCACTATTGTTTTATGACAACAAATACCGTCAAATACGTTGATGATTTCAAACTATTGCAATCAGGCTCAATTAGAATACAAATGCACGTAGTACTCAAGAGAAGAAAAGCCAAAAACTTAAATCACCGCACGTGATAAAAAATGTTCTAAAAAACCGAAAACTCTTTTCTCACTCCACTTCCAAGCTTATTTGAAAACAAAAATTAAGTTTCAAATCCACTTGCTTTCTCCCTCGCTTTACTACAACATGCGGGATTAAAATCACCTTACTAATTTAATTTCTCAATGACGTGAAACAGCCGCAAAACTGTAAGATATTTAAAAAAAATAGCGAAAACAATCCCGGAAACGACTTGAAGTAAAAAAAATGATCATCCTCAGACCTAGTGCACACCTTACATAGTTATACAAAATATTTCGATACTAAATAACATGAAAAATATCATAAGAAAAGTACTGAAAATAAGAGGAAAAATAAGACAAGAAAAGTACCTGAAAATTGATATAGCACCTGATGAAACTTGCTACTCCAAAAATTTAAGTCTTGGCAAAAGACGTCGTAATAAAGGAAGCCCGCAAATAATGCTTCCAATTGAAAGATAACCGTACAAAATTGGTTCATAAAGAGAAAAGCCCACGAAAAGGCTAAGGAGATGACAAAGGACAAAATCAATAAAAAAACTCTTTTAAAATTCTGAAACATAAGACTCTACCAATAAACTAAAACGCCATTTCCGACTATTTTTAGCATAGCAAAATTAATTCATCTTCTAGATCAGTCACCAACCCAACACTTTGTAGAGAAAAACTAAATAACAATTAAAAAGCGGCAAAGAACCAACAACCTAAAATAGAAAATTACATAACTCAATTCAGTGAAAAAAGCTATGACTTGCTTCCAATTGTCTTCCCAACCATTATTCGGCAACAAAGTTTAAACATAGCTGGCAAATAGCCACCATTGACCCGCTTGACGCAAATTGGGATTGAAACAGAAAAAAATTAATAGATATAAATCGAGAGAATTTTTCTAAGTGTCAAAGTGTACTTATTTGGTAAGCAAATTCTGCATCTGCATAGTCGGCGTGTAAATTCTGAATACATACTAGTAATTCAGCCTAATGACTTAATTGGCTTAGGACTTTAATGAACGGGCCGTGTTCATCCCGTCTCTTTTGATTTTGCTCTTTTGACTTTGACCGTATTCGCTACATGATGTAATTCAATAGATGAAAGAATTTAAAATCCATTGAGTTGAAACAAGGAGTGAAGTAAGTAAACAATTAGTTAAGTAAATCATGACTTATGTAAAACAAAAAACGTGATCAAAAGGAAAAGCGAATTAAAAAAAGAAGAGCATCTAAATAACAGCCGTTGAGAGGCTGTCGGCGGCTATTAATAAAATAATCTCCTCGATCAGTCGCCCGTCCAACATCTGGCAGAAAAATTAAACAAGAAATATTAAAAAAAGAGCAAATAATCCGAAAAAATGTATAAATTATTATAGCAAAAAAAGCCATGTCTAGCTGTCAAGTGTTACTTCATAGCGGCAAGAACTGAAAATTAGCTTGATCAAACACTTGATCACAAAAAACTACAACGAGAAACAAAATAATTGAACCAATAGCCAACAAATTTTAAAACAAAACAGACAAAATTTGCTAAAACTAACTCAAAATTCTCCAACAAAAACAACTCAAAATTAATATCAATCGCAATTGAAGACAACAACAATTAATAAGAACTAAATTCAACCAAAAACTTCAACTGCAATTAAAAATTGAAGAGTACAAAAACTGCTAAAAAGCTTAAAACAATGCGAAACGAATAAAATAGCTTAAAATTGTACCTGGAAGTGCAATATTTGAAACAGAGATCTGAAAAACAGAGAGAGGAATTCAGTTCTGAGAATGGGGTAAGTCACGTGTGACCAAAAATTTCACTCAAATGAACAAAAAAAACTGCTATGAGTGAAAAACGTCACACGCATTTCGGTTGAAATTGTATGAAAGACTGAACAAAAAGCAGATTTGAAGTGATTGCGACATCAGAATGGTCGTTAAAAAAATCTTGACAAAAAAACAAGAGGGCCAAGCTATCGCTTCCCAGCCATTAAAACACCTTTGCCTGACTGTTTAAAAAACTGCGATCGAAACACTTCCAATTACAATTAGAAAAGAAACGTCGAAGACCAAATTTAAACAAAAAGTTACAGCGGAAATGCATAAACGACACGAAACAGTTCCAATAGACAGAAGGGTTGCAAGATTCAAACATATTTCTTATTAAACTATTTTATGAAAACCGAACCTTAGTTTGTTATGAATTAGAAAATAAACATACCCAGCAGATTGCCGGAAAATAGCCGCCGTTGATTCCAATAAGCATGATTGGGATTGAACGAATAGAATATATTGAAAAAAAAAGATTTTTGTACAAAAATATGTTTTAAGTCCGATTTATTTTGATGGCATTTCGTAGTTGAACTTCTGTTTCTTAGAGTTTCGTACTTCTGTTTCTTAGAGAGAGGCTACAGGGACTACTATCAACACCAATAAGCATTAGAGGTGGTAACTAAGACTTATAGGAACGACGTTCAAATAGCGGGCATCTAAAATTGGGCTTTATGGGTTTATCCCGTTTCTATTTCTGACTTCAATTTTTTATACCGACTCTGTTCATTTTGAATTGCTTTGCTTAGCAACTGATGTTCAAATTCACTTTTAGCAGAATGAGAGAAGAGAGAAACTAGCCTAGAGAAGTCAAAAAGATTTCACGCAAAATGTCGAAAAAGCGGCAAAATGGTAAAGCGAAAAAAAGTTTGACGAAGTAAAAAAAAATACGAGCGCAATAATAGCCGGCTGAGAAGATGAGGGCGGCTATTAATAATGTTTGATTAATAAATTTCTAACATGTAACATTAACCAAGTGGTCAGTTTAATTTACATGTTTCAGATTTTTTTTTAAAAAAAGCCGCACTTGATCAGAAAATTTCACTCGCTTGGCGAAATTTTTTCCACATCTACTTCTTGCTCGCTCGCTCGCTCGCTCTCTCTCTCTCTCTCTCTCTCTCTCTCTCTCTATCCTTTCTCTCGTCTCTCTCTCTCACTCTCTCTCTCTCATTCTCTCTCTATCTCAAAATACGACATGAACAAAAAAAACATTGTTGTTTCTGCTTATCAGATTTCTTCAAGAATTTGACCTAAACACTTTGTTTACACGCAATTGATTTTGTTTTCACTTCATGACACTCCAACAAAATTACCAAAAAAGACGCTCCATCAATACTCCACCAAGGCAGCACACCAATACAATCCAAATACTTTGGATTGTAAAACAAACATACCCGGCAGATTGCCGGAAAATAGCCGCCGTTGATTCCAATAAGCATGATTGGGATTGAACGAATAGAATATATTGAAAAAAAAGATTTTTGTACAAAAATATTTTTTAAGTCCGATTTATTTTGATGGCATTTCGTAGTTGAACATACTTCTGTTTCTTAGAGAGAGGCTACAGGGGCTACTATCAACACCAATAAGCATTAGAGGTGGTAACTAAGACTTATAGGAACGACGTGCAAATAGCGGGCATCTAAAATTGGGCTTTATGGGTTTATCCCGTTTCTATTTCTGACTTCAATTTTTTATACCGACTCTGTTCATTTTGAATTGCATTGCTTAGCAACTGATGTTCAAATTCACTTTTAGCAGAATGAGAGAAGAGAGAAACTAGCCTAGAGAAGTCAAAAAGATTTCACGCAAAATGTCGAAAAAGCGGCAAAATGGTAAAGCGAAAAAAAGTTTGACGAAGTAAAAAAACATAGCAGGACAAGTCTTGACGTACAATTCAAAGAATTTTCATTGACTACACAGAAAAACTAGACCTAGAAAGGACTATCAGTGAATTGAGAAAATCATTTTAAAAAAAATCAGAACAAAAAAATAAGAACAGAAAATCAATATCAAAATGCCGCATGTGAACAAAAAAACCACTAGCGAGAAATGAAAATTAAAATTCAAACAAAATACTAGGCCTAGAATGAGCTGCGAATGGATTGGGAAAACCATTTAGAAAAAAATCCGATCCAAAAAAATTGAAAAAACAGTAAAAATCAGAGTGAAATTGCCGCATGTGAACAAAAAACCACTACCGAGAAACCGAATTTTTGTTCAAACACCGTTTTCTCACTCTACTTTAAAATTAGAGCGAAAAAAATTCACGCTGCAAAACCACTCGCTTTTTCACTCCATTTCCTGTTTCGGCGTGACCAAAATCACTACTCCAATTTGACTTCAAAAATCATGAAAATGTGTGAACAAATCTTAAAAAAAAAACATAGCAGGACAAGTCCTGACGTACAATTCAAAGAATTTTCATTGACTAAACAGAAAAACTAGACCTAGAATGGACTATGAAAGAATTGAGAAAACCATTTTAAAAAAAATCAGAACAAAAAAATAAGAAATAAACAGAAAATCAATGTCAAAATGCCGCATGTGAACACAAAACCACTAGCGAGAAATGAAAATTTAATTTAAACAAAAAAACTAGGCCTAGAATGAGCTGTGAATGGATTGAGAAAACCATTTAGAAAAAAATCCGATCCAAAAAATCGAAAAAACAGTAAAAATCAAAGTGAAATTGCCGCATGTGAACAAAAAACCACTAGCGAGAAAGCGAATTTTTGTTCAAACACCGTTTTCTGACTCTACTTTAAATTTGGAGCGAAAAAATTTCACGCCGCAAAACCACTCGCTTTTTCGCTCCACTTCCTGTTTCGGCGTGACCAAAATCACTACTCCAATTTGACTTCAAAAATCATGAAAATGTGTGAACAGATCTTAAAAAAAAAAAAAAAAAAGACAGCGCCCCAATACAATTCAAATTCTTTGAATTGTAAAAAGACAGCGCCCCAATACAATTCAAATTCTTTGAATTGTAAAAAACGAGCGCAATAATAGCCGGCTGAGAAGATGAGGGCGGCTATTAATTAGGGTCGCTATAATAGCCTAGAAGATGAGGGCGGCTATAAATGAAACCATTCCCACGTACGTTTCATAACATTTGAGCAGTAAACTACCGCCAATTGAGTTCCAACTGATGAAATTGTGAATAGAGTGATTTAGAGCAGCCAGAACACAAAAAGCCAAGGGTTAAAAGCAAAAGTCTAGGGTTAAAAGCAAAAAGTATTAGCAGATCAAGCCCGGAAAAAAGTCTAAGACGGTCAAGCATAAGTTATTTTCTTAATTTACACATTTGATCTTGGCTATTACGATATTACCTATTTGAATAACATGTGTAAACAAAAAACGTAAAAAGTTGTATTAAAGTACCACCAGGACTAAAATAACAATGCTTGAAACTTTGTTCGAGAGCAATTAATATTATGTTACCTGGGATTTTTGTTTTCTGAAATGGGATTGAGAACACAATATGACCCATGACATAAATCCCATTCGATTCCACAAACACTTTCTCGTTGAACTCTGAAAGACGACAGATCCTGGAAAATGCAGAGCACACAGCCAACATACACGAAAAGTGTTTACCAGCGGTGGCCTCCGATTCCAAATCGTTTTCGCAGGAGTTGATGGAATGTGATGTCATCATCAGAAATCCCAGCAAGTGGGGCACAATTTGTCCACCCAAAGAATTGCTATCTCGCTTCACAACTGAGCAGTGAATTATTTCAGGTGAAAATGAGCAGAGTTTGGCAAAGATCCAACAGCAGGTCAGGCACAGATCAATACTTGAGAATGAGTCCAATCTTATATTGTTCACAAGCACCTAAACAACTCAAATTGTTGCCAATATATCAATACATTAATTAAAAGTCACGCAAAAATTGAAATATTGCCGCAAATGGTCTTATACACGTCCTTAAAATCCAAGAACACCAGTTCACGATTGCATCATTCTATCTGGTTTGCCCAATCCCAAACTTTTCATCCAAAACTCCATCAAATATCGGGCTACCAAACTGTACAACACACTGAAAACCAATTCAACTACCAGATGATGTGCAAAACCTAAACTTATCACAAGTCTCAAAAATTTACCATGATGTAAAAATTCTCTAAATTTTGCAAAATTATACCCTTGTTAAACATATTTTCGAACTTTGAAGTACCCAAAAAGATGCACCCTTGACTGCATGTTATAAGATATCTATTTATAAGTGCTGATTCGGGACAAAAAGTTTGACCCATCTAGCTCGTTGAGATATCGCGGTTTTTAGATTTTTCCCAGAAAAACTTTAAAAAAATTCGAAAAATTGCTGCCATCTAAATTAAAGCGCAGCGCAAATTATGGGAATGGAATAGATATAGGATAGAAACAGTGCTGAGTCAAAACTTTCTACTACATCGATTTAGGTATAAAATAAAACAACCAAAAAAAATGTTTTTTAATTAAATTTTATTTATAGCCTTAAAACTTACTGCATACAGGGTAGGACTTGGCGGACAGTACTGTCCCGTTTTCTATCCCTTCCAGGTATCTTCAATTTCAATTTTATTTTTCGTTTGTATTTACTTCATCACCTGGATAAAATAATCTCTCTCTCTCTCATCAAACATTAACAACAAATAAAAACTAAAAACTAATAAATCAACAAAACTGTACATGAAACGTCGAGTACGTACATGCTGTCAGAAGCACTAAAGTAGATACCATGAAGCGGTTCACGACTGCATCACTATCTGGTTTGCCCGAACTCAATGATTATTTCAACAATTGAATTCAACGTCAAAAGAACAAATTTACACACATTGAGAACTCTCAGAACCACAGCCCCAATTTGCACAAATCAATTACAAAGAACAGGTCCGACCATGGACACAAGCATAATCATCAGAAAACAACATAAATCAGCTAGCCATTCTGGAACCAGGTAGCAAATGCAAAATTCCACGATTTTGAAACTATCAAAAACAGAAAGGAAAAACATCAGAACTGTACAACTACATTATTACCATTAAAACCTTATGTATAAAACACCTAGTCTACTTTTTGCATCAATTTAAGAAACAAGAAAAGTATCCCAAAAGTCTTTAGAAACAACAGCTTGCAAATCAACAATCAGCAAAAACAATTTTATCAGCTATTAAAAATGGATAAAACTAAAATTAACCAATTTCTGAAAGTAGCAAACGTTCCATCAAATGGTACCAAACAAGCAACGAAAAATATCGTGAGCCATTTCACAAATGCATGCTAAAACAGTTGGTAAAGTCAAAATCACTGCTAATAACCAGAATTAAAAAATAAAGAATAGTAGAACCAAAAACAAAACAACAGAAAAAATGGAAACTGGATCAACAGGTGAGAGCTCCAAAAACCCCAACGCCACTGAACATTGAGAGCAACTTGGACGCAACATAAAAATTATTAGATACTAGATATTAAATTATTAGAAGACAATCAAGTAAAGAGACTAGCTAGACATCTCGAAAAAGTCTCACAATCGCAGCTTCTTAATCGTGATTTAGCAATAGCAGTATTCAACAACTATTGAGTAAAAATCAGATAAAAAGCCGATAAATCAACAAAACTGTACAGTTAACGTCAACAAATACATATCAGACAAACTAAAAAGAACAACAGGAGGCAGGCAATTCTTTTGCCACGCTGGCTGGTTTTGCCGACTCACCCATTCTTAAAAAAAACATTCAACGTCAAAAGACAAAAATTACACGCAATCAGAAACAATAAATGAACAATAAATCAACAAAAATTCACAATTAACGTCGCGCACATACATGTTATCAGATAAACTAAAGTGAAAAACAGGAGGTAGGTCACTCTTTCACCACTCTGGCTGGTTTCACTAAACCACTCATTCTTCAAAAAAAGAATTCCAAAAAAATTACTCTCAGAAGCACGGACTGAAACTGACGCACACATCAATCAATAAGAAGAGGTCCGACAGAAGACCTAGGAAAAATATACAAAAACGAGTTATCTCAGCTACTCTAAACTCAATAAAATTTTAGAAACCATTCACTGTAACCAATTAACTTACGCAATATCCAAGAAAATGAATCCTTTCAAAAACAGCAAAGAAAAACATGAGACATTTCACATTTCAAGTGCATGATCAAAACAGCTGGCAAAGAAAATCAGCGCCAACATTCAGATATAACAATTAAAGAATAATAAAATCAAGAACAAAACAACAAAAAGCATGGAAACTGGATCAACTAAAATCAACAGATGATAGCTCCAAAAACGCCACAACACATTCAACATCAAGAGCAAAAAATACGCAACATTTAAATTATCGGACACTAGATATTACACTATTAGAAAGCAATCAAGGAAAAGCACCAGCATCTCAAAAAAGTCTCAGAACCACAGCTTAATCATGATTCAGCAATAGCGATACTCATCATCTAATCAGTACAAATCAGACCTAGAGCCAATAAATCAACAAAATTTTACAGTTAACGTCGAGCACATACATGTTATCTACTGGGTTTGCTACACGGCTCATTTTTCAGAAAACGAATTCAACGTCAAAAAACAAAAAAACGCACACAATCAGGACTCTCAGAAGCACAGACTGAAACTGACTCACACATCAATCATTAAGAAGAGGTCCGACAGAAGACCTAGGAAAAATATACAAAAACGAGTTATCTCAGCTACTCTAAACTCAATAAAATTTTAGAAACCATTCACTGTAACCAATTAACTTACGCAATATCCAAGAAAATGAATCCTTTCAAAAAGCGAAAAAACATCAGAACTGTACAACTACATTATTACCATTAAAACTTATAAAATAGGTACTGAATTTTTGGCATTTCAATTTAAGAAGTCTTTATACAAAAACTTCAAAAAGACTAAAATATCTCAAAATTCTTTCGAAACAACAGCTTTCAAATCAAGAGTCAGCAAAAACAAAATCTATCACCTATTAAAATTGAATCAGACTTAAAGTTCAAACAAAAATTAACAAACTTGTGAAAATAGCATACGTGCCATAAACGGGTACCAGAAAAGCAACGAAAAACATCATGAGACATTTCACAAGTGCATGATCAAAACAGCTGGCTAAGAAAATCAGCGCCAACATTCAGAATTAACAATTAAAGAATAATACAATCAAGAACAAAACAACAAAAAACATGGAAACTGGATCAGCTAAAGTCAACAGATGAGAGCTCCAAAAACGCCACAACACACTCAACATCAAGAACAAAAAATACGCAACATTAAAATTAATGGACACTAGATATTAAACTATTAGAAAGCAATCAAGGAAAAGCACTAGCATGACATCTCGAAAAAGTCTCAGAACCACAGCTTAATCATGATTCAGCAATAGCGATACTCATCATCTATTCAGTACAAATCAGACCTAGAGCCAATAAATCAAAAAAATTTACAGTTAACGTCGAGCACATACATGTTATCTACTCGGTTTGCTACCCTTCTAATCTTTCAGAAAACGAATTCAACGTCAAAAAACAAAAAAATGCACACAATCAGGACTCTCAGAAGCACACACTGAAACTGACGCACAGATCAATCACAATGAAGAGGTCTGACCGAAGACCTGGGAAGAACAAACAAAAACGAGTTATCTCATCTTTTCGAAACAGAATAAAATTTTAAGAAACCATTTATTATAATCGAATAACTTAACGCAATATCCAAGGAATTGAAAACTTTCAAACAGCGAGAAAAACATCAAAAAAAGTACATATATATTATTACCATTAAAACATATGAATAAAATACCTACTCAATTTTTGGCATGTCAATTTAAGAAGTCTATGCAAAAACTTCTTTTCCAAAAGACTAAGACTTCCGAAACAACAAGTTGTAAATCAATAACAAATCAATCAGTCAGCAATAACAAAATCTATCAGCTATTAAATTGGAGCATTAAGTTCAAAAAAACTATCAAGATTGTGAAAGTAGCATAGGTGCCAGAAAATGATACCAAAAAGGCAACGAAAAACATAATTAGCTATTCAACAAGTGCATGATCAAAACAGTTGACAAAATTACTGCTAACAACCAGAATTAACAATTAAAAAATAATAAATTCAAGAATAAAACAACAAAAAACAAGGAAACTGGACCTACTAAAGTCAACAGATGAGAGCTCCAAAAACCTTCAAACCATCAGGAGCAACCTGTACGCAACATAAAAATTATTAGATACTAAATATTAAATTATTAGAAAGCAATCAAGAAAAAACATTAGCATGACATCTCGATACAGTCTCAGAACCAAGCTTAAAAATCATGATTCAGCAGTAGCGACATTCATAATCTATTCAGTAAAAATCGGAGCTAGAGCCATTAAATCAACAATATTTCACAGTTAACGTCGAGCACATATATGTTGTCAGATAAATTAAAGTGAAAAACAAGAGATAGGTCATTCTTTCACCACTCAGGCCGGTTTGCTAAACCACTCATTCTTCAAAAAACGAGTTCAACATCAAAAAAAATTACACGCAATCAGAACTCTCGAAGCACTGACTGAAACAGACGCACACATCAATCACTAAGAAGAGGTCCGAGAGATAACCTAGGAAAAATAAAAAAAAACGAATTATCTCAGCTACTAGAAACTCAATAAAATTTTAGAAACCATTTACTGCAATCGAACAACTTCCAACGAAAATCACCGACAACAAACAGAATTAACAATTAGAGAATAATAAAATCAAGAACAAAACAAAAAAAAACATGGAAACTGGATCAGCTAAAGTCAACAGATGAGAGCTCCAAAAACGCCACAACACACTCAACATCAAGAACAAAAAATACGCAACATTAAAATTAATGGACACTAGATATTAAACTATTAGAAAGCAATCAAGGAAAAGCACTCGCATGACATCTCGAAAAAGTCTCAGAACCACAGCTTAATCATGATTCAGCAATAGCGATACTCATCATCTATTCAGTACAAATCAGACCTAGAGCCAATAAATCAACAAAATTTTACAGTTAACGTCGAGCACATACATGTTATCTACTCGGTTTGCTACCCCGCTCATTTTTCAGAAAACGAATTCAACGTCAAAAAACAAAAAAAACGCACACAATCAGGACTCTCAGAAGCACAGACTGAAACTGACTCACACATCAATCATTATGAAGAGGTCCGACAGAAGACCTAGGAAAAATATACAAAAACGAGTTATCTCAGCTACTCTAAACTCAATAAAATTTTAGAAACCATTTACTGTAACCAATTAACTTACGCAATATCCAAGAAAATGAATCCTTTCAAAAAGCGAAAAAACATCAGAACTGTACAACTACATTATTACCATTAAAACTTATAAAATACGTACTAAATTTTTGGCATTTCAATTTAAGAAGTCTTTATACAAAAACTTCAAAAAGACTAAAATATCTCAAAATTCTTTCGAAACAACAGCTTTCAAATCAAGAGTCAGCAATAACAAAATTTATCCTCCAGTAAAATGGGATCGGACTTAAAGTCCAAACAAAAATTAACAAACTCGTGAAAGTAGCATACGTGCCATAAACGGGTACCAGAAAAGCAAAGAAAAACATGAGACATTTCACATTTCAAGTGCATGATCAAAACAGCTGGCAAAGAAAATCAGCGCCAACATTCAGATATAACAATTAAAGAATAATAAAATCAAGAACAAAACAACAAAAAGCATGGAAACTGGATCAACTAAAGTCAACAGATGATAGCTCCAAAAACGCCACAACACATTCAACATCAAGAGCAAAAAATACGCAACATTTAAATTATCGGACACTAGATATTAAACTATTAGAAAGCAATCAAGGAAAAGCACCAGCATGACATCTCAAAAAAGTCTCAGAACCACAGCTTAATCATGATTCAGCAATAGCGATACTCATCATCTAATCAGTACAAATCAGACCTAGAGCCAATAAATCAACAAAATTTTACAGTTAACGTCGAGCACATACATGTTATCTACTGGGTTTGCTACACGGCTCATTTTTCAGAAAACGAATTCAACGTCAAAAAACAAAAAAACGCACACAATCAGGACTCTCAGAAGCACAGACTGAAACTGACTCACACATCAATCATTAAGAAGAGGTCCGACAGAAGACCTAGGAAAAATATACAAAAACGAGTTATCTCAGCTACTCTAAACTCAATAAAATTTTAGAAACCATTCACTGTAACCAATTAACTTACGCAATATCCAAGAAAATGAATCCTTTCAAAAAGCGAAAAAACATCAGAACTGTACAACTACATTATTACCATTAAAACTTATAAAATACGTACTGAATTTTTGGCATTTCAATTTAAGAAGTCTTTATACAAAAACTTCAAAAAGACTAAAATATCTCAAAATTCTTTCGAAACAACAGCTTTCAAATCAAGAGTCAGCAAAAACAAAATCTATCACCTATTAAAATTGAATCAGACTTAAAGTTCAAACAAAAATTAACAAACTTGTGAAAATAGCATACGTGCCATAAACGGGTACCAGAAAAGCAACGAAAAACATCATGAGACATTTCACAAGTGCATGATCAAAACAGCTGGCTAAGAAAATCAGCGCCAACATTCAGAATTAACAATTAAAGAATAATACAATCAAGAACAAAACAACAAAAAACATGGAAACTGGATCAGCTAAAGTCAACAGATGAGAGCTCCAAAAACGCCACAACACACTCAACATCAAGAACAAAAAATACGCAACATTAAAATTAATGGACACTAGATATTAAACTATTAGAAAGCAATCAAGGAAAAGCACTAGCATGACATCTCGAAAAAGTCTCAGAACCACAGCTTAATCATGATTCAGCAATAGCGATACTCATCATCTATTCAGTACAAATCAGACCTAGAGCCAATAAATCAAAAAAATTTTACAGTTAACGTCGAGCACATACATGTTATCTACTCGGTTTGCTACCCTTCTAATCTTTCAGAAAACGAATTCAACGTCAAAAAACAAAAAAATGCACACAATCAGGACTCTCAGAAGCACACACTGAAACTGACGCACAGATCAATCACAATGAAGAGGTCTGACCGAAGACCTGGGAAGAACAAACAAAAACGAGTTATCTCATCTTTTCGAAACAGAATAAAATTTTAAGAAACCATTTATTATAATCGAATAACTTAACGCAATATCCAAGGAATTGAAAACTTTCAAACAGCGAGAAAAACATCAAAAAAGTACATATATATTATTACCATTAAAACATATGAATAAAATACCTACTCAATTTTTGGCATGTCAATTGAAGAAGTCTATGCAAAAACTTCTTTTCCAAAAGACTAAGACTTCCGAAACAACAAGTTGTAAATCAATAACAAATCAATCAGTCAGCAATAACAAAATCTATCAGCTATTAAATTGGAGCATTAAGTTCAAAAAAACTATCAAGATTGTGAAAGTAGCATAGGTGCCAGAAAATGATACCAAAAAGGCAACGAAAAACATAATTAGCTATTCAACAAGTGCATGATCAAAACAGTTGACAAAATTACTGCTAACAACCAGAATTAACAATTAAAAAATAATAAATTCAAGAATAAAACAACAAAAAACAAGGAAACTGGACCTACTAAAGTCAACAGATGAGAGCTCCAAAAACCTTCAAACCATCAGGAGCAACCTGTACGCAACATAAAAATTATTAGATACTAAATATTAAATTATTAGAAAGCAATCAAGAAAAAACATTAGCATGACATCTCGATACAGTCTCAGAACCAAGCTTAAAAATCATGATTCAGCAGTAGCGACATTCATAATCTATTCAGTAAAAATCGGAGCTAGAGCCATTAAATCAACAATATTTCACAGTTAACGTCGAGCACATATATGTTGTCAGATAAATTAAAGTGAAAAACAAGAGATAGGTCATTCTTTCACCACTCAGGCCGGTTTGCTAAACCACTCATTCTTCAAAAAACGAGTTCAACATCAAAAAAATTACACGCAATCAGAACTCTCGAAGCACTGACTGAAACAGACGCACATATCAATCACTAACAAGAGGTCCGAGAGATAACCTAGGAAAAATAAAAAAAAACGAATTATCTCAGCTACTAGAAACTCAATAAAATTTTAGAAACCATTTACTGTAATCGAACAACTTCCAACGAAAATCACCGACAACAAACAGAATTAACAATTAGAGAATAATAAAATCAAGAACAAAACAACAAAAAACATGGAAACTGGATCAGCTAAAGTCAACAGATGAGAGCTCCAAAAACGCCACAACACACTCAACATCAAGAACAAAAAATACGCAACATTAAAATTAATGGACACTAGATATTAAACTATTAGAAAGCAATCAAGGAAAAGCACTAGCATGACATCTCGAAAAAGTCTCAGAACCACAGCTTAATCATGATTCAGCAATAGCGATACTCATCATCTATTCAGTACAAATCAGACCTAGAGCCAATAAATCAACAAAATTTTACAGTTAACGTCGAGCACATACATGTTATCTACTCGGTTTGCTACCCCGCTCATTTTTCAGAAAACGAATTCAACGTCAAAAAACAAAAAAAAACGCACACAATCAGGACTCTCAGAAGCACAGACTGAAACTGACTCACACATCAATCATTATGAAGAGGTCCGACAGAAGACCTAGGAAAAATATACAAAAACGAGTTATCTCAGCTACTCTAAACTCAATAAAATTTTAGAAACCATTTACTGTAACCAATTAACTTACGCAATATCCAAGAAAATGAATCCTTTCAAAAAGCGAAAAAACATCAGAACTGTACAACTACATTATTACCATTAAAACTTATAAAATACGTACTAAATTTTTGGCATTTCAATTTAAGAAGTCTTTATACAAAAACTTCAAAAAGACTAAAATATCTCAAAATTCTTTCGAAACAACAGCTTTCAAATCAAGAGTCAGCAAAAACAAAATCTATCACCTATTAAAATTGGATCAGACTTAAAGTTCAAACAAAAATTAACAAACTTGTGAAAATAGCATACGTGCCATAAACGGGTACCAGAAAAGCAACGAAAAACATCATGAGACATTTCACAAGTGCATGATCAAAACAGCTGGCAAAGAAAATCAGCGCCAACATTCAGAATTTACAATTAAAGAATAATACAATCAAGAACGAAACAACAAAAAACATGGAAACTGGATCAGCTAAAGTCAACAGATGAGAGCTCCAAAAACGCCACAAAACACTCAACATCAAGAACAAAAAATACGCAACATTAAAATTAATGGACACTAGATATTAAACTATTAGAAAGCAATCAAGGAAAAGCACTAGCATGACATCTCGAAAAAGTCTCAGAACCACAGCTGAATCATGATTCAGCAATAGCCATATTCATCTATTCAGTAAAAATCAGCCAGAGCTAATAAATCAACAAAACTTCACAGTTAACGTTGAGCAAATACATATTATCAGATAAACTAAAGTGAAAAACAAGAGGTAGATCATTCTTTCACCACTCTGGCTGGTTTCGCTAAACCACTCATTCTTCAAAAAACGCATTAAACGTCAAAAGACAAAAATTACACGCAATCAGAACTCTGAAAAGCACTGACTGAAACTGACGGAAGAAGAGGTCCAACCAAAGACCTAGGAAACCCGAAACAGAAAAAAACCATAGAACCCATTTATTGAATACGAGTAACTTAACGATATATCCAAGGATTTGAACACTCTCAAAAATCAAGAAAAACATCAGATCTGTACAACTACATTATTACCATCAAAACTTACAAAAACCTACTCTATTTTTCGCATGTCAATTTAAGAAATCTTAATACAAAAAAGTTCTTTTCAAGAAGACGGTAAAACATCTCAACAATCTTTCGAAACAACAGGTTGCAAATCAAGAGTCAGCAATAACAAAATTTATCAGCTAATCAAATTGGATCAGACTGAAAGTTCAAACGAAACGGATCAAACTTGTGAAAGTAGCATACGTGCCATAAACGGGTACCAGAAAAGCAACTAAGAACATCATGAGACATTTCACAAGTGCATGACCAAAATAGTTTGCAAAGTCAAAATCACCGCCAATAATCAGAATTGACAGTTAAATATAAAATTAACAAAACCACAAAAAAACTGGATGAACAAAGTGAACAGATAAGAGCTCGAAAAACCCCAGAACCCGCTGAACGTCAAGAGCAACTTGTACGCAACAAAATTTTTAGATACTAGTTATTAAATTATTAGAAAGCAATCAAGAAAAGACACTAGCTAGACATCTCAAAAAACGTCTCAGAACCACAGCTTCAAAATCATGATTCAGCAATTGCGATATTCATCATCTATTCAGTTAAAATCGGAGCTAGAACCAATCAATCAACAAAAATTCACCGTTTACGTCGAGCACATATATCTTATCAGATAAATTAAAGTGAAGAACAGGAGGTAGATCATTCTTTCACCACTCTGTCTGGTTTCGCTAAACCACTCAATCTTCAAAAAACGAATTCAACGTCAGAAGACAAAATACACGCAATCAGAACTCTCAGAAGCACAGACTAAAACTGACGCACACATCAATCACGTAGAAGATGGCCGACCGCAGCCCTAGGAAAAATGACAAAAAAGACAAGTTACAACAGCTACTCGAAACTGAAAAAACTTAAGAACCCATTTATTCTGAACGAATAACTGAACGCAATATACCAGAATTTGAACACATCCAAAGAGCAAGACTAACATCAGAACTGTACATATACATCATTACCAATAAAACTTATGAAAAATACACTCTATTTTTCGCACGACAATTTAAGAAATCTTCAATTAAAAAAACTTTTGGGAAGGACTGTAAAACATATCGAAAGCCTTTCGAAACAACAGCTTGCAAATCAAGAGTCAGCAATAACAAAATTGATCAGCTAATCAAAATGGATCAGACTGAAAGTTCAAACGAAACAGAACAAACTTGTGAAAGTTGCATACGTGCCATAAACGGGTACCAGAAAAGCAACTAAGAACATCATGAGACATTTCACAAGTTCATGACCAAAATAGTTTGCAAAGTCAAAATCACCGCCAATAATCAGAATTGACAGTTAAAAATAAAATGAACAAAACACACAAAAAAACTGGATGAAATAAAGTGAACAGATAAGAGCTCGAAAAACCCCAGAACCCGCTGAACGTCAAGAGCAACTTGTACGCAACAAAATTTTTAGATACTAGTTATTAGCTTATTATTAAGCAATCAAGAAAAGACACTAGCTAGACATCTCAAAAACGTCTCAGAACCACAGCTTCAAAATCATGATTCAGCAATTGCGATATTCATCATCTATTCAGTTAAAATTGGAGCTAGAACCAATCAATCAACAAAAATTCACCGTTTACGTCGAGCACATATATCTCATCAGATAAATAAAAGTGAAGAACAGGAGGTAGATCATTCTTTCACCAATCTGGCTGGTTTCGCTAAACCACTCATTCTTCAAAAAACGAATTCAACGTCAGAAGACAAAATACACGCAATTAGAACTCTCAGAAGCACAGACTAAAACTGACGCATACATCAATCACGTAGAAGATGGCCGACCGCAGCCCTAGAAAAAATGACAAAAAAGACAAGTTACAACAGCTACTCGAAACTGAAAAAAACTTAAGAACCCATTTATTCTGAACGAATAACTAAACGCAATATACCAGAATTTGAACACATTCAAAAAGCAAGACTAACATCAGAACTGTACATATACATCATTACCAATAAAACTTATGAAAAATACACTCTATTTTTCGCACGACAATTTAAGAAATCTTCAAACAAAAAAACTTTTGGGAAGGACTGTAAAACATATCGAAAGCCTTTCGAAACAACAGCTTGCAAATCAAGAGTCAGCAATAAAAAAATTGATCAGCTAATCAAAATGGATCAGACTGAAAGTTCAAACGAAACAGAACAAACTTGTGAAAGTTGCATACGTGCCATAAACGGGTACCAGAAAAGCAACTAAGAACATCATGAGACATTTCACAAGTGCATGACCAAAATAGTTTGCAAAGTCAAAATCACCGCCAATAATCAGAATTGACAGTTGAAAATAAAATGAACAAAACACACAAAAAAACTGGATGAAATAAAGTGAACAGATAAGAGCTCGAAAAACCCCAGAACCCGCTGAACGTCAAGAGCAACTTGTACGCAACAAAAATTTTAGATACTAGTTATTAAATTATTATTAAGCAATCAAGAAAAGACACTAGCTAGACATCTCAAAAAACGTCTCAGAACCACAGCTTCAAAATCATGATTCAGCAATTGCGATATTCATCATCTATTCAGTTAAAATCGGAGCTAGAGCCAATCAATCAACAAAAATTCACCGTTTACGTCGAGCACATATATCTCATCAGATAAATAAAAGTGAAGAACAGGAGGTAGATCATTCTTTCACCAATCTGGCTGGTTTCGCTAAACCACTCATTCTTCAAAAAACGAATTCAACGTCAGAAGACAAAATACACGCAATCAGAACTCTCAGAAGCACAGACTAAAACTGACGCACACATCAATCACGTAGAAGATGGCCGACCGCATCCCTAGGAAAAATGACAAAAAAGACAAGTTACAACAGCTACTCGAAACTGAAAAAAACCTAAGAACCCATTTAATCTGAACGAATAACTAAACGCAATTTACCAGAATTTGAAGACATTCAAAAAGCAAGACTAACATCAGAACTGTACATATACATCAATACCAACAAAACTTATGAAAAATACACTCTATTTTTCGCACGACAATTTAAGAAATCTTCAAACAAAAAAACTTTTGGGAAGGACTGTAAAACATATCGAAAGCCTTTCGAAACAACAGCTTGCAAATCAAGAGTCAGCAATAACAAAATTGATCAGCTAATCAAAATGGATCAGACTGAAAGTTCAAACGAAACAGAACAAACTTGTGAAAGTTGCATACGTGCCATAAACGGGTACCAGAAAAGCAACTAAGAACATCATGAGACATTTCACAAGTGCATGACCAAAATAGTTCGCAAAGTCAAAATCACCGCCAATATTCAGAATTGACAGTTAAAAATAAAATGAACAAAACACACAAAAAAACTGGATGAAATAAAGTGAACAGATAAGAGCTCGAAAAACCCCAGAACCCGCTGAACGTCAAGAGCAACTTGTACGCAACAAAATTTTTAGATACTAGTTATTAAATTATTATTAAGCAATCAAGAAAAGACACTAGCTTCAAATCTCAAAAAACGTCTCAGAACCACAGCTTCAAAATCATGATTCAGCAATTGCGATATTCATCATCTATTCAGTTAAAATCTGAGCTAGAGCCAATCAATCAACAAAAATTCACCGTTTACGTCGAGCACATATATCTCATCAGATAAATTAAAGTGAAGAACAGGAGGTAGATCATTCTTTCACCAATCTGGCTGGTTTCGCTAAACCACTCATTCTTCAAAAAACGAATTTAACGTCAGAAGACAAAATACACGCAATCAGAACTCTCAGAAGCACAGACTAAAACTGACGCACACATCAATCACGTAGAAGATGGCCGACCGCAGCCCTACGAAAAATGACAAATAAGACAAGTTACAACAGCTACTCGAAACTGAAAAAAACTTAAGAACCCATTTATTCTGAACGAATAACTAAACGCAATATACCAGAATTTGAACACATTCAAAAAGCAAGACTAACATCAGAACTGTACATATACATCATTACCAATAAAAGTTGTGAAAAATACTCTATTTTTCGCACGAAAATTTAAGAAATCTTCAAAAAAACTTTTGGGAAGGACTGTAAAACATATCGAAAGCCTTTCGAAACAACAGCTTGCAAATCAAGAGTCAGCAATAACAAAATTGATCAGCTAATCAAAATGGATCAGACTGAAAGTTCAAACGAAACACAACAAACTTGTGAAAGTTGCATACGTGCCATAAACGGGTACCAGAAAAGCAACTAAGAACATCATGAGACATTTCACAAGTGCATGACCAAAATAGTTCGCAAAGTCAAAATCACCGCCAATAATCAGAATTGACAGTTAAAAATAAAATGAACAAAACACACAAAAAAACTGGATGAAATAAATTGAACAGATAAGAGCTCGAAAAACCCCAGAACCCGCTGAACGTCAAGAGCAACTTGTACGCAACAAAATTTTTAGATACTAGTTATTAAATTATTATTAAGCAATCAAGAAAAGACACTAGCTTGACATCTCAAAAAACGTCTCAGAACCACAGCTTCAAAATCATGATTCAGCAATTGCGATATTCATCATCTATTCAGTTAAAATCTGAGCTAGAGCCAATCAATCAACAAAAATTCACCGTTTACGTCGAGCACATATATCTCATCAGATAAATTAAAGTGAAGAACAGGAGGTAGATCATTCTTTCACCAATCTGGCTGGTTTCGCTAAACCACGCATTCTTCAAAAAACGAATTCAACGTCAGAAGACAAAATACACGCAATCCGAACTCTCAGAAGCACAGACTAAAACTGACGCACACATCAATCACGTAGAAGATGGCCGACCGCAGCCCTAGGAAAAATGACAAAAAAGACAAGTTACAACAGCTACTCGAAACTGAAAAAAAACTTAAGAACCCATTTATTCTGAACGAATAACTAAACGCAATATACCAGAGTTTGAACACATTCAAAAAGCAAGACTAACATCAGAACTGTACATATACATCATTACCAATAAAACTTATGAAAAATACACTCTATTTTTCGCACGACATTTTAAGAAATCTTCAAACAAAAAAACTTTCGGGAAGGACTGTAAAACATATCGAAAGCCTTTCGAAACAACAGCTTGCAAATCAAGAGTCAGCAATAACAAAATTGATCAGCTAATCAAAATGGATCAGACTGAAAGTTCAAACGAAACAGAACAAACTTGTGAAAGTTGCATACGTGCCATAAACGGGTACCAGAAAAGCAACTAAGAACATCATGAGACATTTCACAAGTGCATGACCAAAATAGTTCGCAAAGTCAAAATCACCGCCAATAATCAGAATTGACAGTTAAAAATAAAATGAACAAAACACAAAAAAATGGCTGAAATAAAGTGAACAGATAAGAGCTCGAAAAACCCCAGAACCCGCTGAACGTCAAGAGCAACTTGTACGCAACAAAATTTTTAGATACTAGTTATTAAATTATTATTAAGCAATCAAGAAAAGACACTAGCTTGACATCTCAAAAAACGTCTCAGAACCACAGCTTCAAAATCATGATTCAGCAATTGCGATATTCATCATCTATTCAGTTAAAATCTTGAGCTAGAGCCAATCAATCAACAAAAATTCACCGTTTACGTCGAGCACATATATCTCATCAGATAAATTAAAGTGAAGAACAGGAGGTAGATCATTCTTTCACCAATCTGGCTGGTTTCGCTAAACCACTCATTCTTCAAAAAACGAATTCAACGTCAGAAGACAAAATACACGCAATCAGAACTCTCAGAAGCACAGACTAAAACTGACGCACACATCAATCACGTAGAAGATGGCCGAACGCAGCCCTACGAAAAATGACAAATAAGACAAGTTACAACAGCTACTCGAAACTGAAAAACAACTTAAGAACCCATTTATTCTGAACGAATAACTAAACGCAATATACCAGAATTTGAACACATTCAAAAAGCAAGACTAACATCAGAACTGTACATATACATCATTACCAATAAAAGTTGTGAAAAATACACTCTAATTTTCGCACGAAAATTTAAGAAATCTTCAAACAAAAAAACTTTTGGGAAGGACTGTAAAACATATCGAAAGCCTTTCGAAACAACAGCTTGCAAATCAAGAGTCAGCAATAACAAAATTGATCAGCTAATCAAAATGGATCAGACTGAAAGTTCAAACGAAACACAACAAACTTGTGAAAGTTGCATACGTGCCATAAACGGGTACCAGAAAAGCAACTAAGAACATCATGAGACATTTCACAAGTGCATGACCAAAATAGTTCGCAAAGTCAAAATCACCGCCAATAATCAGAATTGACAGTTAAAAATAAAATGAACAAAACACAAAAAAAATGGCTGAAATAAAGTGAACAGATAAGAGCTCGAAAAACCCCAGAACCCGCTGAACGTCAAGAGCAACTTGTACGCAACAAAATTTTAAGATACTAGTTATTAAATTATTATTAAGCAATCAAGAAAAGACACTAGCTTGACATCTCAAAAAACGTCTCAGAACCACAGCTTCAAAATCATGATTCAGCAATTGCGATATTCATCATCTATTCAGTTAAAATCTGAGCTAGAGCCAATCAATCAACAAAAATTCACCGTTTACGTCGAGCACATATATCTCATCAGATAAATTAAAGCGAAGAACAGGAGATAGATCATTCTTTCACCAATCTGGCTGGTTTCGCTAAACCACGCATTCTTCAAAAAACGAATTCAACGTCAGAAGACAAAATACACGCAATCCGAACTCTCAGAAGCACAGACTAAAACTGACGCACACATCAATCACGTAGAAGATGGCCGACCGCAGCCCTAGGAAAAATGACAAAAAAGACAAGTTACAACAGCTACTCGAAACTGAAAAAAACTTAAGAACCCATTTATTCTGAACGAATAACTAAACGCAATATACCAGAATTTGAACACATTCAAAAAGCAAGACTAACATCAGAACTGTACATATACATCATTACCAATAAAACTTATGAAAAATACACTCTATTTTTCGCACGACATTTTAAGAAATCTTCAAACAAAAAAACTTTTGGGAAGGACTGTAAAACATATCGAAAGCCTTTCGAAACAACAGCTTGCAAATCAAGAGTCAGCAAAAACAAAATTGATCAGCTAATCAAAATGGATCAGACTGAAAGTTCCAACGAAACAGAACAAACTTGTGAAAGTTGCATACGTGCCATAAACGGGTACCAGAAAAGCAACTAAGAACATCATGAGACATTTCACAAGTGCATGACCAAAATGGTTCGCAAAGTCAAAATCACCGCCAATAATCAGAATTGACAGTTAAAAATAAAATGAACAAAACAAAAAAAATGGCTGAAATAAAGTGAACAGATAAGAGCTCGAAAAACCCCAGAACCCGCTGAACGTCAAGAGCAACTTGTATGCAACAAAATTTTTAGATACTAGTTATTAAATTATTATTCAGCAATCAAGAAAAGACACTAGCTAGACATCTCAAAAAACGTCTCAGAACCACAGCTTCAAAATCATGATTCAGCAATTGCGATATCATCTATTCAGTTAAAATCTGAGCTAGAGCCAATCAATCAACAAAAATTCACCGTTTACGTCGAGCACATATATCTCATCAGATAAATTAAAGTGAAGAACAGGAGGTAGATCATTCTTTCACCAATCTGGCTGGTTTCGCTAAACCACTCATTCTTCAAAAAACGAATTCAACGTCAGAAGACAAAATACACGCAATCAGAACTCTCAGAAGCACAGACTAAAACTGACGCACACATCAATCACGTAGAAGATGGCCGACCGCAGCCCTACGAAAAATGACAAAAAAGACAAGTTACAACAGCTACTCGAAACTGAAAAAAACTTAAGAACCCATTTATTCTGAACGAATAACTAAACGCAATATACCAGAATTTGAACACATTCAAAAAGCAAGACTAACATCAGAACTGTACATATACATCATTACAAATAAAACTTATGAAAAATACACTCTATTTTTCGCACAATTTAAGAAATCTTCAAACAAAAAAACTTTTGGGAAGGACTGTAAAACATATCGAAAGCCTTTCGAAACAACAGCTTGCAAATCAAGAGTCAGCAATAACAAAATTGATCAGCTAATCAAAATGGATCAGACTGAAAGTTCAAACGAAACACAACAAACTTGTGAAAGTTGCATACGTGCCATAAACGGGTACCAGAAAAGCAACTAAGAACATCATGAGACATTTCACAAGTGCATGACCAAAATAGTTCGCAAAGTCAAAATCACCGCCAACAATCAGAATTGACAGTTAAAAATAAAATGAACAAAACACACAAAAAAACTGGATGAAATAAAGTGAACAGATAAGAGATCGAAAAACCCCAGAACCCGCTGAACGTCAAGAGCAACTTGTACGCAACAAAATTTTTAGATACTAGTTATCAAATTATTATTAAGCAATCAAGAAAAGACACTAGCTAGACATCTCAAAAAACGTCTCAGAACCACAGCTTCAAAATCATCATTCAGCAATTGCGATATTCATCATCTATTCAGTTAAAATCTGAGCTAGAGCCAATCAATCAAAAAAAAATTCACCGTTTACGTCGAGCACATATATCTCATCAGATAAATTAAAGTGTAGAACAGGAGGTAGATCATTCTTTCACCAATCTGGCTGGTTTCGCTAAACCACTCATTCTTCAAAAAACGAATTCAACGCCAGAAGACAAAATACACGCAATCAGAACTCTCAGAAGCACAGACTAAAACTGACGCACACATCAATCACGTAGAAGATGGCCGATCGCAGCCCTAGGAAAAATGACAAAAAAGACAAGTTACAACAGCTACTCGAAACTGAAAAAAACTTAAGAACCCATTTATTCTGAACGAATAACTAAACGCAATATACCAGAATTTGAACACATTCAAAAAGCAAGACTAACATCAGAACTGTACATATACATCATTACCAATAAAACTTATGAAAAATACACTCTATTTTTCGCACGACAATTTAAGAAATCTTCAAACAAAAAAGTTTTGGGAAGGACTGTAAAACATATCGAAAGCCTTTCGAAACAACAGCTTGCAAATCAAGAGTCAGCAATAACAAAATTGATCAGCTAATCAAAATGGATCAGACTGAAAGTTCAAACGAAACAGAACAAACTTGTGAAAGTTGCATACGTGCCATAAACGGGTACCAGAAAAGCAACTAAGAACATCATGAGACATTTCACAAGTGCATGACCAAAATAGTTCGCAAAGTCAAAATCACCGCCAATAATCAGAATTGACAGTTAAAAATAAAATGAACAAAACACACAAAAAAACTGGATGAAATAAAGTGAACAGATAAGAGCTCGAAAAACCCCAGAACCCGCTGAACGTCAAGAGCAACTTGTACGCAACAAAATTTTTAGATACTAGTTATTAAATTATTATTAAGCAATCAAGAAAAGACACTAGCTAGACATCTCAAAAAACATCTCAGAACCACAGCTTCAAAATCATGATTCAGCAATTGCGATATTCATCATCTATTCAGTTAAAATTGGAGCTAGAGCCAATCAATCAACAAAACTTCACCGTTTACGTCGAGCACAAATATCTCATCAGTTAAATTAAAATGAAGAACAGGAGGTAGATCATTCTTTCACCAATCTGGCTGGTTTCGCTAAACCACTCATTCTTCAAAAAACGAATTCAACGTCAGAAGACAAAATACACGCAATCAGAACTCTCAGAAGCACAGACTAAAACTGACGCACACATCAATCACGTAGAAGATGGCCGACCGCAGCCCTAGGAAAAATGACAAAAAAGACAAGTTACAACAGCTACTCGAAACTGAAAAAAACTTAAGAACCCATTTATTCTGAACGAATAACTAAACGCAATATATCAGAATTTGAACACATTCAAAAAGCAAGACTAACATCAGAACTGTACATATACATCATTACCAATAAAACTTATGAAAAATACACTCTATTTTTCGCACGACATTTTAAGAAATCTTCAAACAAAAAAACTTTTGGGAAGGACTGTAAAACATATCGAAAGCCTTTCGAAACAACAGCTTGCAAATCAAGAGTCAGCAATAACAAAATTGATCAGCTAATCAAAATGGATCAGACTGAAAGTTCAAACGAAACAGAACAAACTTGTGAAAGTTGCATACGTGCCATAAACGGGTACCAGAAAAGCAACTAAGAACATCATGAGACATTTCACAAGTGCATGACCAAAATAGTTCGCAAAGTCAAAATCACCGCCAATAATCAGAATTGACAGTTAAAAATAAAATGAACAAAACACACAAAAAAACTGGATGAAATAAAGTGAACAGATAAGAGCTCGAAAAACCCCAGAACCCGCTGAACGTCAAGAGCAACTTGTACGCAACAAAGTTTTTAGATCTAGTTATTAAATTATTATTAAGCAACCAAGAAAAGACACTAGCTAGACATCTCAAAAAACGTCTCAGAACCACAGCTTCAAAATCATGATTCAGCAATTGCGATATTCATCATCTATTCAGTTAAAATCGGAGCTAGAGCCAATCAATCAACAAAAATTCACCGTTTACGTCGAGCACATATATCTCATCAGATAAATTAAAGTGAAGAACAGGAGGTACATCATTCTTTCACCAATCTGGCTGGTTTCGCTAAACCACTCATTCTTCAAAAAACGAATTCAACGTCAGAAGACAAAATACACGCAATCAGAACTCTCAGAAGCACAGACTAAAACTGACGCACACATCAATCACGTAGAAGATGGCCGACCGCAGCCCTAGGAAAAATGACAAAAAAGACAAGTTACAACAGCTACTCGAAACTGAAAAAAACTTAAGAACCCATTTATTCTGAACGAATAACTAAACGCAATATACCAGAATTTGAACACATTCAAAAAGCAAGACTAACATCAGAACTGTACATATACATCATTACCAATAAAACTTATGAATAAAATAGACTCTATTTTTCGCACGACAATTCAAGAAATCTTCAAACAAAAAAACTTTTGGGAAGGACTGTAAAACATCAAAAGCCTTTCGAAACAACAGCTTGCAAACCAAGAGTCAGCAATAACAAAATTGATCAGCTAATCAAATTGGATCAGACTGAAAGTTCGAACGAAACAGAACAAATTTGTGAAAGGAGCATCGGTGCCATAAACGGGTACCAGAAAAGCAACTAAGAACATCATGAGACATTTCACAAGTGCATGACCAAAATAGTTTGCAAAGTCAAAATCACCGCCAATAACCATAATTGACAGTTAAAAATAAAATGAACAAAACCACAAAAAAACTGGATGAACGAAAGTGAACACATAAGAGCCCGAAAAACCCTAGAACCCACTGAACGTCAAGAGCAACTTGTACGCAAAAAAAAAATTTAAATACTAGTTATTAAATTATTAGAAAGCAATCAAGAAAAGACACTAGCTAGACAACTCAAAAAACGTCTCAGAACCACAGCTTCAAAATCAAGATTGAGCAATAGCGATATTCATCATCTATTCAGTAAAAATCGGAGCCAGAGCCAATAAATCAACAAAACTTCACAGTTAACGTCAAGCACATGTATCCTATCAGATAAATTAAAGTGAAAACAGGAGAAAGATCATTCTTTCACCACTCTGGCTGGTTTCGCTAAACCACTCATTCTTCAAAAAACGAATTCAACGTCAGAAGACAAAAAATACACGAAATCAGAACTCTCAGAAGCAAAGACTAAAACTGACGCACATATCAATCATTAAAAAGATGGCCGACCACAGCCCTAGGAAAAATGACAAAAAAGACAAGTTACAACAGCTACTCGAAACTGAAAAAATCTTAAAAACCCATTTATTCTGAACGAATAACTAAACGCATTATACCAGAATTTGAACACATTCAAAAAGCAAGACTAACATCAGAACTTACATAGACATCATTACCAATAAAACTTATGAATAAAATACGCTCTATTTTTCGCACGACAACTTAAGAAATCTTCAAACAAAAAAACTTTTGGGAAGGACTGTAAAACATAGCAAAAGCCTTTCGAAACAACAGCTTGCAAACCAAGAGTCAGCAATAACAAAATTGATCAGCTAATCAAATTGGATCAGACTGAAAGTTCAGACGAAACAGAACAAACTTGTGAAAGGAGCATACGTGCCATAAACGGGTACCAGAAAAGCAGCTAAGAACATCATGAGACATTTCACAAGTGCATGACCAAAATAGTTTGCAAGGTCAAAATCACCGCCAATAACGATAATTGACAGTTAAAAATAAAATGAACAAAATCACAAAAAAACTGGATGAACGAAAGTGAACACATAAGAGCTCGAAAAACCCCAGAACCCACTGAACGTCAAGAGCAACTTGTACGCAAAAAAAATTTTTTAGATACTAGTTATTAAATTATTAGAAAGCAATCAAGAAAAAACACTAGCTAGACAACTCAAAAAACGTCTCAGAACCACAGCTTCGAAATCAAGATTGAGCAATAGCGATATTCATCATCTATTCAGTAAAAATCGGAGCTAGAGCCAATAAATCAACAAAACTTCACAGTTAACGTCGAGCACATGTATCTTATCAGATAAATTAAAGTGAAAACAGGAGAAAGATCATTCTTTCACCACTCTGGCTGGTTTCGCTAAACCACTCATTCTTCAAAAAACGAATTCAACGTCAGAAGACAAAAATTACACGAAATCAGAACTCTCAGAAGCACAGACTAAAACTGACGCACACATCAATCATTAAAAAGATGGCCGACCGCAGCCCTAGGGAAAATGACAAAAAAGACAAGTTACAACAGCTACTCGAAACTGAAAAAAACTTAAGAACCCATTTACTCTGAACGAATAACTAAACGCATTATACCAGAGTTTGAACACATTCAAAAAGCAAGACTAACATCAGAACTTACATAGACATCATTACCAATAAAACTTATGAATAAAATACACTCTATTTTCCGCACGACAACTTCAGAAATCTTCAAACAAAAAAACTTTTGGGAAGGACTGTAAAACATACCAAAAGCCTTTCGAAACAACAGCTTGCAAACCAAGAGTCAGCAATAACAAAATTGATCAGCTAATCAAATTGGATCAGACTGAAAGTTCAAACGAAACAGAACAAACTTGTGAAAGGGCATACGTGCCATAAACGGGTACCAGAAAAGCAACTAAGAACATCATGAGACATTTCACAAGTGCATGACCAAAATAGTTTGCAAAGTCAAAATCACCGCCAATAACCATAATTGACAGTTAAAAATAAAATGAACGAAACCACCAAAAAAACTGGATGAACGAAAGTGAACACATAAGAGCTCGAAAAACCCTAGAACCCACTGAACGTCAAGAGCAACTTGTACGCGAAAAAAAATTTTAGATACTAGCTATTAAATTATTAGAAAGCAATCAAGAAAAGACACTAGCTAGACAACTCAAAAAACGTCTCAGAACCACAGCTTCGAAATCAAGATTGAGCAATAGCGATATTCATCATCTATTCAGTAAAAATCGGAGCTAGAGCCAATAAATCAACAAAACTTCACAGTTAACGTCGAGCACATGTATCTTATCAGATAAATTAAAGTGAAAACAGGAGAAAGATCATTCTTTCACCACTCTGGCTGGTTTCGCTAAACCACTCAATCTTCAAAAAACGAATTCAACAGCAGAAAACAAAAATTACACGAAATCAGAACTCTCAGAAGCACAGACAAACTGACGCACACATCAATCATTAAAAAGATGGCCGACCGCAGCCCTAGGAAAAATGACAAAAAAGACAAGTTACAACAGCTACTCGAAACTGAAAAAAACTTAAGAACCCATTTATTCTGAACGAATAACTAAACGCATTAAACCAGAATTTGAACACATTCAAAAAGCAAGACTAACATCAGAACTTACATAGACATCATTACCAATAAAACTTATGAATAAAATACACTCTATTTTTCGCACGACAACTTAAGAAATCTTCAAACAAAAAAACTTTTGGGAAGGACTGTAAAACATACCAAAAGCCTTTCGAAACAACAGCTTGCAAACCAAGAGTCGGCAATAACAAAATTGATCAGTTAATCAAACTGGATCAGACTGAAAGTTCAAACGAAACAGAACAAACTTGTGAAAGTAGCATACGTGCCATAAACGGGTACCAGAAAAGCAACTAAGAACATCATGAGACATTTCACAAGTGCATGACCAAAATAGTTTGCAAGGTCAAAATCGACGCCAATAACGATAATTGACAGTTAAAAATAAAATGAACAAAATCACAAAAAAACTGGATGAACGAAAGTGAACACATAAGAGCTCGAAAAACCCCAGAACCCACTGAACGTCAACAGCAACTTGTACGCAAAAAAAAATTTTAGATACTAGTTATTAAATTATTAGAAAGCAATCAAGAAAAGACACTAGCTAGACATCTCAAAAAACGTCTCAGAACCACAGCTTCAAAATCATGATTCAGCAATAGCGATATTCATCATCTATTCAGTAAAAATCGGAGCTAGAGCCAATAAATCAACAGAACTTCACAGTTAACGTCGAGCACATATATCTTATCAGATAAATGAAAGTGAAAACAGGAGGTAGATCATTCTTTCACCACTCTGGCTGGTTTCGCTAAACCACTCATTCTTCAAAAAACGAATTCAACATCCGAAGACAAAAATTACACGAAATCAGAACTCTCAGAAGCACAGACTAAAACTGACGCACACATCAATCATTAAAAAGATGGCCGACCGCAGCTCTAGGAAAAATGACAAAAAAGACAAGTTACAACAGCTACTTGAAACTGAAAAAAACTTAAGAACCCATTTATTCTGAACGAATAACTAACTAAACGCATTATACCAGAATTTGAACACATTCAAAAAGCAAGACTAACATCAGAACTGTACATATACATCATTACCAATAAATCTTATAAAATACACTCTATTTTTCGCACGACAATTTAAGAAATCTTCAAACAAAAAATTTTTGGGAAGGACTGTAAAACATATGAAAAGCCTTTCGAAACAACAGCTTGCAAATCAAGAGTCAGCAATAACAAAATTTATCAACCATTAAAATTGGATCGGACTTAAAGTTCAAACAAAAATGAACAAACTTGTGAAAATTGCATACGTGCCATAAACGGGTACCAGAAAAGCAGCTAAGAACATCATGAGACATTTCACAAGTGCATGACCAAAATAGTTCGCAAGGTCAAAATCACCGCCAATAACGATAATTGACAGTTAAAAATAAAATGAACAAAATCACAAAAAAACTGGATGAACGAAAGTGAACACATAAGAGCTCGAAAAACCCCAGAACCCACTGAACGTCAACAGCAACTTGTACGCAAAAAAATTTTTTAGATACTAGTTATTAAATTATTAGAAAGCAATCAAGAAAAGACACTAGCTAGACATCTCAAAAAACGTCTCAGAACCACATCTTCAAAATCATGATTCAGCAATAGCGATATTCATCATCTATTCAGTAAAAATCGGAGCTAGAGCCAATAAATCAACAAAAGTTCACAGTTAACGTCGAGCACATATATCTTATCAGATAAATTAAAGTGAAAACAGGAGGTAGATCATTCTTTCACCACTCTGGCTGGTTTCGCTAAACCACTCATTCTTTAAAAAACGAATTCAACATCAGAAGACAAAAATTACACGAAATCAGAACTCTCAGAAGCACAGACTAAAACTGACGCACACATCAATCATTAAAAAGATGGCCGACCGCAGCCCTAGAAAAAATGACAAAAAAGACAAGTTACAACAGCTACTTGAAACTGAAAAAAACTTAAGAACCCATTTATTCTGAACGAATAACTAACTAAACGCATTATACCAGAATTTGAACACATTCAAAAAGCAAGACTAACATCAGAACTGTACATATACATCATTACCAATAAATCTTATGAATAAAATACACTCTATTTTTCGCACGACAATTTAAGAAATATTTAAACAAAAAACTTTTGGGAAGGACTGTAAAACATATCAAAAGCCTTTCGAAACAACAACTTGCAAATCAAGAGTCAGCAATAACAAAATTTATCAGCCAATAAAATTGGATCGGACTTAAAGTTCAAACAAAAATTAACAAACTTGTGAAAATTGCATACGTGCCATAAACGGGTACCAGAAAAGCAACTAAGAACATCATGAGACATTTCACAAGTGCATGACCAAAATAGTTTGCAAAGTCAAAATCACCGCCAATAACCATAATTGACAGTTAAAAATAGAAAGAACAAAACCACAAAAAAACTGGATGAACGAAAGTGAACACATAAGAGCTCGAAAAACCCCAGAACCCACTGAACGTCAAGAGCAACTTGTACGCAAAAAAAATTTTTTAGATAATAGTTGTTAAATTATTAGAAAGCAATCAAGAAAAGACACTAGCTAGACATCTCAAAAGACGTCTCAGAACCACAGCTTCAAAATCATGATTCAGAAATAGCGACATTCATCATCTATTCAGTAAAAATCGGAGCTAGAGCCAATAAATCAACAAAACTTCACAGTTAACGTCGAGCACATATATCTTGTCAGATAAATTAAAGTGAATACAGGAGGTAGATCATTCTTTCACCACTCTGGCTGGTTTCGCTAAACCACTCATTCTTCAAAAAACGAATTCAACGTCAGAAGACAAAAATTACACGAAATCAGAACTCTCAGAAGCACAGACTAAAACTGACGCATACATCAATCATTAAAAAGATGGCCGACCGCAGCCCTAGGAAAAATGACAAAAAAGACAAGTTACAACAGCTACCTGAAGCTGGAAAAAACTTAAGAACCCATTCATTCTGAACGAATAACTAAACGCATTATACCAGAATTTGAACACATTCAAAAAGCAAGACTAACATCAGAACTGTACATATACATCATTACCAATGAAACTTATGAATAAAATACACTCTATTTTTCGCACGACAATTTAAGAAATCTTCAAACAAAAAAAACTTTTGGGAAGGACTGTAAAACATACCAAAAGCCTTTCGAAACAACAGCTTGCAAACCAAGAGTCAGCAATAACAAAATTGATCAGCTAATCAAATTGGATCAGACTGAAAGTTCAAACGAAACAGAACAAACTTGTGAAAGTAGCATACGTGCCATAAACGGGTACCAGAAAAGATACTAAGAACATCATGAGACATTTCACAAGTGCATGACCAAAATAGTTTGCAAAGCCAAAATCACCGCCAATAACCATAATTGACAGTTAAAAACAAAATGAACAAAACCACAAAAAAACTGGATGAACAAAAGTGAACAGATAAGAGCTCGTAAAACCCCAGAACCCACTGAACGTCAACAGCAACTTGTACGCAACAAAATTTTTAGATCTAGTTATTAAATTATTATTAAGCAACCAAGAAAAGACACTAGCTAGACATCTCAAAAAACGTCTCAGAACCACAGCTTCAAAATCATGATTCAGCAATAGCGACATTCATCATCTATTCAGTAAAAATCGGAGCTAGAGCCAATAAATCAACAAAACTTCACAGTTAACGTCGAGCACATATATCTTATCAGATAAATTAAAGTGAAAACAGGAGGTAGATCATTCTTTCACCACTCTGGCTGGTTTCGCTAAACCACTCACTCTTCAAAAAACGAATTCAACGTCAGAAGACAAAAATTACACGAAATCAGAACTCTCTGAAGCACAGACTAAAACTGACGCACACATCAATCATTAAAAAGATGGCCGACCGCAGCCCTAGGAAAAATGACAAAAAAGACAAGTTACAACAGCTACTCAAAACGGAAAAAAACTTAAGAACCCATTTATTCAGAACGAATAACTAAACGCAATACACCAGGATTTGAACACATTCAAAAAGCAAGACCAACATCAGAACTGTACATATACATCATTACCAATAAAACTTATGAATAAAATACACTCTATTTTTCGCACGACAATTTAAGAAATCTTCAAAAAACCTTTTGGGAAGGACTGTAAAACATATCAAAAGCCTTTCGAAACAACAGCCTGCAAATCAAGAGCTAGCAATAACAAAAATGATCAGCTAATCAAATGGGATCAGACTGAAAGTTCAAACGAAACAGAACAAACTTGTGAAAGTAGCATACGTGCCATAAACGGGTACCAGAAAAGCAACTAAGAACATCATGAGACATTTCACAAGTGCATGATCAAATCAGTGCGCAAAGTCAAAATCAATGCCAACAATCAGAATAGACATTTAAGAAAAACAAAATCAAGAACAAAACCAAAAAAGAAACGAAGAAACTGGATAACAGATAAGAGCTCGAAAAACTGCAACACCCAATGAACATCAGGAACCATTTGGACGCAACCTAAAATTATTAGAAGCTAGATGTTAAATTATTAGCAAGCAATCAAGAAAAAACACTAACTAGACATCGAAAAAGTTGCAGAACCACAGTTTCTTAATCTTGAGTCAGCAGTAGCAATATTCATAAACTAATCAGTAAAATCAGAGCTAAAGCCAATAAATCAACAAAATTGTACAGTTATTGTCGAGCACATAAGAGCCATCAGACAAACTACAGTGAAAAACAGGAAGCAGGTGTTGCTTTATCACTCGAAATGGTTTAGCTAACCTACCATATTTTCAAAGACGAATTCAACGTCAAGAGAAGAAAATTAAAAACAATCAGATCTCTCAGAAGCACAAACTGAAATTGACGCACACATCAATCACTAAGAAGAAGTCGGTCCGCAGACTTAGGAAAAATGACAAGACAAGTTACAGCAGCTACTCAAAACTGAAAAAAAAACTTTAGAACCCATTTATTATTCTAATCGAATAACTAAATGCAATATCCAAGGATTTGTTCACTTTCAAATAAAGCAGGAAAAATGTCAGAACTCTATAACTACATTACTACATTTAAAATTTATGAGTGAAATACCTACTCTAATTTTTGCATGTCAATTTAAGAAATCTTAATACACAAATTTATTTTCAAAATGACTCTTTTCAAAAAATCTCAAAATTCTTCCGGAACAACAGCTTGCAAATCAAACAAGTTAAAAATGAAACAAAAGTTAAAAGGTGTGAAAGTAGCACCCGAGCTATAAACGGGTACCAAAAAGCAAAAAAAACATGAGCCATTTCACAAGAGCATGATCAAAACAGTTTGCAAAGTCAAAGTCACGGCCAACAACCGGAATTAACTATTAAAGAAAAACAAAATCATGAACAAAACAACAAAAAACAAGGAAACTGGATCTGCTAAGGTCAACAGATGAGAGCTCGAAACCCCAAAACCCACTGAACATAGGCAACTTTGAAGCAGCAAAAATTATACTAGATACTAAAACAATCAAAAAAAAATCCAGACGGATAGAAAAACATTTGACCCAACCGGGATTTGAACCACTGCCTTGCCGATTCTTAACCAGATGCATTGACTACTCGGCTATCAGGCACTTGTTTTTGCTAAGCTGTAACCGAGTTTATATTAGCCAAAAAGATTTACGTCTGAGTAAGAGCAATGGAGACCACTCTAAAATGAAGAACCAAAGCGTAAAAAAGTCTTTGAGAAGTCGAAGAATGTCCTAGAAGAAACGCGCAAAATTGTCAAGCGAAAAATTTGCATAAAAAAGACCAATACGTTTACAATAATTGCTGGAACTTCATTAAAGAGCAATTAAACACTAGCTAGATATTTCAAAGTCCCAGAACCACAGCTTTGATATCATGATTCAGCAAAAGCAATATTAATCAACTATTAAGTACAAATTAAAGCTAGAGCCAATAAATCAACGAAACTGTGCAGTTAACGTCGAGCACATACATGTTATCAGACATACTAAAATTTGAAAAAGGAAGCAGGTAATGCTTTCACCACTCTGGCTGATATTGCTAAACCACTCAATCTTAAAAAACCAATTCAAGGTCAAGAGACAAAAATTACACGCAATCAGAACTCTCAGAAGCACTGACTGAAAACGAGGAACACATCAAAAACTAAGAAGAGGGCCGACCGCAGACTTAGGAAAAATGACAAAAAAGACAAGTTACAACAGCTACACGAAAAAGAAAAAAAAACTTTAGAGCCCACTTACTCTGAACGAATAACTAAACGCAATATACCAGGATTTGAACAGAAACATCAGAGCTGTACAATTACATCATTACCATTAAAACTTATAAAATACACTATTTAGGAAATCTTAAAAAAAATTCGGAACGACAGCAAAACATCAAAAGTCTTTCGAAACAACAGCTTGCAAATCAAGCGTCAGCAATAACAAATTCTATCAGCCGTTAAAATCGGATCATAAAGTTCATACAAAATTGAGAAAATTGTGAGAGTAGCATACATGCGATAAACGGATACCAAAGCAACGAAAAACATCATGAGCCATTTCACGAGTGCATGATCAAAACAGTTTACAAATCACTGCCAAAAATCAGAATTGACAATTAATAAAAAAAAAAACCAAGAATGAAACGAAAAAACAAAGAAACTGGATGAATTAAAGTGAACATAAAAAACCCCAAACTCCAAATTTAAAGTGAACACCTCGAAAAATCCCAAAACCCATTGAACATCAAGAGCAACTTGTAGGCAACAAAAAAATTTTAGATGCTAGATATTAAATTACTAGAAAACAATCAAGAAAAGACGCTAGCTAGACATCTCAAAAAAAGTCTCAGAACCACAGCTTCGAAATCATGATTCAGCAATTGCGATAATCATCATCTATTCAGTTAAAATCGGAGCTAGAGCCAATCAATCAACAAAATTTCACCTTTAACGTCGAGCACATATATCTTATCAGATAAATTAAAGTGAAGAACAGGAGGTAGATCTTTCTTTCACCATGATAAAAAACAGTTTGCTAAGTCAAAAACAATGTAAACAACCAGAATTGACAATCAAAGAAATATAAAGCGAAGAACTAAACCACAAAAAAAGGAAACTGGATCTTCTAAGGTCAACAGGGAGTCAAAATCACTGCCAACAACAAGAATTGACAATTAAGAATAAAAAAATCAACAAAACAAAGGACAAGGAAACTGAATCTACTAAAGTCAAGAGATGAGGGCTTGAAAAACTCCAAAACCCACTGCATCATGAGCAACTTGGAAGCAGCAAAAACATTATTATACTAGATACTAAAATAACCAAGAAAAAATATCAACCGACTAATGTTTTACGAATTCCTCCCGAACGACAGACGGGTAGAAAAACATTTGACTCCGCGGGGATTTGAACCACTGCCGTGCCGATTCTTAACCAGATGCATTGGCCACTCGGCTATCAGGCACTTGTTTTTGCTATGCTGTAACCGAGTTTACATTAGCAAAAATATTTACGTCAGAGTGCAAGGGAGAGCAATGGAGATCACTCGAAAATTAAGAACCAAAGCGTAAAAAGTCACTTGAGAAGTCGAAGAAAGTCCTAGAAGAAACGCGCAAAATGGTCAAGCAAAAAAATTTGCATAAAAAAGACCAATACGTTTACAATAATGGCCAGAACTTTGTTAAAGAGCAATTAAACACTAGACAGATATCTCGAAGTCCCAGAACCACAGCTTTGATATCATGATTCAGAAAAAGCAATATTCATCAACTAATTAGTACAAATCAGGGCTAGAGCCAATAAATCAACAAAACTGTGCTGTTAACGTCGAGCTCATACATGTCAAAGCACTCCAGTAAACAAAAAGAAGGAGTTCACGATTGTATCACTATCTGGCTCACCCAAACCAATAATTTTTAAAACTAGAATTCAACGTCAAAACAAAAGTACACAGAACAAGAAATCAGAGTCACAGCTTGAATATAATGATTCAAGCTAAGCTCATATCAATTAATAACAACAGTTCCGACCGCAGACCCAGTCACTGAACAATCAAAAGAACAATCAATAGAACAATACACAGAACAATCAATAGAACAAAATTGAAATTAGCTATTCAGAAAGCAGCAGATCTCTGGAACCCATTAAACATAACCAGGTGACTAAACGCAAAATCCCTGCATTTGTGAACCATCAAAAACAAGTAGGAAAAACGTCAGAAAACTCCATCTTTACTATTAGATAGTAATATGCCAACTCAATTATTCGCACCTCAAATCAAGAAAATATGATTTTGAAAAACATTAAAGTATCTAAAAAACCTTTCCAAACAACAGCCTTCAAATTGAAAGTCAGCAATAACAAAATTTATCAGCTGATCAAATTGGATCAGACTTAAAGTTCGGACAAAAATTAACAAACTTGTGAAAGTAGCATACGTACCATAAACGGATACCAACAAAGCAACGAAAAACATCATGAGCCATTTCACAAGGGCATGATCAAAACAGTTTGTGGAGTCAAAATCACTGCCAACAACAAGAATTAAAAATTAAGAATAAAATCAACGAAACAAAGGACAAGGAAACTGAATCTACTAAAGTCAACAGATGAGGGCTCAAAAAACCCCAAAACCAACTGAACAACATGGGCAACTTTGAAGCAGCAAAAATTATTATACTAGATACTAAAACAATCAAAAAAAATATAGAACGACTAATGTTGGACGAATTGCTCTCGAACGACAGACGGATAAAAAAACATTTGACCCCGCCGGGATTTGAACCACTGCCCTGCCGATTCTTAACCAGATGCATTGACCACTCGGCTATCAGGCACTTGTTTTTGCTATGCTGTAACCGAGTTTATATTAGCACAAAGATTTACGTCAGAGTAGCAATGGAGATCACTCGAAAATTAAGAACCAAAGCGTAAGTCACTTGAGAAGTCAAAGAATGTTCTAGAAGAAACGCGCAAAATGGTCAAGCGAAAAATTTGCATAAAAAAGACCAATACGTTTACAATAATTGCTAGAACTTCATTAAAGAGCAATTAAACACTAGCTAGATATCTCGAAGTCCCAGAACCACAGCTTTGACATCATGATTCAGCAAAAGCAATATTCATCAACTATTCAGTACAAATCAGAGCCAGAGCCAATATATCAACAAAACTGTGCAGTTAACGTCGAGCTCATTCAAGTCAAAATTACTACAGTAAACAAAATGAAGCAGTTCACGATTGTATCACTATCTGGCTAGCCCAAACCAATCCTTTTTAAAAAATTCATTTAACGTCAAAACAAAAGTACACAGATCAAGAACTCAGAGCCACAGCTTGAATTTAAATATTCAAGCTACGCTCATCAATCAATAACAACATGTCCGACCGCCGACCCAAAAACAAACAACAGAAAACAATTGAAATTAGCTATTCAGAAAGCGGCAGATCTCTGGAACCCACTAAATATAACCAGATAACTAAACGCAAAATCCCTGCAATTGTAAACCATCATAAACAAGTAAGAAAAACGTCAGAAAACTCCATCTTTACTATTAGATAATAATATGCCAACTCAATTATTCGCACCTCAAATCAAGAAAATTTGACTTTGAAAAACATTAAAGAATCTCAAAAACCTTTCCAAACAAAAGCCTTCAAATTGAAAGTCAGCAATAACAAAATTTATGAGCTGATCAAATTGGATCATACTTAAAGTTCGGACAAAAATTTAAAAAACTTGTGAAAGTAGCATACGTACCATAAACGGATACCAACAAAGCAACGAAAACCATCATGAGCCATTTCACAAGGGCATGATCAAAACAGTTTGCGGAGTCAAAATCACTGCCAACAACAAGAATTGACAATTAAGAATAAAAAAAATCAACAAAACAAAGGACAAGGAAACTGAATCTACTAAAGTCAAGAGATGAGGGCTCGAAAAACTCCAAAACCCACTGAACATCGTGAGCAACTTGGAAGCAGCAAACATTATTATACTAGATACTGAAACAATCAAGAAAAAATATAAACCGACTAATGTTGGACGAATTGCTCTCGAACGACAGACGGATGAAAAAACATTTGTCCCCGCCGCGATTTGAACCACTGCCCTGCCGATTCTTAACCAGATGCATTGACCACTCGGCTTTCAGGCACTTGTTTTTGCTATGCTGTAATCGAGTTTATATTAGCAAAAAGATTTACGTCAGCGTGAGAGCAATGGAGATCACTCAAAAATTAAGAACCAGAGCGTAAAAAAGTCACTTGAGAAGTCAAAGAATGTTCTAGAAGAAACGCGCAAAACGGTACAGAGAAAAATTTCCAAAAAAAGACCAATACCTTTACAATAATTGCTAGAACTTCGTTCAAGAGCAATTAGACACTAGCTAGATATCTCGAAGTCCCAGCACCACAGCTTTGATATCATGATTCAGCAAAAGCAGTATTCATCAACTATTCAGTACAAATCAGAGCTAGAGCCAATAAATCAACAAAACTGCGCAGTTAACGTCTAGCTCATACAAGTCAAAATTGCTAAAGTAAACAAAATGAAGCAGTTCACGATTGTATCACTATCTGGCTAGCCCAAACCAATCCTTTTTAAAAATTTCATTTAACGTCAAAACAAAAGTACACAGAACAAGAACTCAGAGCCACAGCTTAAATATAATGATTCAAGCTAGGCTCATATCACTTAATAACAACAGATCCGACCGCAGACCCAGGAACAATCAACAGAAAACAATTGAAATTAGCTATTCAGAAAGCAGCAGATCTCTGGAGCCCATTAAATATAACCAGGTAACTAACCGCAAAATCCCTGCATTTGTGAACCATCATAAACAAGTAAGAAAAACGTCAGAAAACTCCATCATTACCATTCGATAATGAATAAAATGCCTACTCGATTATTCGCACTCAATTTAGGAAAATTTGATTTTGAAAAACATTAAAGTATCTCAAAACCTTTCCAAACAACAGCCTGCAAATTGTAAGTCAGCAATAAAAAAATTTATCAACTAATCAAATTGGATCAGACTTAAAGTTCAAACAAAAATTAACAAACTTGTGAAAGTAGCATACGTACCATAAACGGATAAAAAAGCAACGAAAAACATCATGAGCCATTTCACAAAGGCATGATCAAAACAATTTTCGAAGTCAAACTCACTTCCAACAGCCAGAATTGACGATAAGAATAATAAAATCAACAAAACAAAAAACAAGGAAACTGGATTATTTAAATTCAACATATGAGAGCTCTAAAAACCCCAAAACCCACACAACATCAAGAGCAACAAAAACGCTACATAAAAACTATTAGATACTAGATATTAAATTAATAGAAAGCAATCAAGAAGAAACAGCAATCAAGAAGCTTGACATCTCGAAAACGTCTTAGAACCACAGCTTCGAAATCATGTTTCAGCAATAGCTATATTCCTCGACTGTTCAGAACAAAACAGAGCGAAATTCCTCTTATCAACGAAATTGTACTGTCGCCGTCGAGCACATACATGTTATCAAACAAGTGGAAAAAAGGAAGCAAGTCATGATCGCATGACTCAAGCTGGATTGTCTTAATCAAACCATTTTTAGAAAAGTGAATTCAACGTTAAAAGACGAAATTTACTCACAATCAGAACTATCAGAAGCACAGCCACAAACTGACGATTCAATATAAGCAGACATCAATCACTATGAAGTCCGACCGCAGACTCAGAGAAATAAACGAAAAATAACGCGTTACAACAGCTACTCGAACCTGAATAGAAATCCAGAACCCATTAATTCTAAACAGATAACTTAACACAAAATCCCGGGATTTGGGAACCTTGAAAAAGTAAGAAAAACATCGAACTGTACGGAAACATTGTTGCCATGAAAACGTATAAATAGAATAACTACCCTACTTTTCTCAAATGAGTTCAAAAAAAATTTCTTTACAAATTAAAAAACAAAATCACTCAACACTTTTAGAGCCACAACTTGGAGGTCAAGGGTCAACAATAACACAGATTATCAATTTATAATAACACAACTTCAAGTTCAAACAAAAATTAAACATTTCGTGAAAGTAGCACACGGATCTAAAAAAAACTATCAAAAAGTCAACGAAAAACATGATGAATTTTATAACTGCATGATCAATACTTAACTCAGCAAAAATAATTTCCACTCGGCAGATACAAACAAAAATGTTTAGTAAAAAACACAGGATTAGAACCACAGAAAACCAGAAATAATTACATATTGAATTTCATCAAAAGGTAAGAAAAACAATAAAATCAGTTAATAAGTACAGGTAACATCAAGCACATACGTGTTATCAGAACGACAACAGTAAGCACAAGCAGACAGTTCACGATTGCGACACTCCAGATGGGCTGCCCCTATCTACTTAAATCTCAAAAAGATTTAACAAAAAGCACAAATTAACAAACTGTGAAAAAAGTCAAAATAAAAAAGTTAAAATCAGCTATTCGGAACGGTGCAGGTCTCAGAAAACTATTTATCATAAGCAGAAGCAGCATCAGTAAAAAGCATCAGAAAAAATAAGGAATAAAAATAACACACTAACTAGACTAACTAGAATAACGCACTAACTAGAGAAAAAAAGCAACGAAAAACATGAGCCATTTCACAAAGGCATGATCAAAACAGTTTTCGAAGTCAAACTCACTGCCAAGGACCAAAGTTGACAATTAATAATAAAATCAACCAAACAAAAAACAAGGAAATTGGATCAATCAAAGTCAACAGATGAGAGCTCTAAATACCCCAAAACACACACAACATCAGGAGCAACAAATACGCTACATAAAAATTATTAGATACTAGATATTAAATTAGTAGCAAGCAATCAAGAAGACAAAGCAATCAAGAAGCTTGACGTCTCGAAAACGTCCCAGAACCAGAGCATCGAAATCATGAATCAGCAATAGCAATATTCCTCGACTATTCAGTACAAATCAGAGCGAAAGTCCTTATATCAACAAAATTGTACAGTCACGGTCGAGCACATACATGTTATCAAACTAGTTGAAAAAGGGAAGCAGAACATGATCGCATGACTCAAGCTGGATTGTCTCAATCCAACCATTTTTAGAAGAGTGAATTCAACGTTAAAAGACGAAACGTACTCACAATCAGAACTCTCAGAAGCACAGCCAAAAATTCACGATTCAACATAAGCACACATCAATCACTAAGAAGTCCGAAGCAGACTCAGGATAAATACACAAAAAAACGCGTTACAACAGCTACTCGAAACTGAATAGAATTCCAGAACCCACTTAATTTAAACAGATAACTAAACACAAAATCCCGGGATTTAGGAACTTTCAAAAAACAAGAAAAACATCGAACTGTACGAAAACATTATTGCCATGAAAACGTATAAATAGAACAACTACTCCAATTTTCTCAAATGAGTTCAAAAAAATTTCTTTATAAATTAAATAACAATCTCTCAATACTTTTAGAGCCACAACTTGGAAGTCAAGGGTCAGCAATAACAAAAATTATCAATTTATAATAACACAACTTCAAGTTCAAACTAAAATTAAACATTTCGTGAAAGTAGCACAGATCTAAAAAACACTATCAAAAAGTCTACGAAAAACATAACGAATTTTATAACTGCATGATCAATACTTAACTCAGCAAAAAAAATCCACTCGGCAGATACAAACAAAAATGTTTATTAAAGAACACAGGATTAGAACCACAGCATCAGTAAAAAGGCATCAGAAAAAATAAGGAATAAGAATCACAACAGAACTAGACTAACTAGAATAACACACTGACTAGACTTCTCAAAAAAGATAACATCGCGTACATACAAGTTACCAGACAAAATACAGTAAGCACAAGGAAGCAGTTCACGAATGCAACAACTCAGATCGTTTGCCCCAATCTACCACAATTTTCTTAAAAATCAGAATCAAAAAGAGTTATTGTAAATATAATTGAACGCAGCACCCAAGGACTTGGGAACTAACATAACTAATTATTTCAAATTAACAAACTTCAACAAAAAATTCTTTAAAAACAAGAAAACATCTCCATGATGTTCAGAACGCAGCTCGGAAATCAAGAATCACCATTAACATAATTCAGCTATTAGAAAAGGATGAGACCAAGCAAGAAGTAACCATTTTGTGAAGGGAGCTAAAATCCATCACTAGGTATATTAAAGAAAACGAAAAACAACATCAAGCATTTCACACCTGCATGATCAATACAGTTAGCCGAGCCAAAAAAATTACCAAAGGTCAATTTTAAAACTTAGTATATTCAAGTGATAACAAAACCTCATAAAACCATAAAGAAATCGTACCAATTTAGGGAACAATTTAGAGCTCCCAAACCCACTAACTGCCAACAGCAGCCTGGCCGCAACATCAAAATAAAAAGCCATCCAAAATTTAAAATTATTCAGAAGAAAGCTAAACAAACAACACTAGCTCCACATCAAAAAATCTCAGAACCACAGCTTCGAAATCACGAATTAGCAATAGCGAATCAACAGGTCCAACAGTAGGCCCAAGAAAAATCAAGAGAAAACAACTTATATCAGCTATTCAGAACTGAGCAAACCTCTGCAACTCAATTACTAAATTCAGAGGACAATAAAAATGATCAGACTTCAAGAGCCTTTACAAGGTATCCAAAAAACAACACAAACAACATGAAGCATTTCACAACTGCATGGTCAACAACTAGCTCAGCCAAAATTAATCCCAATAGGCAGATTTAAAAACTTGTATATTTAATTGATCAAGAAGAAAACCGTAAAAAATTATATAGAAACTATCAACTATGGGGAACAGATGAGAGCTCCAAAACCAACTAAATGTCAACAGAAGCCTGATCGCAATATGAAAATAATAAGATGATATTAAAAACTGAAATTTATCATTAGAAAGACAGAGAAACAACACTGGCTTTATGTCTCGAAAAAATCGGAACTACAGCTTCGAAATCATTAATTAGCAATAGCGAATTTCATCAGTTTTAAAGTAAAAATCAGAAACAAAAACAAATTTGTTCAGGTAACGTCGCGCACAAACAAGTTATTAGAGAAACTACCACAAACAACAGTTCACAATTGCATCACTAGAGGTGTTTTACCCAATCGTAGCATTTTTCAAAATCAGTTCGGCGTCAAAAGAACAAAATTACACATTAAGAGCTCTCAGAGCCACAGCCTAATCTTAATGACTACGAATTGCGCAAATTGATTAATAAGAGCCAGTCCGAACGTAGACCCATTAAATCGACAGACATGTTAAATCGGCTAATTGGAACTGAGCAAATCTCTTGAACCCACTTACTAAATTCATTGCTAAATAAAAATGGATCTGACTTCAGGAGCCTCAACAAGGTAACCAAAACACAACGAAAAACAAAGCGAGGCATTTAACAACTGCATTATCAGCTGTTAGCTAAGCCAAAATAATTAACAAAAGGCAGATGTAAAAATTTAGCATTTCAAAGAGAAAAAACAAAGCCTCAAAACCCACGAAGACAAATTCAACCCAAAGGGAACAGATGAGAGCTCCAAAACCTAATAAAGGCCAACAGCAGGTCACCCTTAACATCCCACGTGACTAATCTTTTAACCAACAAGCGCCACACAGAAAACACTGCAATTCATTCAACAGTATTGTGAACGAGATATAGGACCAATTGAAAGCCATCAGACAAACACGACAAAAACCAGGATAAAAAAAAGATAAATTAGATGCTATTCTCAAATAAACTATATGTACGTTTTGCGCACATTTCTATTAATAAACCTTAACAAAAGTCCACGCAAAAGATTGAAAAATCTACGCAACAAATGTTTTAAATTTAAATCATTAGCACACCTTCATGGTTCAAGAATAAGAAACTTTACCATATAATAATCGATGACATTCCAACGTGCTCAATAAAATCAACAGTATTGTGCACGATATATAGGACAAATTAGATGAGATCAGACAAACAGGACAAAATCAGGACAAAACATAGATAAATTAGATGCTACCATGCTGATTCAGAAAGCATTCAGTAAAATTATTACTGCAATTCACTCTCAAACAAACTTTGTACGTTTTGGCATATTTCTTTTAATAAATCGCAATAAACGTCCACGCAAGAAAAAGATTTTGCAAAATCTACGCAACAAACCTTTCAACTCATAAATACCGCCCAGAAAAAATTATTCAGGAGTGACTGAATAATACCAGCTAAGTATTTACAACAAAAAAATAAGGAATAAGAATCACAACATAACTAGACTAACTACAATAACACACTGACTAGACTTCTCAAAAAAGATAACATCGCGTACATACAAGTTACCAGACAAAATACAGTAAGCACAAGGAAGCAGTTCACGAATGCAACAACTCAGATCGTTTGCCCCAATCTACCACAATTTTCTTAAAAATCAGAATCAAAAAGAGTTATTGTAAATATAATTGAACGCAGCACCCAAGGACTTGGGAACTAACATAACTAATTATTTCAAATTAACAAACTTCAACAAAAAAATTCTTTAAAAAACAAGAAAACATCTCCATGATGTTCAGAACGCAGCTCGGAAATCAAGAATCACCATTAACATAATTCAGCTATTAGAAAGGGATGAGACCAAGCAAGAAGTAACCATTTTGTGTAAGGAGCTAAAATCCATCACTAGGTTTATTAAAGAAAACGAAAAACAACAAGCATTTCACACCTGCATGATCAATACAGTTAGCCGAGCCAAAAAAATTACCAAAGGTCAATTTTAAAATTTAGTATATTCAAGTGATAACAAAACCTCATAAAACCATAAAGAAATAGTACCAATTTAGGGAACAGATGAGAGCTCCAAAACCCACTAACTGCCAACAGCAGCCTGGCCGCAACATCAAAATAAAAAGCCATCCAAAATTTAAAACTAATCAGAAGAAAGCCCTAAACAAACAACACTAGCTCCACATCTCAAAAAATCTCAGAACCACAGCTTCGAAATCACGAATTAGCAAAAACGAATCAACAGGTCCAACAGTAGGCCCAAGAAAAATCAATAGAAAACAACTTATATCAGCTATTCAGAACTGAGCAAACCTCTGCAACTCATTTACTAAATTCAGAGGACAATAAAAATGATCAGACTTCAAGAGCCTTTACAAGGTATCCAAAAAACAACACAAACAACATGAAGCATTTCACAACTGCATGGTCAACAACTAGCTCAGCCAAAATTAATCCCAATAGGCAGATTTAAAAACTTGTATATTTAATTGATCAAGAAGAAAACCGCAAACATTATATAGAAACTATCAACTATGGGGAACAGATGAGAGCTCCAAAACCAACTAAATGTCAACAGAAGCCTGATCGCAACATGAAAATAATAAGATGATATTAAAAAACTAAAATTTATCATTAGAAAGACAGAGAAACAACGCTGGCTTTAAGTCTCGAAAAAATCGGAACTACAGCTTCGAAATCATTAATTAGCAATAGCGAATTTCATCAGTTTTAAAGTAAAAATCAGAAACAAAAACAAATTTGTACAGGTAGCGTCGCGCACAAACAAGTTATTAGAGAAACTACCACAAACAACAGTTCACAATTGCATCACTAGAGGTGTTTTACCCAATCGTAGCATTTTTCAAAATCAGTTCGGCGTCAAAAGAACAAAATTACACATTAAGAGCTCTCAGAGCCACAGCCTAATCTTGATGACTACGAATTGCGCAAATTGATTAATAAGAGCCAGTCCGAACGTAGACCCATGAAATCGACAGACATGTTAAATCGGCTAATTGGAACTGAGCAAATCTCTTGAACCCATTTACTAAATTCATTGCTAAATAAAAATGAATCAGACTTCAGGAGCCTCAACAAGGTAACCAAAACACAACGAAAAACAAAGCGAGGCATTTAACAACTGCATTATCAGCTGTTAGCTAAGCCAAAATAATTAACAAAAGGCAGATGTAAAAATTTAGCATTTCAAAGAGAAAAAACAAAACCTCAAAACCCACGAAGACAAATTCAAACCAAAGGGAACAGATGAGAGCTCCAAAACCTAATAAAGGCCAGCAGCAGGTCACCCTTAACATCCCACGTAACTAATCTTTTAACCAACAAGCGCCACACAGAAAACACTGCAATTCATTCAACAGTATTGTGAACGAGATATAGGACCAATTGAATGCCATCAGACAAACACGACAAAAACCAGGATAAAAAAAGATAAATTAGATGCTATTCTCAAATAAACTATATGTACGTTTTGCGCATATTTCTATTAAAAAACCTTAACAAAAGTCCACGCAAAAGATTTTGAAAAATCTACGCAACAAACCTTTCAACTCATAAATACCGCCCAGAAAAAATTATTCAGGAGTGACTGAATAATACCAGCTAAGTATTTACAACAAAAAAATAAGGAATAAGAATCACAACATAACTAGACTAACTAGAATAACACACTGACTAGACTTCTCAAAAAAGATAACATCGCGTACATACAAGTTACCAGACAAAATACAGTAAGCACAAGGAAGCAGTTCACGAATGCAACAACTCAGATCGTTTGCCCCAATCTACCACAATTTTCTTAAAAATCAGAATCAAAAAGAGTTATTGTATATATAATTGAACGCAGCACCCAAGGACTTGGGAACTAACATAACTAATTATTTCAAATTAACAAACTTCAACAAAAAAATTCTTTAAAAAACAAGAAAACATCTCCATGATGTTCAGAACGCAGCTCGGAAATCAAGAATCACCATTAACATAATTCAGCTATTAGAAAGGGATGAGACCAAGCAAGAAGTAACCATTTTGTGAAAGGAGATAAAATCCATCACTAGGTTTATTAAAGAAAACGAAAAACAACAAGCATTTCACACCTGCATGATCAATACAGTTAGCCGAGCCAAAAAAATTACCAAGGTCAATTTTAAAATTTAGTATATTCAAGTGATAACAAAACCTCATAAAACCATAAAGAAATAGTACCAATTTAAGGAACAGATGAGAGCTCCAAAACCCACTAACTGCCAACAGCAGCCTGGCCGCAACATCAAAATAAAAAGCCATCGAAAATTTAAAACTAATCAGAAGAAAGCCCTAAACAAACAACACTAGCTCCACATCTCAAAAAATCTCAGAACCACAGCTTCGAAATCACGAATTAGCAAAAACGAATCAACAGGTCCAACAGTAGGCCCAAGAAAAATCAATAGAAAACAACTTATATCAGCTATTCAGAACTGAGCAAACCTCTGCAACTCATTTACTAAATTCAGAGGACAATAAAAATGATCAGACTTCAAGAGCCTTTACAAGGTATCCAAAAAACAACACAAACAACATGAAGCATTTCACAACTGCATGGTCAACAACTAGCTCAGCCAAAATTAATCCCAATAGGCAGATTTAAAAACTTGTATATTTAATTGATCAAGAAGAAAACCGCAAACATTATATAGAAACTATCAACTATGGGGAACAGATGAGAGCTCCAAAACCAACTAAATGTCAACAGAAGCCTGATCGCAACATGAAAATAATAAGATGATATTAAAAAAATAAAATTTATCATTAGAAAGACAGAGAAACAACGCTGGCTTTAAGTCTCGAAAAAATCGGAACTACAGCTTCGAAATCATTAATTAGCAATAGCGAATTTCATCAGTTTTAAAGTAAAAATCAGAAACAAAAACAAATTTGTACAGGTAGCGTCGCGCACAAACAAGTTATTAGAGAAACTACCACAAACAACAGTTCACAATTGCATCACTAGAGGTGTTTTACCCAATCGTAGCATTTTTCAAAATCAGTTCGGCGTCAAAAGAACAAAATTACACATTAAGAGCTCTCAGAGCCACAGCCTAATCTTAATGACTACGAATTGCGCAAATTGATTAATAAGAGCCAGTCCGAACGTAGACCCATGAAATCGACAGACATGTTAAATCGGCTAATTGGAACTGAGCAAATCTCTTGAACCCATTTACTAAATTCATTGCTAAATAAAAATGAATCAGACTTCAGGAGCCTCAACAAGGTAACCAAAACACAACGAAAAACAAAGCGAGGCATTTAACAACTGCATTATCAGCTGTTAGCTAAGCCAAAATAATTAACAAAAGGCAGATGTAAAAATTTAGCATTTCAAAGAGAAAAAACAAAACTTCAAAACCCACGAAGACAAATTCAAACCAAAGGGAACAGATGAGAGCTCCAAAACCTAATAAAGGCCAACAGCAGGTCACCCTTAACATCCCACGTAACTAATCTTTTAACCAACAAGCGCCACACAGAAAACACTGCAATTCATTCAACAGTATTGTGAACGAGATATAGGACCAATTGAATGTCATCAGACAAACACGACAAAAACCAGGATAAAAAAAGATAAATTAGATGCTATTCTCAAATAAACTATATGTACGTTTTGCGCAAATTTCAATTAATAAACCTTAACAAAAGTCCACGCAAAAGATTTGGAAAAATCTACGCAACAAATGTTTTAAATTTAAATCATTAGCACACCTTCATGGTTCAAGAATAAGAAACTTTACCATATAATAATCGATGACATTCCAACGTGCTCAATAAAATCAACAGTATTGTGAACGATATATAGGACAAATTAGATGAGATCAGACAAACAGGACAAAATCAGGACAAAACATAGATAAATTAGATGTTACCATGCTGATTCAGAAAGCATTCAGTAAAATTATTACTGCAATTCACTCTCAAACAAACTTTGTACGTTTTGGCATATTTCTTTTAATAAATCTCAATAAACGTCCACGCAAGAAAAAGCTTTTGCAAAATCTACGCAACAAACCGTTCAACTCATAAATACCGCCCAAAAAAATTATTCAGGAGTGACTGAATAATACCAGCTAAGTATTTACAACTCCAATAGCTCAAAAAATCAACTGTTGTGAACGAAACATAGGACAAATTAAATATCAGACAGACTGCGAAGAAAGAATCAGGAGTCAATTCATAAAGAAATCATCACTGCAATTCAATCCCAAACAAACAAACTGTTCGTTTTTGCATTTTTCTATTGGAAAACCAAAAAAAGACAACGCAACAGAATATGACAGAATTTTTTAAAAAAAATCTAGGCACTTACTCTTTCAACTCATTAGCGCCACTTGGATTCAGGAATGAGAAACTTTACCGGCTAATAATCGTTGACATTACAATGTACTCAATAAAATCAACAGTATTGTGAACAAAACATAGGACAAATTAGATGAGATCAGACAAACAGGACAAAATCAGGACAAAACATAGATAAATTAGATGCTACCATGCTGATTCAGAAAGCATTCAGTAAAATTATTACTGCAATTCACTCTCAAACAAACTTTGTACGTTTTGGCATATTTCTTTTAATAAATCGCAATAAACGTCCACGCAAGAAAAAGATTTTGCAAAATCTACGCAACAAACCTTTCCACTCATAAATACCGCCCAGAAAAAATTATTCAGGAGTGACTGAATAATACCAGCTAAGTATTTACAACTCCAAAAGCTCAAAAAATCAACTGTTGTGAACGAAACATAGGACAAATTAAATATCAGACAGACTGCGAAGATAGAATCAGGAGTCAATTCATAAAGAAATCATCACTGCAATTCAATCCCAAACAAACAAACTGTTCGTTTTTGCATGTTTCTATTGGAAAACAGAAAAGACAACGCAACCGAATATAACAGAGTTTTTTTTTAAAAAATCTACGCATTTAATCTTAAATCATTAGCGCCACTTGGATTCAGGAATGAGAAACTTTACCAGCTAATAATCGTTGACATTACAATGTACTCAATAAAATCAACAGTATTGTGAACGAAACATAGGACAAATTAGACGCTATCAGACAGAATGCGAAGGACGAATCAGAAGTCAATTCATAATGAAATCACACCTGCAATTCATTCTCAAACAAACTATCCGTACTTTTTTACATGTTTCTAGTAAAAACCAATAAAAGTTACGCAACAAATAGCATTTTTTTTAAAATCTACGCAACAAACCTTTTAATTTTAACTCATTAGCACCACCTGGAAATCATGATTCAGGAATGAGAAACTTTACCAGCTAATAATTGCTGACATTTTACAGTGCTCAATAAAATCAACAGTATTGCGAACACAAAAAATTGGACAAATTAGATACAATCAAGGCCATAATCAGGACAAAACAATACAAATTAGAAGCTATCATGCTGATTCGAGAACCATTTAGAAAAATCACTGCAATTCATTCGCAAACAAATTATCTGTACGTTTTCGCATATTGCTTTCAAAAAAACTCAAAAGTCCACGAAAGAGAAAATTTTCAAAAATTTCTGAGCAACAAATCTTTTAACACAAAAGCACCGCCTAAAAAACATGATTAAAGACTGACGAAAATTTATCAGCTAAGTGTTGACATCTCCATTAGCTTAAAAAATCAACACTTGTGAACGAAACATAAGACAAACTGGATGCTATCAGACAGACTGCGAAGAAAGAATCAGGAGTCAATTTATAATGAAATCATCACTGCAATTCATTCTCGAACAAACTATCTGTTCGCTTTTGCATGTTTCTGATAATAACACAAAAAAAAGTCTACGCAGCAGAATACATAATTTTTGAAAAATCTACACAACAAATCTTTTAACTCGTTGGCACCGCCTTGAAATCATGCCTCAGGATTGAAATCTTCATCAGCTAAGAAGTGCTGATATCTCCGAGTGCTCAAGAAATCAACTGTTGTGAACGAAACATAAGACAAAATAAATATCAGACAGACTGCGAAGATAGAATCAGGAGTCAATTCAAAAAGAAATCATCACTGCAATTCAATCCCAAACAAACAAACTGTTCGTTTTTGCATGTTTCTATTGGAAAACAAAAAAGACAACGCAACCGAATATAACAGAATTTTTTTAAAAAAATCTACGCATTTAATCTTAAATCATTAGCGCCACTTGGATTCAGGAATGAGAAACTTTACCAGCTAATAATCGTTGACATTACAATGTACTCAATAAAATCAACAGTATTGTGAACGAAACATAGGACAAATTAGACGCTATCAGACAGAATGCGAAGGAAGAATCAGAAGTCAATTCATAATGAAATCACACCTGCAATTCATTCTCAAACAAACTATCCGTACTTTTTTACATGTTTCTAGTAAAAACCAATAAAAGTTACGCAACAAATAGCATTTTTTAAAAAAATATCTACGCAACAAACCTTTTAATTTTAACTCATTAGCACCACCTGGAAATCATGATTCAGGAATGAGATACTTTACCAGCTAATAATTGCTGACATTTTACAGTGCTCAATAAAATCAACAGTATTGCGAACACAAAAAATTGGACAAATTAGATACAATCAAGGCCATAATCAGGACAAAACAATACAAATTAAAAGCTATCATGCTGATTCGAAAACCATTTAAAAAATCACTGCAGTTCATTCGCAAACAAATTATCTGTACGTTTTCGCATATTGCTTTCAAAAAAACTCAATAAAAGTCCACGAAAGAGAAAATTTTCAAAAATTTCTGAGCAAATCTTTTAACTCAAAAGCACCGCCTAAAAATCATGATTAAAGAATGACGAAAATTTATCAGCTAAGTGTTGACATCTCCAATAGCTTAAAAAATGAACACTTGTGAACGAAACATAAGACAAACTGGATGCTATCAGACAGACTGCGAAGAAAGAATCAGGAGTCAATTTATAATGAAATCATCACTGCAATTCAATCTCGAACAAACTATCTGTTCGCTTTTGCATGTTTCTGATAATAACACAAAAAAAGTCTACGCAGCAGAATACATAATTTTTGAAAAATCTACACAACAAATCTTTTAACTCGTTGGCATCGCCTTGAAATCATGCCTCAGGATTGAAATCTTCATCAGCTAAGAAGTGCTGATATCTCCGAGAGCTCAAAAAATGAACTGTTGTGAACGAAACATAGGACAAATTAAATATCAGACAGACTGCGAAGAAAGAATCAGGAGTCAATTCATAATGAAATGATCATTGCAATTCAATCCCAAACAAACAAACTGTTCGTTTTTGCATGTTTCTTTTGGAAAACCAAAAAAAGACTACGCAACAGTATATCACAGAACTTTTTTAAAAAACTACGCATTTAATCTTTAAACTCATTAGCGCCGTTTGGATTCAGGAATGAGAAACTGTACCAGCTAAAAATCGTTGACATTACAATGTACTCAATAAAATCAAAAGTATTGAGAACGAAATATAGGACAAATTAGATGCGATTAGACAAACAGGACTAAAATCAGGACAAAACATCAATAAATTAGATGCTACCATGCTGATTCAGAAGCCATTCAATAAAATTATTACTGCAATTCATTCTCAAACAAACTATCCGTACCTTTTTACATGTTTCTAGTAAAAACCAATAAAAGTCTACGCAACAAATGAAAGCATTTTTTTAAAATCTACGCAACAAACCTTTTAATTTTAACTCATTAGCACCACCTGGAAATCATGATTCAGGAATGAGATACTCTACCAGGTAATAATTGTTGACATTTTACAGTGCTCAATAAAATCAACAGTATTGCGAACACACAAAATTGGACAAATTAGATACAATCAAGACCATAATCAGGACAAAACAATACAAATTAGAAGCTATCATGCTGATTCGAGAACCATTTAAAAAAATCAATGCAGTTCAATCGCAAACAAATTATCTGTACGTTTCGCATATTGCTTTCAAAAAAACTCAATAAAAGTCCACGAAAGAGAAAACTTCCAAAAAATTCTGAGCAACAAATCTTTTAACTCAAAAGCACCGCCTAAAAATCATGATTAAAGACTGACGAAAATTTATCAGCTAAGTTTGACATCTCCATTAGCTTAAAAAATGAACACTTGTGAACGAAACATAAGACAAACTGGATGCTATCAGACAGACTGCGAGGAAAGAATTAGGAGTCAATTTTTAATGAAATCATCACTGCAATTCATTCTCGAACAAACTATCTGTTCGCTTTTGCATGTTTCTGATAATAACACAAAAAAAGTCCACGCAGCAGAATACATAATTTTTGAAAAATCTACACAAATCTTTTAACTCGTTGGCACCGCCTTGAAATCATGCCTCAGGATTGAAATCTTCATCAGCTAAGAAGTGCTGATATCTCCGAGTGCTCAAGAAATCAACTGTTGTGAACGAAACATAAGACAAATTAAATATCAGACAGACTGCGAAGAAAGAATCAGGAGTCAATTCACAATGAAATTATCACTGCAATTCAACCCCAAACAAACAAACTGTTCAATTTTGCATTTTTCTATTGGAAAACCAAAAAAAAGACAACGCAACAGAATATAACAGAATTTTTTAAAAAAATCTAGGCATTTAATCTTTTTAGCGCCACTTGGATTCAGGAATGAGAAACTTTACCGGCTAATAATCGTTGACATTACAATGTACTAAATAAAATCAACAGTATTGTGAACAAAACATAGGACAAATTAGATGAGATCAGACAAACAGAACAAAATCAGGACAAAACATAGATAAATTAGATGCTACCATGCTGATTCAGAAAGCATTCAATAAAATTATTACTCTCAAACAAACTTTGTACGTTTTGGCATATTTCTTTTGATAAACCTCAATAAACGTCCACGCAAGAAAAAGATTTTGCAAAATCTACGCAACAAACCTTTCAACTCATAAATACCGCCCAGAAATAGTTATTCAGGAGTGACTGAATAATACCAGCTAAGTATTTACAACTCCAATAGCTCAAAAAATCAACTGTTGTGAACAAAACATAGGACAAATTAGACGCTATCAGACAAAATGCGAAGGAAGAATCAGGAGTCAATTCATAATGAAATCACACATGCAATTCATTCTCAAACAAACTATCCTACCTTTTTACATGTTTCTAGTAAAAACCAATAAAAGTCTACGCAACAAATAATAGCAATTTTTTTAAATCTACGCAACAAACCCTTTAATTTTAACTCATTAGCACCACCTGGAAATCATGATTCAGGAATGAGAAACTCTACCAGCTAATAATTGCTGACATTTTACAGTGCTCAATAAAATCAACAGTATTGCGAACACAAAAAATTGGACAAATTAGATACAATCAAGACCATAATCAGGACAAAACAATACAAATTAGAAGCTATCATGCTGATTCGAGAACCATTTAAAAAATCACTGCAATTCATTCGCAAACAAATTATCTGTACGTTTTCGCATATTGCTTTCAAAAAAACTCAATAAAAGTCCACGAAAGAGAAAATTTTCAGAAATTTCTGAGCAACAAATCTTTTAACACAAAAGCACAGCCTAAAAAACATGATTAAAGACTGACGAAAATTTATCAGCTAAGTTTGACATCTCCATTAGCTTAAAAAATGAACACTTGTGAACGAAACATAAGACAAACTGGATGCTATCAGACAGACTGCGAGGAAAGAATTAGGAGTCAATTTATAATGAAATCATCACTGCAATTCATTCTCGAACAAACTATCTGTTCGCTTTTGCATGTTTCTGATAATAACACAAAAAAAGTCCACGCAGCAGAATACATAATTTTTGAAAAATCTACACAAATCTTTTAACTCGTTGGCACCGCCTTGAAATCATGCCTCAGGATTGAAATCTTCATCAGCTAAGAAGTGCTGATATCTCCGAGTGCTCAAGAAATCAACTGTTGTGAACGAAACATAAGACAAATTAAATATCAGACAGACTGCGAAGAAAGAATCAGGAGTCAATTCACAATGAAATTATCACTGCAATTCAACCCCAAACAAACAAACTGTTCAATTTTGCATTTTTCTATTGGAAAACCAAAAAAAGACAACGCAACAGAATATAACAGAATTTTTTAAAAAAAATCTAGGCATTTAATCTTTTTAGCGCCACTTGGATTCAGGAATGAGAAACTGTACCGGCTAATAATCGTTGACATTACAATGTACTAAATAAAATCAACAGTATTGTGAACAAAACATAGGACAAATTAGATGAGATCAGACAAACAGGACAAAATCAGGACAAAACATAGATAAATTAGATGCTACCATGCTGATTCAGAAAGCATTCAATAAAATTATTACTCTCAAACAAACTTTGTACGTTTTGGCATATTTCTTTTGATAAACCTCAATAAACGTCCACGCAAGAAAAAGATTTTGCAAAATCTACGCAACAAACCTTTCAACTCATAAATACCGCCCAGAAATAGTTATTCAGGAGTGACTGAATAATACCAGCTAAGTATTTACAACTCCAATAGCTCAAAAAATCAACTGTTGTGAACAAAACATAGGACAAATTAGACGCTATCAGACAAAATGCGAAGGAAGAATCAGGAGTCAATTCATAATGAAATCACACATGCAATTCATTCTCAAACAAACTATCCTACCTTTTTACATGTTTCTAGTAAAAACCAATAAAAGTCTACGCAACAAATAATAGCAATTTTTTTAAATCTACGCAACAAACCCTTTAATTTTAACTCATTAGCACCACCTGGAAATCATGATTCAGGAATGAGAAACTCTACCAGCTAATAATTGCTGACATTTTACAGTGCTCAATAAAATCAACAGTATTGCGAACACAAAAAAATGGACAAATTAGATACAATCAAGACCATAATCAGGACAAAACAATACAAATTAGAAGCTATCATGCTGATTCGAGAACCATTTAAAAAATCACTGCAATTCATTCGCAAACAAATTATCTGTACGTTTTCGCATATTGCTTTCAAAAAAACTCAATAAAAGTCCACGAAAGAGAAAATTTTCAGAAATTTCTGAGCAACAAATCTTTTAACACAAAAGCACCGCCTAAAAAACATGATTAAAGACTGACGAAAATTTATCAGCTAAGTGTTGACATCTCCAATAGCTTAAAAAATGAACACTTGTGAACGAAACATAAGACAAACTGGATGCTATCAGACAGACTGCGAAGAAAGAATCAGGAGTCAATTTATAATAAAATTATCACTGCAATTCAACCCCAAACAAACAAACTGTTCAATTTTGCATTTTTCTATTGGAAAACCAAAAAGACAACGCAACAGAATATAACAGAATTTTTTTAAAAAATCTAGGCATTTAATCTTTTAACTCATTAGCGCCACTTGGATTCAGGAATGAGAAACTTTACCGGCTAATAATCGTTGACATTACAATGTACTCAATAAAATCAACAGTATTGTGAACAAAACATAGGACAAATTAGATGAGATCAGACAAACAGGACAAAATCAGGACAAAACATAGATAAATTAGATGCTACCATGCTGATTCAGAAAGCATTCAATAAAATTATTACTCTCAAACAAACTTTGTACGTTTTGGCATATTTCTTTTAATAAACCTCAATAAACGTCCACGCAAGAAAAAGATTTTGCAAAATCTACGCAACAAACCTTTCAACTCATAAATACCGCCCAGAAATAATTATTCAGGAGTGACTGAATAATACCAGCTATGTATTTACAACTCCAATAGCTCAAAAAATCAACTGCTGTGAACGAAACATAGGACAAATTAGACGCTATCAGACAAAATGCGAAGGAGAATCAGGAGTCAATTCATAATGAAATCACACCTGCAATTCATTCTCAAACAAACTATCCGTACCTTTTTACATGTTTCTAGTAAAAACCAATAAAAGTCTACGCAACAAATGAAAGCATTTTTTTAAAATCTACGCAACAAACCTTTTAATTTTAACTCATTAGCACCACCTGGAAATCATGATTCAGGAATAAGAAACTCTACCAGGTAATAATTGTTGACATTTTACAGTGCTCAATAAAATCAACAGTATTGCGAACACAAAAAATTGGACAAATTAGATACAATCAAGACCATAATCAGGACAAAACAATACAAATTAGAAGCTATCATGCTGATTCGAGAACCATTTAAAAAAATCACTGCAGTTCATTCGCAAACAAATTATCTGTACGTTTCGCATATTGCTTTCAAAAAAACTCAATAATAAGTCCACGAAAGAGAAAACTTTCAAAAAATTCTGAGCAACAAATCTTTTAACTCAAAAGCACCGCCTAAAAATCATGATTAAAGACTGACGAAAATTTATCAGCTAAGTGTTGACATCTCCATTAGCTTAAAAAATCAACACTTGTGAACGAAACATAAGACAAACTGGATGCTATCAGACAGACTTCGAAGAAAGAATTAGGAGTCAATTTATAATGAAATCATCACTGCAATTCATTCTCGAACAAACTATCTGTTCGCTTTTGCATGTTTCTGATAATAACACAAAAAAAGTCCACGCAGCAGAATACATAATTTTTGAAAAAGCTACACAACAAATCTTTTAACTCGTTGGCACCGCCTTGAAATCATGCCTCAGGATTGAAATCTTCATCAGCTAAGAAGTGCTGATATCTCCGAGAGCTCAAAAATCAACTGTTGTGAATGAAACATAGGACAAATTAAATATCAGACAGACTGCGAAGAAAGAATCAGGAGTCAATTCATAATGAAATCAACATTGCAATTCAATCCCAAACAAACAAACTGTTCGTTTTTGCATGTTTCTTTTGGAAAACCAAAAAAGACTACGCAACAGTATATCACAGAACTTTTTTAAAAATCTACGCATTTAATCTTTTAACTCATTAGCGCCACTTGGATTCAGGATTGAGAAACTTTACCAGCTAAAAATCGTTGACATTACAATGTACTCAATAAAATCAACAGTATTGTGAACGAAACATAGGACAAATTAGACGCTATCAGACAGAATGCGAAGAAAGAATCAGGAGTCAATTCGTAATGAAATCACAATTGCAATTCATTCTCAAACAAACTATCCGTACCTTTTTACCTTTTAACATGTTTCTAGTAAAAACCAATAAAAGTCTACGCAACAAATAAAAGCATTTTTTTAAAATCTACGCAACAAACCTTTTAATTTTAACTCATTAGCACCACCTGGAAATCATGATTCAGGAATGAGAAACTCTACCAGGTAATAATTGTTGACATTTTACAGTGCTCAATAAAATCAACAGTATTGCGAACACAAAAAATTGGACAAATTAGATACAATCAAGACCATAATCAGGACAAAACAATACAAATTAGAAGCTATCATGCTGATTCGAGAACCATTTAAAAAAATCACTGCAGTTCATTCGCAAACAAATTATCTGTACGTTTCGCATATTGCTTTCAAAAAAACTCAATAATAAGTCCACGAAAGAGAAAACTTTCAAAAAATTCTGAGCAACAAATCTTTTAACTCAAAAGCACCGCCTAAAAATCATGATTAAAGACTGACGAAAATTTATCAGCTAAGTGTTGACATCTCCATTAGCTTAAAAAATCAACACTTGTGAACGAAACATAAGACAAACTGGATGCTATCAGACAGACTTCGAAGAAAGAATTAGGAGTCAATTTATAATGAAATCATCACTGCAATTCATTCTCGAACAAACTATCTGTTCGCTTTTGCATGTTTCTGATAATAACACAAAAAAAGTCCACGCAGCAGAATACATAATTTTTGAAAAATCTAAACAACAAATCTTTTAACTCGTTGGCACCGCCTTGAAATCATGCCTCAGGATTGAAATCTTCATCAGCTAAGAAGTGCTGATATCTCCGAGAGCTCAATAAAACCAACAGTATTCTGAACAAAATATGGAACAGAATAGATGCTATCAGACAGACTGCAAAAAAAGAATGAGGAATAATTAATAAATAAATCATCATTAATAAATAAAAACCAATTCAACTCATTAGCGCCACTTGGAGAAAGGAATGAAAAATTTTACCAGCTAATAATGGTTTTACATTACAATGTGCCCAATAAAATCAACCGTATTGTAAACGAAATATAGGACAAATTAGATTCGATTAGACAATCAGGCCACTACATAGATAAAATAGATGCCATCATGATGATTCAGGAACTATTAAAACAAATCACCACTGCAGTTCATTCACGATTGCTATTGAAAAACTCAATAAAAGTCCACATAAGAGAAAAAATTTTCAAAAATCTACGCAGCAAATCTTACCTCAAAAGCAACGCCTAGAAATTATGACTCACGAATGACCAAATTTTATCACCTAAGTATTGACATCTCCAATAGCTCCAAAGATTAACATATTGTGAACGAAACATAGAAATTATATGCTATCAGACAGACTGCGGAGAAAGAATGAGAAGTCAATTTATAAAGAGATCATCACTGCAATTCATTTTCAAACAAACTATCTGTACCTTTTTATATGTTTCCAGTAAAAACCAATAAAAGTCTACGCAACAAATAACAGCATTTTTGAAAAATCAACGCAAGAAACGTTTTAATTTCAACTCATCGGCACCACTTGTAAATCAAGACTCAGGAATGAGAAACTTTACAAGCTAACAATTATTGACATTCCAACGTTCTCAATAAAATCAACAGTATTGTGAACGAGACATAGGACAAATTAGATGAGATCAGACAAACAGGACAAAAATCAGGACAAAACATAGATAAATTAGATGCTACCATGCTGATTCAGAAAGCATTCAATAAAATTATTACTGCAATTCACTCTCAAACAAACTTTGTACGTTTTGGCATATTTCTTTTGATAAATCTCAATAAACATCCACGCAAGAAAAAGATTTTGCAATATCTACGCAACAAACCTTTCAACTCATAAATACCGCCCAGAAATAACTATTCAGGAGTGACTGAATAATACCAGCTAAGCATTTACAACTCCAAAAGCTCAAAAAATCAACTGTTGTGAACGAAACATAGGACAAATTAAATATCAGACACACTGCGAAGAAAGAATGAGAAGTCAATTTATAAAGAGATCATCACTGCAATTCATTTTCAAACAAACTATCTGTACCTTTTTATATGTTTCTAGTAAAAAACAATGAAAGTCTTCGCAACAAATAACAGCATTTTTGAAAAATCTACGCAAGAAACCTTTTAATTTCAACTCATTCGCACCACTTGGAAATCATGGCTCAGGAATGAGAAACTTTACCAGCTAACAATTATTGACATTCCAACGTGCTCAATAAAATCAACAGAATTGTGAACGAGACATAGAACAAATTAGATGAGATCAGACAAACAGGACAAAAATCAGGACAAAACATAGATAAATTAGATGCTACCATGCTGATTCAGAAAGCATTCAATAAAATTAGTACTGCAATTCATTCTCAAACAAACTTTGTACGTTTTGGCATATTGCTTTTGATGAATTTCAATAAAAGTCCACGCAAGAAAAGATTTTGCAAAATCTACGCAACAAATCTTTCAAATCATAAATACCGCCTAGAAATAATTATTCAGGAGTGGTTGAATAATACCAGCGAAGTGTTTACAACTCCGATAGCTCAAAAAACCAACTGTTGTGAACGAAACATAGGACAAATTAAATATCAGACAGACTGCGAAGAAAGAATCAGGAGTCAATTCATAATGAAATCATCACAGCAATTCAATCCCAAACAAACAAACTATTCGTTTTCGCATGTTTCTTTTGGAAAAACTAAAAAAGACCACGCAACAGAATATAACAGAATTTTTTTTAACATCTACGCATTTAATCTTTTAACTCATTAGCGCCACTTGGATTCAGGAATGAGAAACTTTACCAGCTAATAATTGTTGACAATTTGTGCTCAATAAAATCAACAGTATTTAGAACAAAAAATAGGACAAATTAGATGCAATTAGACAAACAGGACACTACATAGATAAGTTAGATGCTATCATGCTGATTCAGGAACTATTAAAATAAATCATCACTGCAATTCAAATTTTGCTATTAATAAAACTCAAGAAAAGTCCATGCAAGAGAAAAATTTCTTAGAAATCTACTCGACAAATCTTAACTAAAGAGCACCGCCTAGAAATCATGATTCAGGAATGACAAAATTTCATCAGCTAAATGTTGACATATCCAATAGCTCAAAAACTCAGCACTATTGTGAACGAAACATAGGACAAATTAGATTCAGACAGACTGCCCAGAAAAAATCAGAAGTCAATTTATAAAGAGATCATCACTGCAATTCATTTTCAAACAAACTATCGGTACCTTTTTATATGTTTCTCGTAAAAAACAAAAGTCTTCGCAACAAATAACAGGATTTTTGAAACATCTACGCAAGAAACCTTTTAATTTCAACTCATTCGCACCACTTGGAAATCATGGCTCAGGAATGAGAAACTTTACCAGCTAACAATTATTGACATTCCAACGTGCTCAAGAAAATCAACAGAATTGTGAACGAGACAGGACAAATTAGATGAGATCAAACAGGACAAAAATCAGGACAAAACATAGATAAATTAGATGCTACCATGCTGATTCAGAAAGCATTCAATAAAATTAGTACTGCAATTCATTCTCAAACAAACTTTGTACGTATTGGCATATTTCTTTTAATAAATTTCAATAAAAGTCCACGCAAGAAAAAGATTTTGCAAAATCTACGCAACAAAACTTTCAACTCATAAATACTGCCTAGAAATAATTATTCAGGAGTGACTGAATAATACCAGCTAAGTGTTTACAACTTAAATAGCTCAAAAAACCAACTGTTGTGAACGAAACATAGGACAAATTAAATATCAGACAGACTGCGAAGAAAGAATCAGGAGTCAATTCATAATGAAATCATCACAGCAATTCAATCCCGAACAAACAAACTATTCGTTTTCGCATGTTTCTATTGGAAAAACTAAAAAAAAGACCACGCAACGGAATATAACAATTTTTTTAAAAAATCTACGCATTTAATCTTTTAACTCATTAGCGCCAGTTGGATTCAGGAATGAGAAACTTTACCAGCTAATAATTGTTGACATTACGTGCTCAAAAAAAATCAACAGTATTGTGAACAAAAAATAGGACAAATTAGATGCAATTAGACAAACAAGACACTACATAGATAACTTAGGTGCTATCATGCTGATTCAGGAACTATTAAAATAAATCATCACTGCAATTCAAATTTTGCTATTAATAAAACTCAAGAAAAGTCCATGCAAGAGAAAAATTTCTTAGAAATCTACGCGACAAATCTTAACTGAAGAGCACCGCCTAGAAATCATGATTCAGGAATGACAAAACTATCAGCTAAGTGTTGACATATCCAATAGCTCAAAAAATTAACACTATTGTGAACGAAACATAGGAGAAATTAGATGCTATCGTACAGACTGCGAAGAAAGAATAAGGAGTTCAATTATAATGAAATCATCACTGCAATTTATTCGCAAACAAACTATCTATACCTTTTTGCATGACTCTAGTAAAAAAACAAATAAAAGTTTACCCAACAAAATATAATAGCATTTTTGAAAAACCTACGCAACAAATGTTTTAAATTTAAATCATTAGCACACCTTCATGGTTCAAGAATGAGAAACTTTACCAGATAATAACTGTTGACATTCCAACGTGCTCAATAAAATAAACAGTATTGTGAACAATATATAGGACTAATTAGATGCGATAGACAAACAGGACAAAAATCAGGACAAAACATAGATAAATTAGATGCTACCATGCTGATTCACAAGCCATTCAATAAAATTATTACTGCAATTCATTCTCAAACAAACTTAGTACGTTTTTGCATATTTCTTTTAAATCTCAATAAAAGTCCACGCAAAAACAAAAGATTTTGCAAAATCTACGGAAACCTTTAAACTCAAATACCGCCTAGAATTAATTATTCAGGAGTTGCGGAATAATACCAGCTAAGTGTTTACATCTCCAATAGCTCAAAAACTCAACTGTTGTGAACGAAAGATCGGACAAATTAGATATCAGACAGACTGCAAAAAAAGAATCAGGAGTCAATTTATAAAAAAAATCATCACTGCAATTCATTGCCAAATAAACAAACTGTTCGTTTTCGCATTTTTCTAGCAAAAAACCAACAAAAGACCACGCAACAGAATATAACAGATTCTTTTAAATCTACGCATTTAATCTTTTAACTCATTAGCGCCACTTGGATTCAGGAATGAGCACATTTACCAGCTAATAATTGTTGACATTCCAACGAGCTCAATAAAATCAACAGTATTGTGAACGAAATATAGGACAAATTAGATGCGATAGACAAACACGACAAAAATCAGGACAAAACATAGATAAATTAGATGCTACCATGCTGATTCAGAAACCATTCAATAAAATTATTACTGCAATTCATTCTCAAACAAACTTAGTACGTTTTTGCATATTTCTTTTAATTCTCAATAAAAGTCCACGCAAGAAAAAAGATTTTGCAAAATCTACGGACCCCTTTCAACTCAAATACCGCCTAGAAATAATTATTCAGGAGTGACGGAATAATACCAGCTAAGTGTTTACATCTCCAATAGCTCAAAAAATCAACTGTTGTGAAGGAAAGATCGGATAAATTAGATATCAGACAGACTGCAAAAAAAGAATCAGGAGTCAATTTATAGTAACATCATCACTGCAATTCATTGCCAAATAAACAAACGTTCGTTTTCGCAATTTTCTAGCAAAAAACCAACAAAAGAACACGCAACAGAATATAAGATTTTTTTTAAATCTACGCATTTAATCTTTCAACTCATTAGCGCCACTTGGATTCAGGAATGCGCAACTTTACCAGATAATAATTGTTGACATTCCAACGTGCTCAATCAAATCAACAGTATTGTGAACAATATATAGGACAAATTAGATGCGATAGACAAACAGGACAAAAATCAGGACAAAACATAGATAAATTAGATGCTACCATGCTGATTCAGAAGCCATTCAATAAAATTATTACTGCAATTCATTCTCAAACAAACTTAGTACGTTTTTGCATATTTCTTTTAAATCTCAAAAAAAGTCCACGCAAAAAAAAGATTTTGCAAAATCTACGGAAAAGTTTCAACTCAAATACCGCCTAGAAATAATTATTCAGGAGTGACGGAATAATACCAGCTAAGTGTTTACATCTCCAATAGCTCAAAAAATCAACTGTTGTGAACGAAAGATCGGACAAATTAGATATCAGTCAGACTGCAAAAAAAGAATCATGAGTCAATTTATAATAAATCATCACTGCAATTCATTGCCAAATAAACAAACTGTTCGTTTTCGCAATTTTCTAGCAAAAAACCAACAAAAGACCACGCAACAGAATATAACAGATTTTTTTTTAAATCTACGCATTTAATCTTTTACCTCATTAGCGCCACTTGGATTCAGGAATGAGCAACTTTACCAGCTAAAAATTGTTGACATTCCAACGAGCTCAATAAAATCAACAGTATTGTGAACGAAATATAGGAAAAATTAGATAAGATTAGACAAACAGGACTAAAATCAGGACAAAACATCAATAAATTAGATGCTACCATGCTGATTCAGAAGCCATTCAATAAAATTATTACTGCAATTCATTCTCAAACAAACTTAGTACGTTTTTGCATATTTCTTTTAAATCTCAAAAAAAGTCCACGCAAAAAAAGGATTTTGCAAAATCTACGGAAACGTTTCAACTCAAATACCGCCTAGAAATAATTATTCAGGAGTGACGGAATAATACCAGCTAAGTGTTTACATCTCCAAAAGCTCAAAAAATCAACTGTTGTGAACGAAAGATCGGACAAATTAGATATCAGTCAGACTGCAAAAAAAGAATCATGAGTCAATTTATAATAAATCATCACTGCAATTCATTGCCAAATAAACAAACTGTTCGTTTTCGCAATTTTCTAGCAAAAAACCAACAAAAGACCACGCAACAGAATATAACAGATTTTTTTAAATCTACGCATTTAATCTTTTAACTCATTAGCGCCACTTGGATTCAGGAATGAGCAACTTTACCAGCTAAAAATTGTTGACATTCCAACGATCTCAATAAAATCAACAGTATTGTGAACGAAATATAGGAAAAATTAGATGCGATTAGACAAACAGGACTAAAATCAGGACAAAACATCAATAAATTAGATGCTACCATGCTGATTCAGAAGCCATTCAATAAAATTATTACTGCAATTCATTCTCAAACAAACTTAGTACGTTTTTGCATATTTCTTTTAAATCTCAATAAAAGTCCACGCAAAAAAAAGATTTTGCAAAATCTACGGAAACGTTTCAACTCAAATACCGCCTAGAAAAAATTATTCAGGAGTGACGGAATAATACCAGCTAAGTGTTTACATCTCCAATAGCTCAAAAAATCAACTGTTGTGAACGAAACATAGGACAAATTAAATATCAGACAGACTGCGGAGAAAGAATCAGGAGTCAATTCATAAGGAAATCATCACTGCAATTCATTGCCAAATAAACAAACGTTCGTTTTCGCAATTTTCTAGCAAAAAACCAACAAAAGAACACGCAACAGAATATAAGATTTTTTTAAATCTACGCATTTAATCTTTCAACTCATTAGCGCCACTTGGATTCAGGAATGCGCAACTTTACCAGATAATAATTGTTGACATTCCAACGTGCTCAATCAAATCAACAGTATTGTGAACAATATATAGGACAAATTAGATGCGATAGACAAACAGGACAAAAATCAGGACAAAACATAGATAAATTAGATGCTACCATGCTGATTCAGAAGCCATTCAATAAAATTATTACTTCAATTCATTCTCAAACAAACTTAGTACGTTTTTGCATATTTCTTTTAAATCTCAAAAAAAGTCCACGCAAAAAAAAGATTTTGCAAAATCTACGGAAACGTTTCAACTCAAATACCGCCTAGAAATAATTATTCAGGAGTGACGGAATAATACCAGCTAAGTGTTTACATCTCCAATAGCTCAAAAAATCAACTGTTGTGAACGAAAGATCGGACAAATTAGATATCAGTCAGACTGCAAAAAAAGAATCATGAGTCAATTTATAATAAATCATCACTGCAATTCATTGCCAAATAAACAAACTGTTCGTTTTCGTAATTTTCTAGCAAAAAACCAACAAAAGACCACGCAACAGAATATAACAGATTTTTTTAAAATCTACGCATTTAATCTTTTAACTCATTAGCGCCACTTGGATTCAGGAATGAGCAACTTTACCAGCTAATAATTGTTGACATTCCAACGAACTCAATAAAATCAACAGTATTGAGAACGAAATATAGGACAAATTAGATGCGATTAGACAAACAGGACTAAAATCAGGACAAAACATCAATAAATTAGATGCTACCATGCTGATTCAGAAGCCATTCAATAAAATTATTACTGCAATTCATTCTCAAACAAACTTAGTACGTTTTTGCCTATTTCTTTTAAATCTCAATAAAAGTCCACGCAAAAAAAAGATTTTGCAAAATCTACGGAAACCTTTCAACTCAAAAACCGCCTAAAAATAATTATTCAGGAGTGACGGAATAATACCAGCTAAGTGTTTACATCTCCAATAGCTCAAAAAATCAACTGTTGTGAACGAAAGATCGGACAAATTAGATACCAGTCAGACTGCAAAAAAAGAATCATGAGTCAATTTATAATAAATTATCACTGCAATTCATTGCCAAATAAACACTGTTCATTTTCGCAATTTTCTAGCAAAAAACCAACAAAATACCACGCAGCAGAATATAACACATTTTTTTTAAATCTACGCATTTAATCTTTTAACTCATTAGCGCCACTTGGATTCAGGAATGAGCAACTTTACCAGCTAAAAATTGTTGACATTCCAACGAGATCAATAAAATCAACAGTATTGTGAACGAAATATAGGAAAAATTAGATGCGATTAGACAAACAGGACTAAAATCAGGACAAAACATCAATAAAATAGATGCTACCATGCTGATTCAGAAGCCATTCAAAAAAATTATTACTGCAATTCATTCTCAAAAAAACTTAGTACGTTTTTGCATATTTCTTTTAAATCTCAATAAAAGTCCACGCAAAAAAAAGATTTTGCAAAATCTACGGAAACGTTTCAACTCAAATACCGCCTAGAAATAATTATTCAGGAGTGACGGAATAATACCAGCTAAGTGTTTACATCTCCAATAGCTCAAAAAATCAACTGTTGTGAACGAAACATAGGACAAATTAAATATCAGACAGACTGCGAAGAAAGAATCAGGAGTCAATTCTTAAAGAAATCATCACTGCAATTCATTGCCAAATAAACAAACGTTCGTTTTCGCAATTTTCTAGCAAAAAACCAACAAAAGAACACGCAACAGAATATAAGATTTTTTTTAAATCTACGCATTTAATCTTTCAACTCATTAGCGCCACTTGGATTCAGGAATGCGCAACTTTACCAGATAATAATTGTTGACATTCCAACGTGCTCAATCAAATCAACAGTATTGTGAACAATATATAGGACAAATTAGATGCGATAGACAAACAGGACAAAAATCAGGACAAAACATAGATAAATTAGATGCTACCATGCTGATTCAGAAGCCATTCAATAAAATTATTACTGCAATTCATTCTCAAACAAACTTAGTACGTTTTTGCATATTTCTTTTAAATCTCAAAAAAAGTCCACGCAAAAAAAGGATTTTGCAAAATTTACGGAAACGTTTCAACTCAAATACCGCCTAGAAATAATTATTCAGGAGTGACGGAATAATACCAGCTAAGTGTTTACGTCTCCAAAAGCTCAAAAAATCAACTGTTGTGAACGAAAGATCGGACAAATTAGATATCAGTCAGACTGCAAAAAAAGAATCATGAGTCAATTTATAATAAATCATCACTGCAATTCATTGCCAAATAAACAAATTGTTCGTTTTCGCAATTTTCTAGCAAAAAACCAACAAAAGACCACGCAACAGAATATAACAGATTTTTTTTAAATCTACGCATTTAATCTTTTAACTCATTAGCGCCACTTGGATTCAGGAATGAGCAACTTTACCAGCTAATAATTGTTGACATTCCAACGAACTCAATAAAATCAACAGTATTGAGAACGAAATATAGGACAAATTAGATGCGATTAGACAAACAGGACTAAAATCAGGACAAAACATCAATAAATTAGATGCTACCATGCTGATTCAGAAGCCATTCAATAAAATTATTACTGCAATTCATTCTCAAACAAACTTAGTACGTTTTTGCCTATTTCTTTTAAATCTCAATAAAAGTCCACGAAAAAAAAAGATTTTGCAAAATCTACGGAAACCTTTCAACTCTAAAACCGCCTAGAAATAATTATTCAGGAGTGACGGAATAATACCAGCTAAGTGTTTACATCTCCAATAGCTCAAAAACTCAACTGTTGTGAACGAAAGATCGGACAAATTAGATATCAGTCAGACTGCAAAAAAAGAATCATGAGTCAATTTATAATAAATCATCACTGCAATTCATTGCCAAATAAACACTGTTAATTTTCGCAATTTTCTAGCAAAAAACCAACAAAATACCACGCAGCAGAATATAACACATTTTTTTTAAATCTACGCATTTAATCTTTTAACTCATTAGCGCCACTTGGATTCAGGAATGAGCAACTTTACCAGCTAAAAATTGTTGACATTCCAACGAGCTCAATAAAATCAACAGTATTGTGAACGAAATATAGGAAAAATTAGATGCGATTAGACAAACAGGACTAAAATCAGGACAAAACATCAATAAATTAGATGCTACCATGCTGATTCAGAAGCCATTCAATAAAATTATTACTGCAATTCATTCTCAAACAAACTTAGTACGTTTTTGCATATTTCTTTTAAATCTCAAAAAAAGTCCACGCAAAAAAAAAGATTTTGCAAAATCTACGGAAACGTTTCAACTCAAATACCGCCTAGAAATAATTATTCAGGAGTGACGGAATAATACCAGCTAAGTGTTTACATCTCCAATAGCTCAAAAAATCAACTGTTGTGGACGACAGATCGGACAAATTAGATATCAGTCAGAGTGCAAAAAAAGAGTCATGAGTCAATTTATAATAAATCATCACTGCAATTCATTGCCAAATAAACAAACTGTTCGTTTTCGCAATTTTCTAGCAAAAAACCAACAAAAGACCACGCAACAGAATATAACAGATTTTTTTAAATCTACGCATTTAATCTTTTAACTCATTAGCGCCACTTGGATTCAGGAATGAGCAACTTTACCAGCTAATAACTGTTGACATTCCAACGAATTCAATAAAATCAACAGTATTGAGAACGAAATATAGGACAAATTAGATGCGATTAGACAAACAGGACTAAAATCAGGACAAAACATCAATAAATTAGATGCTACCATGCTGATTCAGAAGCCATTCAATAAAATTATTACTGCAATTCATTCTCAAACAAACTTAGTACGTTTTTGCCTATTTCTTTTAAATCTCAATGAAAGTCCACGCAAAAAAAAAGATTTTGCAAAATCTACGGAAACCTTTCAACTCAAATACCGCCTAGAAATAATTATTCAGGAGTGACGGAATAATACCAGCTAAGTGTTTACATCTCCAATAGCTCAAAAAATCAACTGTTGTGAACGAAAGATCGGACAAATTAGATATCAGTCAGACTGCAAAAAAAGAATCATGAGTCAATTTATAATAAATCATCACTGCAATTCATTGCCAAATAAACAAACTGTTCGTTTTCGCAATTTTCTAGCAAAAAACCAACAAAAGACCACGCAACAGAATATAACAGATTTTTTTAAATCTACGCATTTAATCTTTTAACTCATTAGCGCCACTTGGATTCAGGGATGAGCAACTTTACCAGCTAATAATTGTTGACATTCCAACGAACTCAATAAAATCAACAGTATTGAGAACGAAATATAGGACAAATTAGATGCGATTAGACAAACAGGACTAAAATCAGGACAAAACATCAATAAATTAGATGCTACCATGCTGATTCAGAAGCCATTCAATAAAATTATTACTGCAATTCATTCTCAAACAAACTTAGTACGTTTTTGCCTATTTCTTTTAAATCTCAATAAAAGTCCACGCAAAAAAAAGATTTTGCAAAATCTACGGAAACCTTTCAACTCAAAAACCGCCAAGAAATAATTATTCAGGAGTGACGGAATAATACCAGCTAAGTGTTTACATCTCCAATAACTCAAAAAATCAACTGTTGTGAACGAAAGATCGGACAAATTAGATATCAGTCAGACTGCAAAAAAAGAATCATGAGTCAATTTATAATAAATCATCACTGCAATTCATTGCCAAATAAACACTGTTCATTTTCGCAATTTTCTAGCAAAAAACCAACAAAATACCACGCAGCAGAATATAACACATTTTTTTTTAAATCTACGCATTTAATCTTTTAACTCATTAGCGCCACTTGGATTCAGGAATGAGCAACTTTACCAGCTAAAAATTGTTGACATTCCAACGAGCTCAATAAAATCAACAGTATTGTGAACGAAATATAGGAAAAATTAGATGCGATTAGACAAACAGGACTAAAATCAGGACAAAACATCAATAAATTAGATGCTACCATGCTGATTCAGAAGCCATTCAATAAAATTAATACTGCAATTCATTCTCAAACAAACTTAGTACGTTTTTGCATATTTCTTTTAAATCTCAATAAAAGTCCACGCAAAAAAAGGATTTTGCAAAATCTACGGAAACCTTTCAACTCAAAAACCGCCAGTAAATAATTATTCAGGAGTGACGGAATAATACCAGCTAAGTGTTTACATCTCCAATAGCTCAAAAAATCAACTGTTGTGAACGACAGATCGGACAAATTAGATATCAGTCAGAGTGCAAAAAAAGAATCATGAGTCAATTTATAATAAATCATCACTGCAATTCATTGCCAAATAAACTGCTCGTTTTCGCAATTTTCTAGCAAAAAACCAACAAAAGACCACGCAACAGAATATAACAGATTTTTTTAAATCTACGCATTTAATCTTTTAACTCATTAGCGCCACTTGGATTCAGGAATGAGCAACTTTACCAGCTAATAATTGTTGACATTCCAACGAATTCAATACAATCAACAGTATTGAGAACGAAATATAGGACAAATTAGATGCGATTAGACAAACAGGACTAAAATCAGGACAAAACATCAATAAATTAGATGCTACCATGCTGATTCAGAAGCCATTCAATAAAATTATTACTGCAATTCATTCTCAAACAAACTTAGTACGTTTTTGCCTATTTCTTTTAAATCTCAATAAAAGTCCACGCAAAAAAAAGATTTTGCAAAATCTACGGAAACCTTTCAACTCAAATACCGCCTAGAAATAATTATTCAGGAGTGACGGAATAATACCAGCTAAGTGTTTACATCTCCAATAGCTCAAAAACTCAACTGTTGTGAACGAAAGATCGGACAAATTAGATATCAGACAGACTGCAAAAAAAGAATCAGGAGTCAATTTATAATAAAATCATCACTGCAATTCATTGCCAAATAAACAAACTGTTCGTTTTCGCAATTTTCTAGCAAAAAACCAACAAAAGACCACGCAACAGAATATAACATATTTTTTTAAATCTACGCATTTAATCTTTTAACTCATTAGCGCCACTTGGATTCAGGAATGAGCAACTTTCTTTACCAGCTAAAAATTGTTGACATTCCAACGAGCTCAAAAAAATCAACAGTATTGTGAACGAAATATAGGACAAATTAGATGCGATTAGACAAACAGGACTAAAATCAGGACAAAACATAGATAAATTAGATGCTACCATCCTGATTCAGAAACCATTCAATAAAATTACTACTTCAATTCATTCTCAAACAAACTTAGTACGTTTTTGCATATTTCTTTTTAATAAATCTCAATAAAAGTCCATGCAAGAAAAAGATTTTTGCGAAATCTACACAACAAACCTTTCAACTCATAAATACTGCCTAGAAATAATTATTCAGGAGTGACGGAATAATACCAGCTAAGTGTTTACATCTCCAATAGCTCAACTGTTGTGAACGAAAGATCGGAAAAATTAGATATCAGACAGACTGCAAAAAAAGAATCAGGAGTCAATTTATAAAAAAATCATCACTGCAATTCATTGCCAAATAAACAAACTGTTCGTTTTCGCAATTTTCTAGCAAAAAACCAATAAAAGACCACGCACCAGAATATAACAGATTTTTTTTTAAATCCACGCATTTAATCTTTTAACTCATTAGCGCCACTTGGATTCAGGAATGAGCAACTTTACCAGCTAATAATTGTTGACATTCCAACGAGCTCAATAAAATCAACAGTATTGTGAACGAAATATAGGACAAATTAGATGCGATTAGACAAACAGGACTAAAATCAGGACAAAACATAGATCAATTAGATGCTACCATCCTCATTCAGAAACCATTCAATAAAATTACTACTGCAATTCATTCTCAAACAAACATAGTACGTTTTTGCATATTTCTTTTTAATAAATCTCAAAAAAAAGTCCATGCAAGAAAAAGATTTTTGCAAAATCTACACAACAAACCTTTCGACTCATAAATACTGCCTAGAAATAATTATTCAGGAGTGACGGAATAATACCAGCTAAGTGTTTACATCTCCAATAGCTCAAAAACTCAACTGTTGTGAACGAAAGATCGGACAAATTAGATATCAGACAGACTGCAAAAAAGAATCAGGAGTCAATTTATAATAAAATCATCACTGCAATTCATTGCCAAATAAACAAACTGTTCGTTTTCGCAATTTTCTAGCAAAAAACCAACAAAATACCACGCAGCAGAATATAACACATTTTTTTTAAATCTACGCATTTAATCTTTTAACTCATTAGCGCCACTTGGATTCAGGAATGAGCAACTTTACCAGCTAAAAATTGTTGACATTCCAACGAGCTCAATAAAATCAACAGTATTGTGAACGAAATAAAGGAAAAATTAGATGCGATTAGACAAACAGGACTAAAATCAGGGCAAAACATAAATAAATTAGATGCTACCATCCTGATTCAGAAACCATTCAATAAAATTATTACTGCAATTCATTCTGAAACAAACTTAGTACGTTTTTGCATATTTCTTTTAAATAAATCTCAATAAAAGTCCATGCAAGAAAAAGATTTTTGCAAAATCTACACAACAAACCTTTCAACTCATAAATACTGCCTAGAAATAATTATTCAGGAGTGACGGAATAATACCAGCTAAGTGTTTACATCTCCAATAGCTCAAAAACTCAACTGTTGTGAACGAAAGATCGGACAATATAGATATCAGACAGACTGCAAAAAAAGAATCAGGAGTCAATTTATAAAAAAAATCATCACTGCAATTCATTGCCAAATAAACAAACTGTTCGTTTTCGCAATTTTCTAGCAAAAAACCAAAAAAAGACCACGCAACAGAATATAACAGATTTTTTTTAAATCCACGCATTTAATCTTTTAACTCATTAGCGCCACTTGGATTCAGGAATGAGCAACTTTACCAGCTAATAATTGTTGACATTCCAACGAGCTCAATAAAATCAACAGTATTGTGAACGAAATATAGGACAAATTAGATGCGATTAGACAAACAGGACTAAAATCAGGACAAAACATAGATAAATTAGATGCTACCATCCTCATTCAGAAACCATTCAATAAAATTACTACTGCAATTCATTCTCAAACAAACATAGTACGTTTTTGCATATTTCTATTTAATAAATCTCAATAAAAGTCCATGCAAGAAAAAGATTTTTGCAAAATCTACACAACAAACCTTTCAACTCATAAATACTGCCTAGAAATAATTATTCAGGAGTGACAGAATAATACCAGCTAAGGGTTTACATCTCCAATAGCTCAAAAACTCAACTGTTGTGAACGAAAGATCGGACAAATTAGATATCAGACAGACTGCAAAAAAAGAATCAGGAGTCAATTTATAATAAAATCATCACTGCAATTCATTGCCAAATAAACAAACTGTTCGTTTTCGCAATTTTCTAGCAAAAAACCAACAAAAGACCACGCAACAGAATATAACACATTTTTTTAAATCTACGCATTTAATCTTTTAACTCATTAGCGCCACTTGGATTCAGGAATGAGAAATTTTACCAGCTAATAATTGTTGACATTCCAACGAGCTCAATAAAATCAACAGTATTGTGAACGAAATATAGGACAAATTAGACGCGATTAGACAAACAGGACTAAAATCAGGACAAAACATAGATAAATTAGATGCTACCATCCTGATTCAGAAACCATTCAATAAAATTACTACTGCAATTCATTCTCAAACAAACTTAGTACGTTTTTGCATATTTCTTTTTAATAAATCTCAATAAAAGTCCATGCAAGAAAAAGATTTTTGCAAAATCTACACAACAAACCTTTCAACTCATAAATACTGCCTAGAAATAATTATTCAGGAGTGACGGAATAATACCAGCTAAGTGTTTACATCTCCAATAGGTCAAAAACTCAACTGTTGTGAACGAAAGATCGGACAAATTAGATATCAGACAGACTGCAAAAAAAGAATCAGGAGTCAATTTATAAAAAAAATCATCACTGCAATTCATTGCCAAATAAACAAACTGTTCGATTTCGCAATTTTCTAGCAGAAAACCAATAAAAGACCACGCAACAGAATATAACAGATTTTTTTTAAATCCACGCAATTAATCTTTTAACTCATTAGCGCCACTTGGATTCAGGAATGAGCAACTTTACCAGCTAATAATTGTTGACATTCCAACGAGCTCAATAAAATCAACAGTATTGTGAACGAAATATAGGACAAATTAGATGCGATTAGACAAACAGGACTAAAATCAGGACAAAACATAGATAAATTAGATACTACCATCCTCATTCAGAAACCATCCAATAAAATTACTACTGCAATTCATTCTCAAACAAACATAGTACATTTGTGCATATTTCTTTTTAAAAAATCTCAATAAAAGTCCATGCAAGAAAAATATTTTTGCAAAATCTACACAACAAACCCCTCAACTCATAAATACTGCCTAGAAATAATTATTCAGGAGTGACGGAATAATACCAGCTAAGTGTTTACATCTCCAAAAGCTCAAAAACTCAACTGTTGTGAACGAAAGATCGGACAAATTAGATATCAGACAGACTGCAAAAAAAGAATCAGGAGTCAATTTATAAAAAAAATCATCACTGCAATTCATTGCCAAATAAACATACTGTTCGTTTTCGCATTTTTCTAGCAAAAAACCAACAAAAGACCGCGCAACAAAATATAACAGATTTTTTTTTTAAATCTACGCATTAAATCTTTTAACTCATTAGCGCCACTCGGATTCAGGAATGAGCAACTTTACCAGCTAAAAATTGCTGACATTCCAACGTGCTCAATAAAATCAACAGTATTGTTAACGAAACATAGGACAAATTAGATGCAGTTAGACAAACATGACAAAAAATAGATAAATTAGATGCTATCATGCTGAATCAGAAACTATTAAAATAAATCATCACTGCAATTCATTCACAAACAAACAAACTGTTCGTTTTCGCATTTTCTAGCACTCATTAGCACCACTTCGATTCAGGAATGAGAAACTTAACCAGCTAATAATAATCGTTGACATTACAACGTGCTCAATTAAATACAGTATTGTGAACGAAAAAGGACCCATTAGATGGGATTAGACAAACAGGACACTACATAGATAAATTAGATGCTATCATGCTGATTCAGGAACTATTAAAATAAATCATCACTGCAATTCCTTCATAAACCAACTATTTGTGCGTTTTCCAATATTGCTATTTATAAAACTCAAAAAAGTCTATGCAAAAGAACAATTTCTTAAAAATCTACGCGACAAATCTAAACTAAGGAGCGCCGCCTAGAAATCATGATTCAGGAATGACGAAACTTTATCAGCTAAGTGTTGACATATCCAATAGCTCCAAAAATTAACATATTATGAAGGAAACATAGAAATTAGATGCTATCAGACAGACTGCGGAGAAAGAATCAGGAGTTAATTTATAATGAAATCATCATTGCAACTCATTCGCAAACAAACTATCTATACCTTTTCTGCATGATTCTAGTAAAAAAAAAAACAAATAAAAGTCTGCTCAACAAAATATATTAGCATTTTTGAAAAATCTGCGCAACAAATGTTTTATTTTCAGATCATTAGCACACCTTCATGGTTCCGGAATGAGAAACTTTACCAGATACTAATTGACATTCCAACGTGCTCAATAAAATCAACAGTATTGTGAACGATATATAGAACAAATTAGATGCGAACAGACAAACAGGACAAAAATCAGGACAAACCATAGATAAATTAGATGCTACCATGCTGATTCAAAAACCATTCAATAAAATTATTACCACAATTCATTCTCAGACAAACTTAGTACGTTTTTGCATATTTCTTTTTAAAAATCTCAATAAAATTCCACGCAAGAAAAAGATTTCGCAAAATCAACGCAACAAACCTCTCAACTCATAAATACCGCCTAGAAATAATCATTCAGGAGTGACGGAATAATACCAGCTGTGTTTACATCTCCAAAAGCTCAAAAAATCAACTGTTGTGAACAAAAGGTCGGACAAATTAGATATCACAGACAGCGAAAAAAGAATCAGGAGTCAATTTATAGTAACATCATCATCGCAATTCATTCACAAACAAACAAACTGTTCGTTTTCGCATTTTTCTAGCAAAAAACCAAGAAAAGACCACGCAACAGAATATAACAGAATTTTAATCTAAGCATTTAACTCATTAGCGCAACTTGGATTCAGGAATGAGAAACTTTACCAGCTAATAATTGTTGACAGTCAACAGTGCTCAATAAAATCAACAGTATTGCGAACAAAAAATTGGACAAATTAGATACAATCATGGCCATAATCAGGACAAAACATAATAAAAATTAGAAGCTATCATGCTGATTCGAGAACCATTTAAAAAAATCATCACTGCAATTCATTCGCAAACAAATTATCTATACGTTTTCGCATATTGCTTTTAAAAAAACTCAATGAATGTCCACGAAAGAGAAAATTGTTAAAAATTCTGAGCAACAAATCTTAACAAAAGCACCGCCTAAAAATCATGATTAAAGAATGACGAACATTTTCAGCTAAGTGTTGACATATCCAATAGCTCCAAAAATTAACATATTGTGAACGAAACACAGAAATTAGATGCTATCAGACAAACTGCGAAGAAAGAAACAGGAGTTAATTTATAATAGTATCATCACTGCAACTCATTCGCAAACAAACTATCTATACCTTTTCTGCATGATTCTATTAAAAAAAAACAAATAAAAGTCTACTCAACAAAATATAATAGCATTTTTGAAAAATCTACGCAGCAAATGTCTTAATTTTAGATCATTAGCACACCTTCATGGTTCAGGAATGAGAAACTTTACCAGATAATAATTGACATTCCAACGTGCTCAATAAAATGAACACTATTGTGAACAATATATAGGAAAAATTAGATGCGATCAGACAAACAGGACAAAAATCAGGACAAAACATAGATAAATTAGATGCTACCATGCTGATTCAGAAACCATTCAATAAAATTATTACCGCAATTCATTCTCAAACAAACTTAGTACGTCTTTGCATATTTCTTTTTAAAAATCTCAATAAAATTCCACGCAAGACAAAGATTTCGCAAAATCAACGCAACAAACCTCTCAACTCATAAATACCGCCTAGAAATAATCATTCAGGAGTGACGGAATAATACCAGCTAAGTGTTTACATCTCCAAAAGCTCAAAAAATCAACTGTTGTGAACAAAAGATCGGACAAATTAGATATCAGACAGACAGCGAAAAAAGAATTAGGAGTCAATTTATAATGAAACCATCACCGCAATTCATTCCCAAACAAACAAACTGTTCGTTTTCGCATTTTTCTAGCAAAAAACCAAGAAAAGACCACGCAACAGAATATAACAAAATTTTAATCTACGCATTTAACTCAATAGCGCCACTTGGATTCAGGAATGAGAAACTTTACCAGCTAATAATTGTTGACAGTCAACAGTGCTCAATAAAATCAACAGTATTGCGAACAAAAAATTGGACAAACTAGATACAATCATGACCATAATCAGGACAAAACATAATACAAATTAGAAGCTATCATGCTGATTCGAGAATCATTTAAAAAATCATCACTGCAATTCATTCGCAAACAAATTATCTGTACGTTTTCGCATATTGCTTTTAAAAAAACTCAAAAGTCCACGAAAGAGAGAATTTTTCTAAAATTCTGAGCAACAAATCTTAACTCAAAAGCACCAGCTAAAAAGCATGATTCAGAACGAATTCAGAACGAAAAAAGGACAAATTAGATGCTACCAGACAGACTGCAACGACAGAATCAGGAGTCAATTTAAAATAGAATTATCACTGCAATTCATTCTTAAACAAACTATCTGTTCCTTTTCGCATGTTTCTGATAATAACACAAAAAAATTCCACGCAGCAGAATACATATCTTTTGAAAAATCTACACAACAAATCTTAATTCGTTGGCATCGCCTGGAAATAATGACTCAGGAATGAAATCTTCATCAGCTAAGAAGTGCTGATATCTCCGAGCTCAAAAAAACCAACAGTATTGTGAACAGAATAGATGCTATCAGAAAGACTGCGAAAAACAGAATAAGGAGTAATTGATAAATCATCACTGCAGTTCATTCTCAAAACAAACCATCTGTTCCTTTTTGCATGATTCTAGTTAAAAACCAATTTAACTCATTAGCGCCACTTGGAGACAGGAATGACAAAATTTACCATCTAATAATGGTTGACATTACAATTTGCCCAATACAATCAACCGGATCGTGAACGAAACATAAGACAAATTCGATTCGATTAGACAAACAGGCCACTACATAGATAAATTAGATGCCATCATGCTCATTCAGGAACTATTAAAATAAATCATCACTGCAATTCATTCACAAATAAACTCGGCGTTTTCGAATATTGCTATTAAAAAACTCAAAAAAGTCCACCCAAGAGAAAAAATTTTAAAAAATCTACGCAACAAATCTTAACATAAAAGCACCGCCTAGAAAATATGACTTAGGAAAGACCAAACTTTATCAGCTAAGTATTGACATCTCCAATAGCTCCCAAAATTAACATATTGTGAACGAAACATAGAAATTAGATGATATCAGACAGACTGCGAAGAAAGAACCAGGAGTTAATTTATAATGAAATCATCACTGCAACCATCAAACTATCTATACCTTTTTGCATGATTCTAGTAAAAAACAAATAAAAGTCTACCCAACAAAAAATAATAGCATTTTTGAAAAATCTACAACAAATGTTTTTTAGATCAATAGCACACCTTCATGGTTCAGGAATAAGAAACTTTACCATATAATAATTGATGACATTCCAAGGTGCTCAATAAAATCAACAGTATTGTGAACGATATATAGGACAAATTAGATGCGATCAGACACACAGGACAAAAATCAGGACAAAACATCGATAAATGAGATGCTACCATGCTGATTCAAAAATCATTCAATAAAATTAATACTGCAATTCACTCTCAAACAAACTTAGTACGATTTTGCATATTTCTTTTAAAAAATCTCAATAAAATTCCACGCAAAAAAAATTCGCAAAATCAACGCAACAAACCTTTCAACTCATAAATACCGCCTAGAAATAATTATTCAGGAGTGACGGAATAATACCAGCTAAGTCTTTACCTCGCCAAAAGCTCGAAAAATCAAATATTGTGAACGAAAGATCGGACAAATTAGATTCAGACAGACAGCGAAGAAAGAATCAGGAGTCAATTTATAATAAAATCATCACTGCAATTCATTCCCAAGCAAACAAACTTCGTTTTCGCATTTACTTGCAAAAAACCAAAGACCACGCAACAGAATTTTTTTAAAATCTACGCATTTAATCCTTTAATCCATTAGCGCCACTTGGATCCAGGAATGAAAAACTTTATCAGCTAATCATTGCTGACATTCCAACGTGCTCAATAAAATCAACAATATTGTGAACGAAATATAGGACAAATTAGATGCAATTAGACAAACAGGACAAAAATCGGGACAAAACATCGATAAATTAGATGCTAATATGCCTAATATGCTGATTCAGAAACCATTCAATAAAATTAATACTGCAATTCATTCTCAAACAAACTTAGTACGTTTTTGCATATTTCTTTTAATTAATTTCAATAAAATTCCACGCAAAAAAATTTTGCAAAATGAACGCATTAAACCTTTCAACTCATAAATACAGCCTAGAAATAATTATTCAGGAGTGACAAATTAATACCAGCTAAGTGTTTACATCTCCAAAAGCTCAAAAAATCAACTGTTGTGAATGAAAGGTCGGACAAATTAGATATCAGACAGACAGCTAAGGAAGAACCAGGAGTCAATTTATAACAAAATCATCACTGCAATTCATTCCCAAGCAAACAAACTGTTCGTTTTCACATTTTCTAGCAAAAAAACCGAAAAAAGACCACGAAACAGAATATAACAGATTTTTTTTTAAATCTACGCATTTAATCTTAACTCATTAGCGCCACTTGGATTCAGGAATGAAACTTTACAAGCTAATAAGTGTTGACATTACAACGTGCTCAATTGAATCAACAGTATTGTGAACGAAATATAGGACAAATTAGATGCGATTAGACAAACAAGACACTACATAGATAAGTCAGATGCCATCATGCTGATTCAGGAACTATTAAAATAAATCATCACTGCAATTCATTCCCAAATAAACTATGTGTACGTTTTCAAATATTGCTATTAATAAAACGCAAGAAAAGTCCATGCAAGAGAAAAATTTCTTAAAAATCTACGCGACAAATCTTAACTAAAGAGCACCGCCTAGAAATCATGATTCAGGAATGACGAAACTTTATCAGCTAAAAGTTGAAATATCCAATAGCTAAAAAAATTAACACTATTGTGAATGAAACATAAGAGAAATTAGATGCTATCAGAGAGACTGTGAAGAATCAGCAGTTAATCTATATTGAAATCCTCACTGCAAATCATTCGCAAACAAACTATCTATACCTTTTTGCATGATTCTAGTAAAAAAAAAAACAGAAAAGTCTACCCAACAAAATAATAGCATTTTTGAGAAATCTACGCCACAAATGTTTTAGTTTTAGATCATTAGCTAACCTTCATGGTTCAGGAATGAGAAACTTTACCAGATAATAATTGTTGACAATCTAACGTGCTCAATAAAATCAACGGTATTGTGAACGATATATAGGACAAATTAGATGCGATCAGACAAACAGTACAAAAATCTGGACAAAACATAGATAAATTAGATGCTACCCTGCTGATTCAGAAACCATTCAATTATTACTGCAATTCATTCTCAAACAAACTTAGTACGTTTTTGCATATTTCTTTCAATAAATCTCAATAAAAGTCCACGCAAGAAAAAGATTTTGCGAAATCTACAAAACAAACCTTTCAACTCAAAAAAACCGCCTAATAATAATTATTCAGGAGTGACGTAATAATACCAGCTAAGTGTTTACATCTCCAATAGCTCAAAAAATCAACTGTTGTTAACGAAAGATTGGACAAATTAGATATCAGACAGACAGCGAAGAAAGAATCAGGAGTCAATTTATAATGAAATCATCACTGCAATTCATTCCCAAACAAACAAACTGTGCGGTTTCGCATTTTTCTAGCAAGAAAACAAAAGAGACCACGCAACAGAATATAACAGATTTTTTTAAATCTAAGCATTCAATATTTTAACTCATTAGCGCCACTTGGATTCAGGAATGAGACACGTTACCAGCTAATAATTGTTGACACTACAACGTGCTCAATAAAATCAACAGTATTATGAATATATAAGACAAATTAGATGCGATTAGACAAACAGGACACTAAATAAATATATTAGATGCTATCACGCTAATTCATGAACTATTAAAAAATCGTCACTGCAATTCATGCACAATCAAACTCGGCGTTTTCGAATATTGCTATTAAAAAACTCAAAAAAGTCCACCCAAGAGAAAAAATTTTAAAAAATCTACGCAACAAATCTTAACATAAAAGCACCGCCTAGAAAATATGACTTAGGAATGACCAAACTTTATCAGCTAAGTATTGACATCTCCAATAGCTCCCAAAATTAACATATTGTGAACGAAACATAGAAATTAGATATCAGACAGACTGCGAAGAAAGAACCAGGAGTTAATTTATAATGAAATCATCACTGCAACTCACTGCAACAACAAACTATCTATACCTTTTTGCATGATTCTAGTAAAAAAACAAATAAAAGTCTACCCAACAAAAAATAATAGCATTTTTGAAAAATCTACAACAAATGTTTTTTAGATCAATAGCACACCTTCATGGTTCAGGAATAAGAAACTTTACCATATAATAATTGATGACATTCCAAGGTGCTCAATAAAATCAACAGTATTGTGAACGATATATAGGACAAATTAGATGCGATCAGACAAACAGGACAAAAATCAGGACAAAACATCGATAAATGAGATGCTACCATGCTGATTCAAAAACCATTCAATAAAATTAATACTGCAATTCACTCTCAAACAAACTTAGTACGATTTTGCATATTTCTTTTAAAAAATCTCAATAAAATTCCACGCAAAAAAAATTTGCAAAATCAACGCAACAAACCTTTCAACTCATAAATACCGCCTAGAAATAATTATTCAGGAGTGACGGAATAATACCAGCTAAGTCTTTACCTCTCCAAAAGCTCGAAAAATCAAATATTGTGAACGAAAGATCGGAAAAATTAGATTCAGACAGACAGCGAAGAAAGAATCAGGAGTCAATTTATAATAAAATCATCACTGCAATTCATTCCCAAGCAAACAAACTGTTCGTTTTCGCATTTACTAGCAAAAAACCAAAGACCACGCAACAGAATTTTTTTAAAATCTACGCATTTAATCCTTTAACCCATTAGCGCCACTTGGATCCAGGAATGAGAAACTTTATCAGCTAATCATTGCTGACATTCCAACGTGCTCAATAAAATCAACAATATTGTGAACGAAATATAGGACAAATTAGATGCAATTAGACAAACAGGACAAAAATCGGGACAAAACATCGATAAATTAGATGCTAATATGCCTAATATGCTGATTCAGAAACCATTCAATAAAATTAATAATGCAATTCATTCTCAAACAAACTTAGTACGTTTTTGCATATTTCTTTTAATTAATTTCAATAAAATTCCACGCAAAAAAATTTTGCAAAATGAACGCATTAAACCTTTCAACTCAAAAATACAGCCTAGAAATAATTATTCAGGAGTGACAGAATAAAACCAGCTAAGTGTTTACATCTCCAAAAGCTCAAAAAATCAACTGTTGTGAATGAAAGATCGGACAAATTAGATATCAGACAGACAGCTAAGGAAGAATCAGGAGTCAATTTATAACAAAATCATCACTGCAATTCATTCCCAAGCAAACAAACTGTTCGTTTTCACATTTTCTCGCAAAAAAACCGAAAAAAGACCACGAAACAGAATATAACAGATTTTTTTTAAATCTACGCATTTAATCTTAACTCATTAGCGCCACTTGGATTCAGGAATGAAACTTTACAAGCTAATAAGTGTTGACATTACAACGAGCTCAATAAAATCAACAGTATTGTGAACGAAATATAGGACAAATTAGATGTGATTAGACAAACAGGACTAAAATCGGGACAAAACATCGATAAATTAGATGCTAATATGCCTAATATGCTGATTCAGAAACCATTCAATAAAATTAATAATGCAATTCATTCTCAAACAAACTTAGTACGTTTTTGCATATTTCTTTTAATTAATTTCAATAAAATTCCACGCAAGAAAATTTTGCAAAATGAAAGCATTAAACCTTTCAACTCATAAATACAGCCTAGAAATAATTATTCAGGAGTGACAGAATAAAACCAGCTAAGTGTTTACATCTCCAAAAGCTCAAAAAATCAACTGTTGTGAATGAAAGATCGGACAAACTAGATATCAGACAGACAGCTAAGGAAGAATCAGGAGTCAATTTATAACAAAATCATCACTGCAATTCATTCCCAAGCAAACAAACTGTTCGTTTTCACGTTTTCTAGCAAAAAAACCGAAAAAAGACCACGAAACAGAATATAACAGATTTTTTTTTAAATCTACGCATTTAATCTTAACTCATTAGCGCCACTTGGATTCAGGAATGAAACTTTACAAGCTAATAAGTGTTGACATTACAACGTGCTCAATTGAATCAACAGTATTGTGAACGAAATTTAGGACAAATTAGATGCGATTAGACAAACAAGACACTACATAGATAAGTCAGATGCCATCATGCTGATTCAGGAACTATTAAAATAAATCATCACTGCAATTCATTCCCAAATAAACTATGTGTACGTTTTCAAATATTGCTATTAATAAAACGCAAGAAAAGTCCATGCAAGAGAAAAATTTCTTAAAAATCTACGCGACAAATCTTAACTAAAGAGCACCGCCTAGAAATCATGATTCAGGAATGACGAAATTTTATCAGCTAAAAGTTGACATATCAAATAGCTAAAAAAAATTAACACTATTGTGAATGAAACATAAGAGAAATTAGATGCTATCAGAGAGACTGTGAAGAATCAGCAGTTAATCTATATTGAAATCCTCACTGCAAATCATTCGCAAACAAACTATTTATACCTTTTTGCATGATTCTAGTAAAAAAAACAGAAAAGTCTACCCAACAAAATAATAGCATTTTTGAGAAATCTACGCCACAAATGTTTTAGTTTTAGATCATTAGCACACCTCCATGGTTCAGGAATGAGAAACTTTACCAGATAATAATTGTTGATAATCTAACGTGCTCAATAAAATCAACGGTATTGTGAACGATATATAGGACAAATTAGATGCGATCAGACAAACAGTACAAAAATCAGGACAAAACATAGATAAATTAGATGCTACCCTGCTGATTCAGAAACCATTCAATTATTACTGCAATTCATTCTCAAACAAACTTAGTACGTTTTTGCATATTTCTTTCAATAAATCTCAATAAAAGTCCACGCAAGAAAAAGATTTTGCGAAATCTACGCAACAAACCTTTCAACTCAAAAAAACCGCCTGGAAATAATTATTCAGGAGTGACGGAATAATACCAGCTAAGTGTTTACATCTCCAATAGCTCAAAAAATCAACTGTTGTTAACGAAAGATTGGACAAATTAGATATCAGACAGACAGCGAAGAAAGAATCAGGAGTCAATTTATAATGAAATCATCACTGCAATTCATTCCCAAACAAACAAACTGTGCGGTTTCGCATTTTTCTAGCAAGAAACCAAAAGAGACCACGCAACAGAATATAACAGATTTTTTTAAATCTAAGCATTCAAAATTTTAACTCATTAGCGCCACTTGGATTCAGGAATGAGACACGTTACCAGCTAATAATTGTTGACACTACAACGTGCTCAATAAAATCAACAGTATTATGAATATATAAGACAAATTAGATGCGATTAGACAAACAGGACACTAAATAAATAAGTTAGATGCTATCACGCTAATTCATGAACTATTAAAAAATCGTCACTGCAATTCATTCACAAACAAACTATGTGTGCGTTTTCAAATATTGCTATTAATAAAACTCAAGGAAAGCCCATGCAAGAAAAAAATCTACGCGACAAATCTTAACTAAGGAGCACCGCCTAGAAATCATGATTCAGGAATGACAAAACTTTATCCGATAAGTGTTGACTTATCCAGTAGCTCAAAAAATTAAAACAATTGTGAACGAAACATACGATAAATTAGGTGCTATCAATCAGACTGCGAAGAAAGAAACAGGGGTTAAATTATAATGAAATCATCACTGCAATTCAGACGCAAACAAACTATTTATACCTTTTTGCATGATTCTAGTAAAAAAAAACAGAAAAGTCTACCCAAATTATAATAGCATTTTTGAAAAATCTACGCAACAAAAGTTTTAATTCGAAATCATTAGCACACCTACATGGTTCAGGAATGAGAAACTTAAACAGACAATTATTGTTGACATTTTACAGTGCTCAATAAAATCAACAGTATTGTGAACACAAAAAATTGGACAAATTAGATACAATCAAGACCATAATCAGGACAAAACAATACAAATTAGAAGCTATCATGCTGATTCGAGAACCATTTAAAAAATCACTGCAATTCATTCGCAAACAAATTATCTGTACGTTTTCGCATATTGCTTTCAAAAAAACTCAATAAAAGTCCACGAAAGAGAAAATTTTCAGAAATTTCTGAGCAACAAATCGTTTAACTCAAAAGCACCGCCTATAAATCATGATTAATGAATGACGAAAATTTATCAGCTAAGTGTTGACATCTCCAATAGCTTAAAAAATCAACACTTGTGAACGAAACATAAGACAAACTGGATGCTATCAGACAAACAGGACAAAAATCCGCACAAAATGCAAGATAAATTAGATGCTCTCAGGCTGATTCAGGAACCATTCAATAAAATTATCGCTGCAATTCAATCTCAACCAAAATATCTGTACGTTTTGGCATATTTCTACTAAGAAATCTCAAAAGTCCACGCAAGAAAAAGATTTTGAAAAATCTACGCAACAAACTTTTCAACTCACAAGCACCGCCAAAAAATCATTATTCAGGAGTGACGGAACTATACCAGCTAAGATTTTATATCTCCAATAGTTCAAAAACTCAACTGTTGTGAGCGACGAATAGGACAAATTAGATAACAGACAGACAGCGAAGAAAGACTCAGGAGTCAACTTATAATGAAAATATCACTGCAACTCATACTCAAACAAACTATCTCTTCGTTTGTATGTTTCTAGTAAAAAAAAACAAAAACCACGCAATAGAATATGACAGCATTTTTAAATCTACGCAACAAATCCTTTTACTCATTAGCGCCGCTTGGATTAAAGAATGGGAAACTTTACCAGCTAACAATTGATGACATTACAACGTGCTCAATAAAATCAACAGTATTGTGAACAAAATACAGGACAAATTAGACGCAATTAGAAGAACAGGACAGTACAAAGATAAATCAGATGTATCATGCTGATTCTGGAATTATCAAAATAAATCATCACTTCAATTCATTCACAAATAAACTATCGGTACGTTTTCGTATATTGCTATTAATAAAACTCAAAAAGTCGAAGCAAGAGAATTTTTTTATAAAATCTACGCGACAAATCTGAACTCAAGAGAACGGTCTAGAAATCATGATTCAGGAATAACGAATCTTTATCAGCTAATTGTTGACATATCCAATACCATAAAAACAACACTATTGTGAATGAAACACAGGAAAAAATTAGACGCTATCAGACAGACTGCGAAGAAAGAATCAGAAGTCATATTATAAAGAAATCATCACTGCAATTCATTCTCAAACAAACTATCAGTACCATTTAGTATATTTCTAGTAAAAACCAATAAGGTCTATTAAAACCAATTAAAACAAATAATAGCATTTTTGAAAAATCTACGCATCAAATTTTTAATTTTAACTCATTAGCACCACTTGCAAATCAAGGTTCAGGAAAGAGAAACTTTACTAGCTAAAATTGTTGACCTTCCAACGGGCTCAATAAAATCAACAGTATTGTCAACGAGACATAGGACATATTAGATGCGATCAGACAAACAGGACAAAAAACAGAACAAAACATAGATAAATTAGATGCTATCATGCTGATCCAGGAACTATTCAATAAAATTATTACCGCAATTCATTCTCAAACAAACTTAGTACGTCTTTGCATATTTCTTTTTAAAAATCTCAATAAAATTCCACGCAAGAAAAAGATTTCGCAAAATCAACGCAAAAAACCTCTCAACTCATAAATACCGCCTAGAAATAATCATTCAGGAGTGACGGAATGATACCAGCTAAGTGTTTACATCTCCAAAAGCTCAAAAAATCAACTGTTGTGAACGAAAGATCGGACAAAATAGATATCAGACAGACAGCGAAAAAAGAATTAGGAGTCAATTTATAATGAAACCATCACCGCAATTCATTCCCAAACAAACAAACTGTTCGTTTTCGCATTTTTCTAGCAAAAAACCAACAAAAGACCGCGCAACAAAATATAACAGATTTTTTTTAAATCTACGCATTAAATTTTTTAACTCATTAGCGCCACTCGGATTCAGGAATGAGCAATTTTACCAGCTAATAATTGTTGACATTCCAACGAGCTCAATAAAATCAACAGTAATGTGAACAAAAAATAGGACAAATTAGATGCGATTAGACAAACAGGACTAAAATCAGGACAAAACATAGATAAATTAGATACTACCATCCTCATTCAGAAACCATTCAATAAAATTACTACTGCAATTCATTCTCAAACAAACATAGTACATTTGTGCATATTTCTTTTTAATAAATCTCAATAAAAGTCCATGCAAGAAAAATCCAACTCATAAATACTGCCTAGAAATAATTATTCAGGAGTGACGGAATAATACCAGCTAAGTGTTTACATCTCCAATAGCTTAAAAACTCAACTGTTGTGAACGAAAGATCGGACAAATTAGATATCAGACAGACTGCAAAAAAAGAATCAGGAGTCAATTTATAAAAAAAATCATCACTGCAATTCATTGCCAAATAAACAAACTGTTCGTTTTCGCATTTTTCTAGCAAAAAAACAAGAAAAGACCACGCAACAGAATATAACAAAATTTTAATCTACGCATTTAACTCAATAGCGCCACTTGGATTCAGGAATGAGAAACTTTACCAGCTAATAATTGTTGACAGTCAACAGTGCTCAATAAAATCAACAGTATTGCGAACAAAAAATTGGACAAATTAGATACAATCATGACCATAATCAGGACAAAACATAATACAAATTAGAAGCTATCATGCTGATTCGAGAATCATTTAAAAAAATTATCACTGCAATTCATTCTCAAACAAACTATCTGCACGATTTCGCATATTTCTATTAAAAAACCTCAATAAAGTCCACGCAAGAAAAAGATTTTGAAAAATCTACGCAACAAATCTTTTAACTCATAAGCACCGCTGAGAAATCATGATTCAGGAGTGACGAAATGTTACTAGCTAAGTGTTTACATTTCCAATAGCTAAAAAACCACCTGTTGTGAACAAAGCATAGGAAAATTTAGATATCAGACAGGCTGCGAAGAAAGTATCAGGAGTCAATTTTTAAGTAAATAATCATAGCCATTCATTCTCAAAAAACTACCTGTTCGTTTTCGCATGTTTCTAGTAAAAGAACCAACAAAATACCACGCAACAGAAAACAACTGCATTTTTTTAAAATATACTCAACAAATCTTTCCACTCATTAGCGCCACTTGGATTCAGGAATGACGAAACTTTATCAGCTAACTGTTGACATCTCCAATAGCTCAAAGTATCAACACTATTGTGAACGAAACATAGGAAAAATTAGACGCTATCAGACAGACTAGGAAGAATCAGGAGTCATAAAATCATCACTGCAATTCATTCTCAAACAAACTATCTGTATTTTTTTGTATGTTTCTAGTAAAAACCAATAAAAGTCCAATAAAACCAATAATAGCATTTTTGAAAAATCTACGCAACAAATTTTTAATTTTAACTCATTAGCGCCACTTGCAAATCATGGTTCAACGATGAGAAATCATGATTCAGGAGTGACGAAACGTTACTAGCTAAGTGTTTACATCTCCAATAGCTCAAAAACTCACCTGTTGTGAACTAAACATAGGAAAAATTACATATCAGACAGGCTGCGAAGAAAGAATCAGGAGTCAATTTGTAAGTTATCATAGCAATTCGTTCTCAAAAAAACGATTTGTTCGTTTTCGCATGTTTCTAGTAAAAGAACCAACAAAAACACGCAGCAGAATACAAAAGAATTTTATAAAATCTACTCAACAAATCTTATAAATCATTTGCGCCACTTGGATTCAGGAATGACGAACTTCACCAGCTAACAATTGTTGAAATTATAACGTGCTCAATAAAATCAACAGCATTGTGAACTAAATATAGGACATGCATACAGCACCGCCTAGAAATTACGATTCAGGAATGACAAAACTTTATCCGCTAAGTGTTGACATATCCAATAGCTCAAAAAATCAACACTATTGTGAACGAAACATAGGTAAAAATAGACGGTATCAGACAGACAGCGAAGAACAAATCAGGAGTCATAAAATAAAGAAATCATACTTGCAATTGATTCTCAAACAAACTGTCTTTACCTTTTTGTATGTTTCTAGTAAAAACCAATAGAACTCCATTAAAACCAATAAAAACCAATAATATCATTTTTTGAAAAGTCTACGCAACAAATCTTTTAAATGTAACTCATTAGCGCCACTTGCAAATCATAGTTCAGGAAGAAGATACTTTACCAGCTAATAATTGTTGGCATTACAACGTGCCCAATAAAATGAACAGTATTGCGAACGAGATATAGGACAAATTAGATGCCATCCGACAAACAGGACGAAATCAGGATAAAACAGATAAATTAGATTCTATTATGCTGATTCAGGAACCATTTAATAAAATTATCACTGCAACTCATTCTCAAATAAGCTATCTGTACGTTTTTGCATATTTCTATTAATACATCTCAAAAGTCCACGCAAGAAGATTTTAAAAAAGCTACGCAACAAACCTTTCAACTCAAAATGACCGCCTAGAAATCATAATTCAGGTGTGACGGATCTATACCAGCTAAGTGTTTACATCTTCAATAGCTCAAAAAATCAACTGTTGTGAACGAAACATAGGACAAATTAGATATCAGACAGACTGCGAAGAAAGAATCAGGCGTCAATTTATAATGCAATCGTCACTACAATTGATTCTGAAACAAACGATCTGTTCGTTTTCGCATGTTTCTATTAGAAAAACCAAAAAAAGACCACGCAAAAGAATAAAACAGCATTTTTTGAAAATCTATGCGACAAATCTTTAAACTCATTACCACTACTTGGATTCAGGAGAGAGAAATTTTACCAGCTAATAATTGTTCACATTACAACGTGCTCAATAAAATCAACAGCATTGTGAACGAAACATAGGACAAATTAAACGCTGTCAGCCAGACTGCGAAGAAAGAATCAGAAGTCAATTCACAATGAAATCATAACTACAATTCATTCTCAAACAAATTATCTGTACCTTCTTACATGTTTCTAGTAAAAAACCAATAAAAGTCTACACAACAAAATAAAATAGCATTTTAAAATCTACGCAACAAATCTTCTAATTTTAACTCATTAGCACCACTTGCAAATCAGGGTTCGGGAATGAGAATCTTTACCAGCTAATAATTGCTGACATTCCACAGCGCTCAATAAAATCAACAGTATTGCGAACGAAAAATTGGACAAATTAGACCAATCACGACCAATATCAAGACAAAACATAATACAAATTAGAAGCTGTCATGCTGGTTCAGGAACCATTTAATAAAATCATTAATGCAATCATTCTCAAACACACTGTCTGTACGTTTTCGGATATTGCTTTTAAAAAAAACTCAAAAGTCCACAAAAGAGCGAGAATTTTCAAAAATCTAAGCAACAAATCTTGTAACGCAAAAGCACCGCCAAAAAATCATGATTCGGTAATGAAGAAACTTTATCAGCTAAGTGTTGACAGCTCCAAGAGCTAAAAAAACCAACACTATTGTGAACGAAAAAAACAGGACAAATTAGATGCTACCAGACAGACTGCAAAGACAGAATCAGAAGTCAATTTAAAATAGAATTATCACTGCAATTCATTCTCAAACAAACTATCTGTTCCTTTTCGCATGTTTCTGATAATAAAACATTAAAAGTGCACGCAGCAGAATACATAATTTTTTGAAAAATCTACGCAAAATATTTTTTAATTCGTTAGCGCCGCCTTAAAGTCATGACTCAGAAATGAAAACTTCAGGTAAGAACTCCTGATATCTCCAAGAGCTCAATAAAATCAGCAGTATTGTGATCAAAAATGGAACAAAAAAGATGCTGTCAGACAGACTGTGAAAAAGAGAATCAGGAGTCAATATATAATAAAATCATCAAATCAGTTCATTCTGAAAAAAACTATCAGAACGTTTTCGCATGTTTCTAGTGAAAAACAATTTAACTCATTAGCGCCACTTGGATTAAAGCAATCGAGTCACACTGAAACGCCAAAAAGTACTGTAGTTATAGCGACAAAGAGACAAGAAAAACGGCTAAATTCAAAACTATAAAAATCTCTTACGAATTCAAGTAACTAATTAGATTCGTTTATGCCTCTTTCGCAATTGATCACCTGTGTAATTAACAAAACTAAGTTATTAGACAAAATGCGTTAAATTTTTTGCTAAAAATTTGTCAATTTAAAAGTATTAAATATGAACTGAACAAAAATTTCCAAGAGTGATCCCATTTCCAAGAGTTAAATAAAGTCAGCAGTATTGTAAACATGGTATGCAAGAACTTAGATGCTATCAAGCAGACTGCGGAAAAAATCTCGAGTTATTAAATACAAAACTCAGAAAATGCAATTCGTTCTCAACAAATTATCAGTACGTTGTTGACTGTTAAATTTATGAGAAAAAATTTCACGCAGCAGAAAAATAAAATCCTTAACAACTCATAAGCAAATTTGGCGAAGCATGATGAGTACATACAATCATCATCAGCTACCAAGAAGTGATCACATCTCAAACAGACTATGAAACAGAGAGCAAACAAATCAGGAGTCATTCATTAATGGAATCACCACTGAAACTGAATCTCAAAGAAACCGTAAGTTTTGCAGTATAAACACTGAATACAAAAAACATCCGTAAGACCTGACAACAGCAGCTTGGGAATCATGATTCAGGAATGACACGTTTTATCAGATTCTACGGACTGATCACATCCAAGAGCTTAATGCAATAGGCAGAATTGTGAACTTAACATACCAGAACGCAGATGCTATCAAAGAGACAGAAAAAAGAAAACGCAGTATTGTGAACGTAACATAGATGCTTTCTGGTAGACCGCAGAAAGAATCAGGAATTTATTTAGTACCGAAACCATACTAGTTCACTTCAAAACAAACGATCGGTAGAAATTTGCCCTGTTTTGTAACAAAATTGATTAGATAAAAATTTTTTACAATGCGCAAAACTTAACATCAACTGAAACTAAAAACAGCAGCCTTCAAATGATCATTCAAGAATGACAATCTTCAACAGCTACATAGAACTAACGTCAGCTTAATTGTGAAAGAATCAAACGAGATGATAGTTCCACATTTGGCAATAATAGTATCGCAAGCCACGAAAACCTTCAGATGTGACAGTTTTAGTTAATTTCTATCAAATTTCCAGACCTTCAAATTCCTTGATTGATTTTGGTCGTCTTGGACGGAATTGACATCAAAAACCATGCCAATACATCAAACCGATAGTTCCCACAGAATGCATGTGAACTGTGTTCATTACTTCGCCAACTTTCAAAGAAAGCGATTTAGCTACAAAGTATTTCTTTTTTCACTCATACTTACTGGTACTAAATCGAGCTCCAGAAACAATTTGACCAGTTCGTTCTTTTCCTCTGACATTGGTACTTCACATAGCATTGAAATTATCTCTGCAGCCATTTTAGAATTGGTTAGGTTTGAGACGTATTCAGCGTCTGAAGAAAAATATGCCGTCGAGGTCAAATGGTACAGAATATCAACAACCTGACCAACTATGTTGAAGGCATTGCAATTCACGATCTGTTTATGGACCGCAGCTAGTTTTGAGTCATTCGCAGAGAGACAATCCAGGACTAGTTGTAGGCTGCACCTAAAACATGACGCAGTCAAGCACTATTGCAAAACTTCGACGGAATACCGAAGCAACCGAAAAACGGGATCGTTACTTATCATACATTGACTGGCCGTAAAAACAATTTAACTTCTTTGCCAAAAACTACAGCTATAAAAATAATCAGTCAGAACAATAATTTAAACTTCCTCCTTAGAATGATTACAGAATCCAATAGACATGTGGAAAATAATAACAGACAGAGGAGGAGAAATTTGTCAAAAATCATCATCTTTTTGACAATTAGTAAAGTGAAGAAAAAACGCAAAACTACAAGCTTAAACCCTAAATCACAGCATTGAAACCTAAGAAGCCGCAAAACAACCACTAACAGTTCTCTTTGATGGGAAAAGCGACCAACGGAAAAACAAATTTAACCAAAAATTAAACCTTTACCAAAAACCATTCAAAAAATGGTGTCTAAGTCAATGAGAGTGATAGCCGGAAACTAAAGCTAACGAAATTGAAAGCAATCGAGTCACACTGAAACGACAAAAAGTACTGTAATTATTAAGACGAAGAGACAAAACCACAGCAAAAAGGGGGAAACTCAAAAATCATTAAAATCTCTTACAAATTCAAGTAATAAATTAGATTCATTTATGCCTCACTGCAATTGATCACCTGTGTCATTAACGAAACTAAGTTATTAGCCGAAAATCGTTAATATTTTCTGCTAATAATTTGTGTCAAAGTTATCCTAAGTACTGACTATGAACTGAACAAATAAATGGATTATTTAACCTTCATTATCAACCGAAGAGACCTGTCACTAATAAGATTGTGTGGAAAGAAACAAAAGTACGACTATTGCACACAACTCAAAAAAATTTTTTTAAAAAATTAAAATTAAATCCTGACAAAGGCATAAAAAAACAGAAAATATCAATGCAATAATAAAATTAGATTCATTCATGTCTCGTTAGGAAACAATAAAGGTCATTGTGATTAAAAACAAACGGCTACAAAACTGAGCCAGACTCGTAGGATCCAAGTATTTAAAACCTGTAGATATCAAATTATTACTTAGCTACTATTACGCCTTATTAGAGAGCCAATGAGACTAATGATCAATTACTCTTAAAAAAAACAGGACAACTAAAACACGGGTAAACGCAAAAAAATCACTGATATTTTCAGTGTCTAAACAATTTACCGCCCTTGCATGAATTCAACAATTACAATTATGCATAGAACATGTGTGACACATGTATGACATTTTGAAATAATTGGTTAGGAAAATCAGGAGCAAAACTTTATAATTTCAAGTTTCAAGCCTCCTAACCTTTCTGTGCCCTTTGCTAGACCAACTTGTTTAATTTGCCGCTCTAATTTGATTTCTAAATAAGATCAAAAAGATGAAAAAAGTGAGAACACATGTTAAACAAAATACAGGCACCAATACAATCCAAATCCTTGGATTGTAAAAAAAGAGGATGTCAATAATAGCCCCGGCTATCACTTTGTGGCTAATAGAAAGCATATTCCTACAGCACAATTTACGCAAAAAATCACTTCGAGGGTATCGAAACGATCCTTCTTTTACAATAACCTGAAACTGATACTGCCAAAAAACTGTGCGAACTATTTTAACCCAAGAAATTGATGGCAGCCTTCCCCTAAAAAGACAGGCCTTTTCCTCAAAGAACAGAGCCAATAAAGCCAATGACAAAGAACATACCCGGTAGATTGTCGGAAAATAGCCGCCGTTGATTCCCAAAACTCTATTGGGATTGAAAGAAAAGAAAATATCAACAAAAATTGATTTTTGTACAAAAACATTTTTAAGTGCGACCTATTTTGATGTCATTTCGTAGTTGAACATACTCCTGTCTCTCAGTGAGAGGCTACGGGTTCTAGTATGAATACCAATAAGCATTATAGATAGTAACTAATACTTATAGGAACGACGTTCAAATAGCGGGCATCAAAAAATGGGCTTTATGGGTTTAACCCGTTTCTATTTCTGACTTTGATTTTTTTATTCTGACTCTCTTCATTTTGAATTGCTATGCTGAGCAGCTGCTGTTTAGAAGGACTTTGAGCAGAATGACAGAAGCGTGAAACTAGCCTAAAGAAGTAAGATTTCACGCAAAATCGAAGATTGCAGCAAAAATAGAAGTAAGATTGCAGCAAAAAGGTAAAGCGGAAAGTTCGACGAAGAAAAAAAAAATTAGGAGCGCTATAATAGCCAGCTGAGAAGATCAGGGCGGCTATCAAACAACAGTATCGATTCTATTGATCTAAATAACTGCTGTATAAAACGATTAGCAACGAACTTCACTTTTTGTGAAAAATTCGATCGTGTATTGCAACAAATTCACCCCACGGGTGCAATCATAAACATAGCTGGCAGATTGCCAAAAAATAGCCGCAATAGCTGCAAAGATCTGCAGTTTAAAAGACAGTAAAAAAGACAGACCAAAAATTACACTTTTCAATAAAGGATGAAATGTTACATTTTCTTTGATAAAGAATCTGTATAAGTATCTGCTGCCCCTATAAGCTGCTCTCTTCATTTAGAGTGACAAACACTCACTTGACCTTATCTCTTTGAATTAAAGTAAAGAAGAGTCAATTTCAAAGTGAGGAAGTAATTTTTGGGAGTGAGGTAAGTCAAGCGTGATCAAAAACTTAATCACGCGAATGAACAAAAAACTCGCTGCACTAAAACTGAAAAATGACGTCACGCACGCACTTCAGTTAAAATTGCATGAACGAATGAACAAAAAGCAGCAGATTTGACGTTATTGTTAGGTCATATGGTTCTAACAAAAATCAGGACAAGTCCTGAAGTCATTCAAAGAATTTTAATTGACTAAAACATAAACCGACAAAGGTAGGAAGAATTGCTCTTGAACAACAGGCGAGGCAATAAATTGCATTTAATTCAAGTGTGGGAGCCTAGATAAATTTTTCTGTAAGGGTGCAAAAATAGTTTCCCACGCCGGGATTCGAATCATTGACCTCCCGCTCCCTGACCAGAAGCACTGCTTACTCGGACATCAGTCCCTTCTTGCTATGCTGCAAACAATTTTATTTTAGCAACAAGCTTTACTTAGGAATGAGAGCAATAGGGATCACCCAAAATGAAGAACCAAAGCGCGAGAAAGTCATTTGAGAAGTCAAAGAATGTTCTAGAAGAAAAGAGTTCTCTAAGTTAAAGTTTCTTATATTACATTGAATTAGTCACTAAAAAGCAGAGTAAGAAAAATCGCATATTATGTAAATTGCGGCATTTTGCTTCACATAATGAACTAATTGACTATTATAGGAGTATTATCAATCCAGTTTTTCGTTACGGAGTTCTTGCCTTTCTTGTCTATGATTGTAAAGCAGACACCTCTCAGAAAATTTTTGTTTTGAATCAGCTAATTAAAGTTTTCGATCTGCATGTATAAGAGCTTTTAAAGTTTGTACAGAGATCCCTTAACCATTAACACAGCTCAACTTTCAATCTTTAAAAAGTTTCAACAACAATCAGTCACATTCAGTAAAGAAAAGTCAATTAGAGAATGAGGAAGTCATTTTTGAGAGTGAAGTAAGTCACAAGCGACCTTAACATAGTTACGCGAATGAACAAAATTACTCGCCCCACTAAGAGTGAAAAATAACCTCATGCACGCAATTCAGTCGAAAATGCATGAACGACAGAACAGAGGAGATTTGAAGTGATTGTGACGTCATATGGTTGTAACAAAAATCAGGACAAGTACTGAAGTCATTCATAGAAATTTTATCGACTAAAACAGAGGCGAGGCTCTTGAACGACAGGCGAGGCGTTTAACTCAAATGCTGCAGCCTAGCTTAATTTTTCTGTAAGGCTGCAAAAATAGTTTTCCATGCCGGGATTCGAACCATTGACCTACAGCTCCCTGACCAGAAGCACTGCTTACTCGGCTATCAGGCCATTCTTTTTGCTATGCTGCAAACGATTCTATTTTAGCAACAAGCTTTACTTCAGAGTGAGAGCAATAGGGACTCACCCAAAAATGAACGAAAGCGTGAAAAAGTCACTTGAGAAGTCAAAGAATGTTCTAGAAGAAAAGCGCAAAAAGGTCAAGCAAAAGATTTGCATATAAAAGACCAACACGTTTACAATAAATGCCATGAACTTCGTTCAAGAGCAATTAAAAGCTAGACCTAAATTGAACAATGAATGGATTGGGAAAACAATATAAAAATCCAATAAAAAATTGAAAGAAAAAACAGTGAACATCAATGTTAAATTGTCGCATGTGATAAAAAACCACTAGTGAGAAAGCAACTTTTGTTCAAACACAGGTTTCGCAACCAGCTTTAACATTAGAGTGAAAAAATTTCACGCCGCAAAACCAACCGCTTTTCGCTCTAATTCCTGTCGGCGTGACCAAATTCATTACATCAATTACAAAAAAGGCAGCACCCCACTTTGAATTGTAAAAACCAAGAGAAGGCCAATAATAGCTCCAGCAACCATCACCAATCAAACCTCTTTTGCTAAAGACACTTGAAAACGAACATTTGAAATTTCCGAAAAAAGTTCACAGGTAGAACTATTGAAAGAGCAGTAGACTTGGTAGATGGATTCAACAAAAAAGTACTAAATCCAATTAAAAAATGAGCATAGTACATTCTGGAATACGTATTATCACGATATATCAAGAAGTTCGTTTAATTTGTGCCAGCTCAATGTTCCAAGCCATAAAAGACGAAACCATTGAAACAAAAAATATACATTCTAGAGATAATAGTCTCGTGTATTATAGTCGAGTTCTTATTATAAGGATTCTTTTAGCACTTCAGCGTAAATTTTTATATCTTGGTTTATCTTCCATACTTCAAATACCAAACAAATTAAATCTCGAATAATTGAACAGCATTCCAATTTTAATCACGAAAAAAATTCCAGCTCTCCTTAGAAGCTACGCCTCCTTATATTCATCAAAATCTCATGATTTTCTCAAATTTCTTAAATTTGCCATTGACTCCCATTTTCAATGCCCACTCAAACAAAAAAATTCATTTAAAAAATTGTCTTCTTTCATTGGGTAAAACCTTGAACGAAAGCTGCTTATAATACGCTAGAATTGCTTGACATCAGCATTGTAGCTGATCCACGCATTGTTGTAACGCATACTGCTTGTGCGAGTAGGCCATAGGTAATTGACAAGCCCATAGGTAAAAGATAGATTCCATAATCAGTAAGTGCAAATAGTTAAAATTTAGGCCTCTAAGACAGTACAGAAAATGCCCATTGCACACCGTATACGAATGTCAAGTTGTCGAACAGTGACTAAATTTTACTTGCTAGTTTTTGCATATTCGAAGCTACAAAATAAGTTGAACCTATTGTAGCTCCATAAACTTCAAGCCTTCTGTTGTCAACAGTGTTATTTCCTCAAAAGACAAAAGCAAAAAAATGCCCTTTCCGAGTAAGAGCCTCGATTTAGTTAATGTCTCAGGCATTGCAAACTTTTTTAGGTTCCTGTTATTATTCCGTCGTCGATATACTGTGAACTCTGCCAAGTTTTCGAATCATTTGGCTATTTTCAGCAATTACTGGTCATACGGTCAATGAAAACAGAATTCATCGCAAGATTACACCCTGTTGCACGCCAGATTAACTTATGACAGACTGTTGATGAAGATTACTTGGTTACGAAAAACAAGAATTTGCAAAAGATTCTAAGCAGTGCACAGCATATTGCTCATTTTGGTAGCATTTAGGGCATGTTTGAGTTCAATCAGCAAAATAGTACCGCTTCGTGCTTTTATTCAATTTTTCAAATGTAAAATTTGCAGCAACAACGAGTCTTTCGGCACCGGCTTTGCGAGCAATTCTAAGTTGTATTTGAATGAACTTGATCCGGGCCTGCTTGTTTGGTAATACATTTTGGACAAGACATCGGAGAACTCTGCCCAGAGCAAATGGACGAACCACAGGTTTTGTATTTAATTGCATGCATTTTCGATAAAATTACGAAGGTGCAGTGATTGAATCGGGGGTTACATTGCTGTCTCGTCAAACTGACAGTTTTCGGTTCTGATGTCTTCAAGCGTATCGTTTTCAACGGGTTGTAAGATCTTGTCTATTGTTAACTCCAACTCTGTTTGAGGAAAAAATCTATGCGCTACTGGCCTTGGAGACAAATGGGTTTTTGCAAAGGCAGGCAAGACATTCAATTAGTCACTGCTAGTGAATTTTGCAAATAGAATTATTTGACAATTAACTTGGTTAACATAACGGTGGTTATCAATACAACAGATCAACGGTTTATGAATCTCATTTCATCGGTATTTTTATTTTTTCACATGTAAAATGTTTGTTTTTATTCTCCCCACTTTGGTCAGGTAAGAATAAAAATAGTAGAACTGCACATTATTAACACTCCCGTTTGGTGCAATCGTTTTGGTGGCTCATCATAAAAGGACCAATCTGGGCTCTTCTTATTCTGAATTGGTTAATACATCTGGCCAAAAACAGCGAGTCAAAACCATTGAGGCAGACCCCTTGAACATATCTGTCGACAATTATTGTTGCAACAGTAATGGATCAACCATCTCCCCTCCGACCGGTCGAGCACCCACAAAGCAAAATAGTAAACTAGGGAGCCTTGCCAACAACATTGCCGCTTATCCCCGAAGAGCGGTGATTGACAAGGACTGCATCAGTTTACAGAAAGCTACAGACAACCCCTGCGCTTGGAAAGAACGGTTGTCACTTAACACAGCCAACGGCTTGAGTGTTTCCTTGAAGGTTGCCGATATTCCGCCAATGACTTCAATTGCTAGGGGAACAAATGTGATTCCCATTTTTGCGCAGTTATCGTCGTGGAGGCAATATTTTCTTTCATCTGCCGCATCAAGCGCGTATCCTGCCTTTGTAGCCGCATTAGTGAGAGAGTTGGATTGCAGCGACGAAGTAACTGTTACATCAAATGCAGCAGGTTTCCCCGCTTTCCAGGTCGGGACAAAGATGTCTCCAGGGCGTGATTGGCTTTCTGGAATGAGGTTCTTCTTTCCACTACTGGTGAGAGATTCGCAGATGAGCAAGCAGGCACTAATTTATCTCGAATCCGGTCATGTCTTGCAATTGCGTCTCCTCGACCGTGACACGCAACGGCACGATTCCCATAGATGTCAAGAACTCTTGCTTTACAGAACGGGCACTTCCTTTCGGCGTCGTAGACAGGGACACCCACCCTGTACTTTGCACTAATTCTAACTCATTTGGTGCCATCTGAAGCCCAAGAGCTGGAATGGGGGGGAGCAGACAACCAAGTTCCAGCATGTCGAACAGACAATGAGAGAAGTCGGGCGAATTCTCTGTCACAAGCTATATTCTCTTTGAGACCATGAAATTTTTCATTATGAAGAGCATGCTGCATCGTCTTTTGCGAAAGGTTCGAAATGCTCAGTTGTGCTATACTGGAATAATGATCCTGAAAAACTTTCACCGGTTAATTTTGTAACAAGATCTTCAGAGGAGAGAACAGAACCAAATTATGATGCTATATACTGTTCTCTGCATTGGCGAACACCCAGCCCTGAAAGGGTTATGTGCAGGGTTGCTTGACTCCAGGATTCTTCTGAAAGAACAGTTCCAAGGATATTCTCAAGTTTTTCGCGCTGTTGGGTATCAAACACTAAGGGATTTAATAACTGGACTTGTGGGCGTTTGACATCGCAAAGAATACACCATTTTGGGGGACCCAATGCAGTGGCGTAGGAAACCTAGGGCGCAATGAGGCTCATCAAAGTAGTCCAACTTTTCAAAAAGTACCTTTATTTTCCCTATCCTTTCGTTAAGTTACATGCAGACAAACTCTGGGGTTCCTAACGCAGCTCCAAGAACCTCAAGGCCCGAAATATCATTTCGTTTTATTCTTATATCCAGTCTGTCTAAATCTAACGTGGACCACAGTTCGCACTTGTCGACCTTGACGTGGAGGCCGCGATCAGGTTCGAGCTGGCAGAGAAGATCCCAAGATCTATTGAGATCGATCTCTGAGCACACCAAAACACAATCATTTAGATAGCAGGAATGTTGTTGAACCTCTGGCGAAGATTACTGAATTTTCTCTATAACGGGCCAGAGCGTCAGAGAGAAAAGCAGAGGTAAAAGCGGCAATGCCAGGTATTGAACTGGCAACGTCTTTTAGCATTTCACTGCGTTTTATCGAAATGAATGCATTGCAAAAGTCAATTTGCAAAATACCCGAGGAACTGGACGAGGTGAGTATTTTTTTCATACGAAAGCTTAGTCGAATGTATAATGGGTTCCGCTCCACCCTTCACTCCGACACCCAATTGCAGACTCTGGGAAAGTTCTTTTGCTTCTAAATTTGCTTCCTTGGCTAAACATTTAGCTATTAGCCTCCTCAAGACTTCTCCGACTGCAATAGGGCGAATGCCGCCTTGCCGTCTCAACAAGGCTGATAACGATGCACTAAGGCTGGTCTGCTAGTTAATTTTACTTCATTGATGCTGATTCATTCCAAGCTCCTGCATAATCACATGTCTACTAGCGTGCAAATCTGTGTCACATTAACCAAATTGATTCTTCTCGTGCTTAGGAAACATTAGGCCCATCAGGAAATGCTAATTATGAAAAAACTATACTTCTCAACGTTGTAGGGGTGCTACATGCACCCTCCAACAATAAGTTTGACCTGTTCAGAACATCGAAGCCAAAAATACAATGGGATAAATTGCATATTTGGAACTTTGGTTCGACAGAAAACTTCGAGGTGCGGTTTGAACAGCAGAAGTAGGTACTGTGATGGAACAATCAATAGCGCACTCTTCGATACATGCAGTTTTTGCCCAAGCAGCTGTTTTTTTACTTGGTCATTTTGTCTCCTGTTCTCCAATTTTGCCAAATAAAACAATGAGTTTGAAATATATTTAGTTGATTTTGTTACCTGGAGTTGCAAGGCGCTGTCTCATAGTATTAAATTTGTGGAGGGCGCAAAAATGATGGGCACAAATTGTTTTGGTCTGAAGTTTTCAGATCTCAACAACCCCAAAAGGCACAATCCACAAGCAACTCAAGGAAAACTACGTTTGGCTAAACTATCGCTTCAATTAATCGAAGAGAAACTTGATCCCCCGTGCAAAATAAATTGAGAACAATCTGTGTTCTACATTAATTTAACTTGCATCTAAATTGACACAAATCGAAAGAATATAAGTGAAATAACGTACTGCAAGAGGTTGCTTTTGTTGTTTGGCATCATGACAGAGGAACACAATGCCATGACTGAAGACAAGTTATCGTGAGAGGAGACTAGGATTGGATTGAGAGAGTGATTGCACGTGATTCGAGATAGGATGGTGATGACCTCAATGAGAAGAATGTCGAACACCTTCTGACTGTGAAATGCACTGTCTGTGTACAAGTCACAATAGATATCTCCCAATCTGCAAATAAACTATTTTTTAGTATACTTGATGTGAACTCAGAAAAATACGCAGTTGGTTAAATATTGTTATGCTATCAAATACTTTTAAATTCTTAGAATATATTAAATCAAATAATTAACCAATTTCTTATTAGCTATTTCATTTGACAAGGTAAAAAACTAGGATGCGAAGGATCCTACATGTCTGATCATTTTAACGCTCATTTTGATTTTGAAAATAGGTAAATTTTGATTTTTTTAGTATTCAATTGTGGGGGTGTGCCCCGTTGACAATATAAAATAATTTTCCAATACTGAGGTCGGTCCTATTTTCTGAATGGTTCAATACAAGGGCAGACTTATGGTGCTAGGACAATAGATCGAAAGACAACAGATCAAAAGCAAAAATTGAGACAGTAGATCGAAAATTAAATTATTCAAGTTGTGCATTGGCCAATCAGATTTGAGCTCTCATTTATTATACAGCATATAACATGTTCTGTTGTGATTGTTCGGTTGTGATGGTGTCCGGAATATTAGCCGACGTAAAAATTAGTCGAAAAAATCAAAAGAAGGAAAATTAGCAGAACTAATTGCATGAGATAATTGCGGTAAGCAAACATAAGTGGGACGCGCAATTATCTAACTCGCTTACACATGAAAATAACGCATTTGGACATGTCTCGCGGGGTGCTAGGAAAATTGGCCGACAGGGCGTTTAGCCGACAAGGAAAAAAAGAGAAATGTAGCCGACAGTTTTATCATAACTAGCAGGCCCGCAAAATCATCACCAGAAAAAATCTTTTAAAAGAAAAGGTTTAAAATTGAGATTTTTTTCGTACCAGCTCAGGCTGTAAGCCATGACCCTCGTTCAACAGCCAGAGAAATTACGTTACTTTACCGATGTGTTTGGTTTAGTATATTACCCCAAGTAACACCAATTTTTTGATCGAGGACTTAATTGGCTTTGCTATCTTGCATATTTAAGTACCGCTAAGACTTGTACAGATAACGAACTTCTACATGTTCGCGGAGCGCAACTCATATAATACATTAATCTACATCTTTCAGGTGCGGTAAAATATGCAAAGTAGAGGAGCTATAACATGCAAAAAAGAAAAGAGAAAGAAAGCAAAAAGGGTACAAGAGAAAGAAAAAAAAAAGTGAGAAAAGAAAGTTAGAAAACAAAGTGAGAAAAGAAAGTCAGAAAACAAAGAGAAAAGAAAGTGAGAAAACAAAGTCAGAAAAGAAAGTGAGAAGAAAACGACGAAAAGAAAGTGAGAAAAGCAAGTGAGAAAACAAAGTGAGAAAAGAAAGTGAGAAACTAATGTGAGAAAAGAAAGTGACAAAAAAGTGAAAGAGAGGAAGAAGTGAGCAGACAAGGTGAAAAAAGAAAGTGAGAAAAGAAAGTGAAAAGAAAAATGGAAAAGAAAGTGAGAAAAGAACGTGAGAAAAGAAAGTGAGAAAAGAAAGTGAGAAAAGAAAGCAAGAAAAGAAAGTGAGAAAAGAAAGCGAAAAAAGAAAGTGAGAAAAGAAATTGAGAAAAATTGAGAAAAGAAAGTGAGAAACGAATGTGAGAAAAGAAAGTGACAAAAAAGTGAAAAAAGAGGGTAAGAAAAAGTGAGAAGACAAGGTGAGAAAAGAAAGTGAGAAAAGAAAGTGAGAAAAGAAAGAGAGAAAAGAAAGCGAGAAAAAAATTGAGAAAAGAAAGTGAGGAAAGAAAGTGACAAAAGAAAGTGAGAAACGAAAGTGAGAAAAGAAAGTGAGAAAAGAAAGTGAAAAAAGAAAGGAAGGAAAAGTGAGAAGACAAAGTGAGAAAACAAAGAGAGAAAAGAAAGTGAGAAAAGAAAGTGAGAAAAGAAAGTGAGAAAACAAAATGAGAAAAGAAAGTGAGAAGAAAACGACGAAAAGAAAGTGAAGAAGAGAATGAGGAAAAAAATGATGAAAGAGAAAAGAAAGTGAGAAAAGTGAGAAAAGAAAGGAAAAAACTGAGAAGACAGAGTGAGAAAACAAAGTCAGAAAACAAAGTGAGAGAACAAAGTGAGAAATGAAAATGAGAAAAGAAAGTGAGAAAAGAAAGCGCGAAAAGAAGGTGAGAAACGAAAACGAAAAGTAAGTAAAAAAAGTGAGAAAAGAAAATGAAAAGAAAGTGAGAAAAGAAAGTGAGAAAAGAACGTGAGAAAAGAAAGTGAGAAAAGAAAGTGAGAAAAGAAAGTGAGAAAAGATAGTGAGAAAAGAAAGCGAAAAAAGAAAGTGAGAAAAGAAAGTGAGAACAGAAAGTGAGAAAAGAAAGAGAGAAAAGAAAGCGAGAAAAGAAAGTGAGAAAAGAAAGTGAGAAAAGAAAGCGAAAAGAAAGTGAGAAAAGAAAGTGAGAAAAGAAAGTGAGAAAAGAAAGTGAGAAACGAATGTGAGAAAAGAAAGTGACAAAAAAGTGAAAGCGGGGAAGAAGTGAGCAGACAAGGTGAAAAAAGAAAGTGAGAAAAGAAAGTGAAAAGAAAAATGGAAAAGAAAGTGAGAAAAGAACGTGAGAAAAGAAAGTGAGAAAAGAAAGTGAGAAAAGAAAGCAAGAAAAGAAAGTGAGAAAAGAAAGCGAAAAAAGAAAGTGAGAAAAGAAATTGAGAAAAATTGAGAAAAGAAAGTGAGAAACGAATGTGAGAAAAGAAAGTGACAAAAAAGTGAAAAAAGAGGGTAAGAAAAAGTGAGAAGACAAGGTGAGAAAAGAAAGTGAGAAAAGAAAGTGAGAAAAGAAAGTGAGAAAAGAAAGAGAGAAAAGAAAGCGAGAAAAAAATTGAGAAAAGAAAGTGAGGAAAGAAAGTGACAAAAGAAAGTGAGAAACGAAAGTGAGAAAAGAAAGTGAGAAAAGAAAGTGAAAAAAGAAAGGAAGGAAAAGTGAGAAGACAAAGTGAGAAAACAAAGAGAGAAAAGAAAGCGAGAAATGAAAGTGAGAAAACAAAATGAGAAAAGAAAGTGAGAAGAAAACGACGAAAAGAAAGTGAAGAAGAGAATGAGGAAAAAAGTGATGAAAGAGAAAAGAAAGTGAGAAAAGTGAGGAAAAAAACTGAGAAGACAGAGTGAGAAAACAAAGTCAGAAAACAAAGTGAGAGAACAAAGTGAGAAATGAAAATGAGAAAAGAAAGTGAGAAAAGAAAGCGCGAAAAGAAGGTGAGAAACGAAAACGAAAAGTAAGTAAAAAAAGTGAGAAAAGAAAATGAAAAGAAAGTGAGAAAAGAAAGTGAGAAAAGAACGTGAGAAAAGAAAGTGAGAAAAGAAAGTGAGAAAAGAAAGTGAGAAAAGATAGTGAGAAAAGAAAGCGAAAAAAGAAAGTGAGAAAAGAAAGTGAGAAAAGAAAGTGAGAACAGAAAGTGAGAAAAGAAAGAGAGAAAAGAAAGCGAGAAAAGAAAGTGAGAAAAGAAAGCGAAAAGAAAGTGAGAAAAGAAAGTGAGAAAAGAAAGTGAGAAAAGAAAGTGAGAAACGAATGTGAGAAAAGAAAGTGACAAAAAAGTGAAAGAGAGGAAGAAGTGAGCAGACAAGGTGAAAAAAGAAAGTGAGAAAAGAAAGTGAAAAGAAAAATGGAAAAGAAAGTGAGAAAAGAACGTGAGAAAAGAAAGTGAGAAAAGAAAGTGAGAAAAGAAAGCAAGAAAAGAAAGTGAGAAAAGAAAGCGAAAAAAGAAAGTGAGAAAAGAAATTGAGAAAAATTGAGAAAAGAAAGTGAGAAACGAATGTGAGAAAAGAAAGTGACAAAAAAGTGAAAAAAGAGGGTAAGAAAAAGTGAGAAGACAAGGTGAGAAAAGAAAGTGAGAAAAGAAAGTGAGAAAAGAAAGAGAGAAAAGAAAGCGAGAAAAAAATTGAGAAAAGAAAGTGAGGAAAGAAAGTGACAAAAGAAAGTGAGAAACGAAAGTGAGAAAAGAAAGTGAGAAAAGAAAGTGAAAAAAGAAAGGAAGGAAAAGTGAGAAGACAAAGTGAGAAAACAAAGAGAGAAAAGAAAGTGAGAAAAGAAAGTGAGAAAACAAAATGAGAAAAGAAAGTGAGAAGAAAACGACGAAAAGAAAGTGAAGAAGAGAATGAGGAAAAAAGTGATGAAAGAGAAAAGAAAGTGAGAAAAGTGAGAAAAGAAAGGAAAAAACTGAGAAGACAGAGTGAGAAAACAAAGTCAGAAAACAAAGTGAGAGAACAAAGTGAGAAATGAAAATGAGAAAAGAAAGTGAGAAAAGAAAGCGCGAAAAGAAGGTGAGAAACGAAAACGAAAAGTAAGTAAAAAAAGTGAGAAAAGAAAATGAAAAGAAAGTGAGAAAAGAACGTGAGAAAAGAAAGTGAGAAAAGAAAGTGAGAAAAGAAAGTGAGAAAAGAAAGCGAAAAAAGAAAGTGAGAAAAGAAAGTGAGAAAAGAAAGTGAGAACAGAAAGTGAGAAAAGAAAGAGAGAAAAGAAAGCGAGAAAAGAAAGTGAGAAAAGAAAGTGAGAAAAGAAAGCGAAAAGAAAGTGAGAAAAGAAAGTAAGAAAAGAAAGTGAGAAAAGAAAGTGAGAAACGAATGTGAGAAAAGAAAGTGACAAAAAGTGAAAGAGAGGAAGGAAAAGTGAGAAGACAAGGTGAGAAAAGAAAGTGAAAAGAAAATTGGAGAAGAAAGTGAGAAAAGAACGTGAGAAGACAAAGTGAGAAAAGAAAGTGGGAAAAGAAAGTGAGAAGTGAAAGTGAGAAAAGAAAGTGAGAAAAGAAAGTGAGAAAAGAAATTGAGAAAAGAAAGTGAGAAAAGAAAGTGACAAAAGAAAGTGAAAAACGAAAGTGAGAGAAGAAAGTGAGAAAAGAAAGGAAAAAACTGAGAAGACAGAGTGAGAAAACAAAGTCAGAAAACAAAGTGAGAGAACAAAGTGAGAAATGAAAATGAGAAAAGAAAGTGAGAAAAGAAAGCGCGAAAAGAAGGTGAGAAACGAAAACGAAAAGTAAGTAAAAAAAGTGAGAAAAGAAAATGAAAAGAAAGTGAGAAAAGAAAGTGAGAAAAGATAGTGAGAAAAGAAAGCGAAAAAAAAGAAAGGAAGGGAAAGTGAGAAGACAAAGTGAGAAAAAAGTGAGAACAGAAAGTGAGAAAAGAAAGTGAGAAATGAAAGCGAAAAAAGAAAGTGAGAAAAGAAAGTGAGAAAAGAAAGTGAGAAAAGGAAGTGAGAAACGAATGTGAGAAAAGAAAGTGACAAAAAGTGAAAGAGAGGAAGGAAAAGTGAGAAGACAAGGTGAGAAAAGAAAGTGAAAAGAAAATTGGAGAAGAAAGTGAGAAAAGAAAGTGAGAAAAGAACGTGAGAAGACAAAGTGAGAAAAGAAAGTGGGAAAAGAAAGTGAGAAGAGAAAGTGAGAAAAGAAAATGAGAAAAGAAAGTGAGAAAAGAAATTGAGAAAAGAAAGTGACAAAAGAAAGTGAAAAACGAAAGTGAGAAAAGAAAGCGAGAAAAGAAAGTGAGAAAAGAAAGCGAAAAAAGAAAGTGAGAAAAGAAAGTGAAAAGAAAGTGAGAAAAGAAAGTGAGAAACGAATGTGAGAAAAGAAAGTGACAAAAAAGAGAAAAAAGAGAGGAAGAAAAAGTGAGAAGACAAGGTGAGAAAAGAAAGTGAGAAAAGAAAGTTAAAAGGAAATGAGAAATGAAAGCGAGAAAAGAAATTGAGAAAAGAAAGTGAGAAAAGAAAGTGACAAAAGAAAGCGAGGAACGAAAGTGAGAAAAGACAGTGAGAAAAGAAATTGAGAAAAGAAAGTGAAAAAAGAAAGGAAGGAAAAGTGAGAAGACAAAGTGAGAAAACAAAGGGAGAAAAGAAAGTGCGAAAAGAAAGTGAGAAAACAAAATGAGAACAGAAAGTGAGAAGAAAACAACGAAAAGAAAGTGAAGAAAAGAGAATGAGGAAAAAAGTAAAGAAATGAAATAAAAAGAAAGTGAGAAAAGAAAGGAAAAACTGAGGAGACAGAGTGAGACAACAAAGCGAGAAAACACGGAGAATACAAAGTGAGAAAACAAAGTGAGAGAACAAAGTGAGAAATGAAAATGAGAAAAGAAAGTGAGAAAAGAACGTGAGAAAAGAAAGTGAGAAAAGAAAGTGAGAAGGAAAGTGAGAAAAGAAAGTGAGAAAAGAAAGTGAGAAAAGATAGTGAGAAACGAAAGTGAAAAAAAGGAAGGGAAAGTGAGAAGACAAAGTGAGAAAAGAAAGTGAGAACAGAAAGCGAGAAAAGAACGTGAGAAAAGAAAGTGAGAAAAGAAAGTGAGAAAAGAAAGTGAGAAAAGAAAGTGAGAAAAGAAAGTGAGAAAAGAAAGTGAGAAAAGATAGTGAGAAAAGAAAGCGAGAAAAGAAAGTGAGAAAAGAAAGTGAGAAAAGAAAGTGAGAAAAGAAAGTGAGAAAAGAAAGTGAGAAAAGATAGTGAGAAAAGAAAGCGAAAAAAAAGAAAGGAAGGGAAAGTGAGAAGACAAAGTGAGAAAAAAGTAAGAACAGAAAGTGAGAAAAGAAAGTGAGAAAAGAACGTGAGAAAAGAAAGTGAGAAAAGAAAGTGAGAAGGAAAGTGAGAAAAGAAAGTGAGAAAAGAAAGTGAGAAAAGATAGTGAGAAACGAAAGTGAAAAAAAGGAAGGGAAAGTGAGAAGACAAAGTGAGAAAAGAAAGTGAGAACAGAAAGCGAGAAAAGAACGTGAGCAAAGAAAGTGAGAAAAGAAAGTGAGAAAAGAAAGTGAGAAAAGAAAGTGAGAAAAGAAAGTGAGAAAAGAAAGTGAGAAAAGATAGTGAGAAAAGAAAGCGAGAAAAGAAAGTGAGAAAAGAAAGTGAGAAAAGAAAGTGAGAAAAGAAAGTGAGAAAAGAAAGTGAGAAAAGATAGTGAGAAAAGAAAGCGAAAAAAAAGAAAGGAAGGGAAAGTGAGAAGACAAAGTGAGAAAAAAGTGAGAACAGAAAGTGAGAAAAGAAAGTGAGAAAAGAAAGCGAGAAAAGAAAGTGAGAAAAGAAAGTGAGAAAAGAAAGTGAGAAAAGAAAGTGAGAAAAGAAAGTGAGAAAAGAAAGTGAGAAAAGATAGTGAGAAAAGAAAGCGAAAAAAAAGAAAGGAAGGGAAAGTGAGAAAAAAGTGAGAACAGAAAGTGAGAAAAGAAAGTGAGAAAAGAAAGCGAGAAAAGAAAGTGAGAAAAGAAAGTGAGAAATGAAAGCGAAAAAAGAAAGTGAGAAAAGAAAGTGAGAAAAGAAAGTGAGAAAAGAATGTGAGAAAAGAAAGTGACAAAAAGTGAAAGAGAGGAAGGAAAAGTGAGAAGACAAGGTCAGAAAAGAAAGTGAAAAGAAAATTGGAGAAGAAAGTGAGAAAAGAACGTGAGAAGACAAAGTGAGAAAAGAAAGTGGGAAAAGAAATTGAGAAAAGAAAGTGAGAAAAGAAAGTGAGAAAAGAAAGTGAGAAAAGAAATTGAGAAAAGAAAGTGAGAAAAGAAAGTGAGAAAAGAAAGTGAGAAAAGAAAGTGAGAAAAGATAGTGAGAAAGAAAGCGAAAAAAAAGAAAGGAAGGGAAAGTGAGAAGACAAAGTGAGAAAAAAGTGAGAACAGAAAGTGAGAAAAGAAAGTGAGAAAAGAAAGCGAGAAAAGAAAGTGAGAAAAGAAAGTGAGAAAAGAAAGTGAGAAAAGATAGTGAGAAAAGAAAGCGAAAAAAAAGAAAGGAAGGGAAAGTGAGAAGACAAAGTGAGAAAAAAGTGAGAACAGAAAGTGAGAAAAGAAAGTGAGAAAAGAAAGCGAGAAAAGAAAGTGAGAAAAGAAAGTGACAAAAGAAAGTGAGAAAAGATAGTGAGAAAAGAAAGCGAAAAAAAAGAAAGGAAGGGAAAGTGAGAAGACAAAGTGAGAAAAAAGTGAGAACAGAAAGTGAGAAAAGAAAGTGAGAAAAGAAAGCGAGAAAAGAAAGTGAGAAAAGAAAGTGAGAAATGAAAGCCAAAAAAGAAAGTGAGAAAAGAAAGTGAGAAAAGAAAGTGAGAAAAGAAAGTGAGAAAAGAAAGTGAGAAAAGAAAGTGAGAAAAGAAAGTGAGAAAAGAAAGTGAGAAAAGAAAGTGAGAAAAGAAAGTGAGAAAAATAGTGAGAAACGAAAGTCAAAAAAAGAAAGGAAGAGAAAGTGAGCAGACAAAGTAAGAAAATAAAGTGAGAACAGAAAGCTAGAAAAGAAAGTGAGAAAAGAAAGCGAGAAAAGAAAGTGAGAAAAGAAAGTGAGAAATGAAAGCGAAAAAAGAAAGTGAGAAAAGAAAGTGAGAAAAGAAAGTGAGAAAAGAAAGTGAGAAAAGAAAGTGAGAAAAGAAAGTGAGAAAAGAAAGTGAGAAAAGATAGTGAGAAAAGAAAGTGAGAAAAGAAAGTGAGAAAAGAAAGTGAGAAAAGAAATTGAGAAAAGATAGTGAGAAAAAAAAGCGAAAAAAAAGAAAGGAAGGGAAAGCGAGAAAAGAAAGTGAGAAATGAAAGCGAAAAAAGAAAGTGAGAAAAGAAAGTGAGAAAAGAAAGTGAGAAAAGAAAGTGAGAAAAGAAAGTGAGAAAAGAAAGTGAGAAAAGAAAGTGAGAAAAGAAAGTGAGAAAAGATAGTGAGAAAAGAAAGTGAGAAAAGAAAGTGAGAAAAGAAAGTGAGAAAAGAAAGTGAGAAAAGATAGTGAGAAAAGAAAGTGAGAAAAGAAAGTGAGAAAAGAAAGTGAGAAAAGAAAGTGAGAAAAGAAAGTGAGAAAAATAGTGAGAAACGAAAGTCAAAAAAGAAAGAAAGAGAAAGTGAGAAGACAAAGTAAGAAAATAAAGTGAGAACAGAAAGCTAGAAAAGAAAGTGAGAAAAGAAAGTGAGAAAAGAAAGCGAGAAAAGAAAGTGAGAAAAGAAAGTGAGAAATGAAAGCGAAAAAAGAAATTGAGAAAAGAAAGTGAGTAAAGAAAGTGAGAATAGAAAGTGAGAAACGAATGTGAGAAAAGAAAGTGACAAAAAGTGAAAGAGAGGAAGGAAAAGTGAGAAGACAAGGTGAGAAAAGAAAGTGAAAAGAAAATTGGAGAAGAAAGTGAGAAAAGAACGTGAGAAGACAAAGTGAGAAAAGAAAGTGGGAAAAGAAAGTGAGAAGAGAAAGTGAGAAAAGAAAGTGAGAAAAGAAAGTGAGAAAAGAAAGTGAAAAACGAAAGTGAGAGAAGAAAGTGAGAAAAGAAAGCGAGAAAAGAAAGTGAGAAAAGAAAGCGAAAAAAGAAAGTGAGAAAAGAAAGTGAGAAAAGAAAGTGAGAAACGAATGTGAGAAAAGAAAGTGACAAAAAAGAGAAAAAAGAGAGGAAGAAAAAGTGAGAAGACAAGGTGAGAAAAGAAAGTGAGAAAAGAAAGTTAAAAGAAAATGAGAAATGAAAGCGAGAAAAGAAATTGAGAAAAGAAAGTGAGAAAAGAAAGTGACAAAAGAAAGCGAGGAACGAAAGTGAGAAAAGACAGTGAGAAAAGAAATTGAGAAAAGAAAGTGAAAAAAGAAAGGAAGGAAAAGTGAGAAGACAAAGTGAGAAAACAAAGAGAGAAAAAGAAAGTGAGAAAACAAAATGAGAACAGAAAGTGAGAAGAAAACAACGAAAAGAAAGTGAAGAAAAGTGAATGAGGAAAAAAGTGAAGAAATGAAAGAAAAAGAAAGTGAGAAAAGAAAGGAAAAACTGAGGAGACAGAGTGAGACAACAAAGAGAGAAAACACGGAGAATACAAAGTGAGAAAACAAAGTGAGAGAACAAAGTGAGAAAAGAAAATGAGAAAAGAAAGCGAGAAAAATATTGAGAAACGAAAACGAAAGGAAAGTGAAAAATATGAGAAAAGAAAATGAAAAGAAAGTGAGAAAAGAAAGTGAGAAAAGAAAGTGAGAAAAGAACGTGAGAAAAGAAAGTGAGAAAAGAAAGTGAGAAGGAAAGTGAGAAAAGAAAGTGAGAAAAGAAAGTGAGAAAAGAAAGTGGGAAAAGAAAGTGAGAAGAGAAAGTGAGAAAAGAAAGTGAGAAAAGAAAGTGAGAAAAGAAAGTGAAAAACGAAAGTGAGAGAAGAAAGTGAGAAAAGAAAGTGAGAAAAGAAAGTGAGAAAAGAAAGCGAAAAAAGAAAGTGAGAAAAGAAAGTGAGAAAAGAAAGTGAGAAACGAATGTGAGAAAAGAAAGTGACAAAAAAGAGAAAAAAGAGAGGAAGAAAAAGTGAGAAGACAAGGTGAGAAAAGAAAGTGAGAAAAGAAAGTTAAAAGGAAATGAGAAATGAAAGCGAGAAAAGAAATTGAGAAAAGAAAGTGAGAAAAGAAAGTGACAAAAGAAAGCGAGGAACGAAAGTGAGAAAAGACAGTGAGAAAAGAAATTGAGAAAAGAAAGTGAAAAAAGAAAGGAAGGAAAAGTGAGAAGACAAAGTGAGAAAACAAAGAGAGAAAAGAAAGTGCGAAAAGAAAGTGAGAAAACAAAATGAGAACAGAAAGTGAGAAGAAAACAACGAAAAGAAAGTGAAGAAAAGAGAATGAGGAAAAAAGTGAAGAAATGAAAGAAAAAGAAAGTGAGAAAAGAAAGGAAAAACTGAGGAGACAGAGTGAGACAACAAAGAGAAAACACGGAGAATACAAAGTGAGAAAACAAAGTGAGAGAACAAAGTGAGAAAAGAAAATGAGAAAAGAAAGCGAGAAAAATATTGAGAAACGAAAACGAAAGGAAAGTGAAAAATATGAGAAAAGAAAATGAAAAGAAAGTGAGAAGACAAAGTGAGAAAAGAAAGTGAGAAAAAGAAGTGAGAAAAGAAAGCGAGAAGAGAAAGTGAGAAAAGAAAATGAGAAAAGAAAGTGAGAAAAGAAAGTGAGAAAAGGAAGTAAGAACAGAAAGCGAGAAAAGAAAGTGAGAAAAAAAAGTGAGAAAAAAAGTGAGAAAAGAAAGCGAGAAAAGAAAGTGATAAAAGAAAGCGAAAAAAGAAAGTGAGAAAAGAAAGTGAGAAAAGAAAGTGAGAAACGAATGTGAGAAAAGAAAGTGAGAAAAGAATTGAGAAAAGAAAGTGAAAAAAGAAAGGAAGGAAAAGTGTGAAAACAAACTGAGAAAACAAAGAGAGAAAAGAAAGTGAGAAAAGAAAGTGAGAAAACAAAATGAGAAAAGAAAGTGAGAAAACAAAATGAGAAAAGTGAGAAGAAAACGACGAAAAGAAAGTGAAGAGAATGAGGAAAAAAGTGAAGAAATGAAAGAGAAAAGAAAGTGAAAAATGTGAGAAAAGAAAGGAAAAAACTGAGAAGACAGAGTGAGAAAACAAAGCGAGAAAACACAGTGAGAAAACAAAGTGAGAAAACAAAGTAAGAGAACAAAGTGAGAAATGAAAATGAGAAAAGAAAGTGAGAAAAGAAAGCGAGAAAAGAAAGTGAGAAACAAAAACAAAAAAAAAGTGAGAAAAGGAAGTGAGAAAAGAATTTGAGAAAAGAAAGTGAGAAAAGAAAGTGAGGGAGGAAAGTGAGAAAAGAAAGTGAGAAAAGAAAGTGAGAAAAATAGTGAGAAACGGAAGTCAAAAAAAGAAAGGAAGAGAAAGTGAAAAGACAAAGTAAGAAAATAAAGTGAGAACAGAAAGCTAGAAAAGAAAGTGAGAAAAGAAAGTGAGAAAAGAAAGCGAGAAAAGAAAGTGAGAAAAGAAAGCGAAAAAAAAGAAAGGAAGGGAAAGCGAGAAAAGAAAGTGAGAAATGAAAGCGAAAAAAGAAAGTGAGAAAAGAAAGTGAGAAAAGAAAGTGAGAAAAGAAAGTGAGAAAAGAAAGTGAGAAAAGAAAGTGAGAAAAGAAAGTGAGAAAAGAAAGTGAGAAAAGAAAGTGAGAAAAGAAAGTGAGAAAAGAAAGTGAGAAGGAAAGTGAGAAAAGAAAGTGAGAAAAGAAAGTGAGAAAAGAAAGTGAGAAAAGATAGTGAGAAACGAAAGTGAAAAAAAGGAAGGGAAAGTGAGAAGACAAAGTGAGAAAAGAAAGTGAGAACAGAAAGCGAGAAAAGAAAGTGAGAAAAGAAAGTGAGAAAAACCAGTGAGAAATGAAAGCGAAAAAAGAAAGTGAGAAAAGAAAGTGAGAAACGAATGTGAGAAAAGTGACTAAAAAGTGGAAAAGAGGAAGGAAAAGTGAGAAGACAAGGTGAGAAAAAAAGTGAGAAAACAAAGCGAAAAGAAAATTGGAAAAGAAAGTGAGAAGAGAAAGTGAGAAAAGAACGTGAGAAAGGAAAGTGAGAAAGGAAAGTGGGAAAAGAAAGTGAGAAAAGATAGTGAGAAAAGATAGTGAGAAAAGAAAGTGAAAAAAAAGCTAGGAAGTGAAAGTGAGAAGACAAAGTGAGAAAAGAAAGTGAGAAAAAGAAGTGAGAAAAGAAAGCGAGAAGAGAAAGTGAGAAAAGAAAATGAGAAAAGAAAGTGAGAAAAGAAAGTGAGAAAAGGAAGTAAGAACAGAAAGCGAGAAAAGAAAGTGAGAAAAAAAAGTGAGAAAAAAAGTGAGAAAAAGAGCGAGAAAAGAAAGTGATAAAAGAAAGCGAAAAAAGAAAGTGAGAAAAGAAAGTGAGAAAAGAAAGTGAGAAACGAATGTGAGAAAAGAAAGTGAGAAAAGAATTGAGAAAAGAAAGTGAAAAAAGAAAGGAAGGAAAAGTGTGAAAACAAACTGAGAAAACAAAGAGAGAAAAGAAAGTGAGAAAAGAAAGTGAGAAAACAAAATGAGAAAAGAAAGTGAGAAAACAAAATGAGAAAAGTGAGAAGAAAACGACGAAAAGAAAGTGAAGAGAATGAGGAAAAAAGTGAAGAAAAGAAAGAGAAAAGAAAGTGAAAAATGTGAGAAAAGAAAGGAAAAAACTGAGAAGACAGAGTGAGAAAACAAAGCGAGAAAACACAGTGAGAAAACAAAGTGAGAAAACAAAGTAAGAGAACAAAGTGAGAAATGAAAATGAGAAAAGAAAGTGAGAAAAGAAAGCGAGAAAAGAAAGTGAGAAACAAAAACAAAAAAAAAGTGAGAAAAGGAAGTGAGAAAAGAATTTGAGAAAAGAAAGTGAGAAAAGAAAGTGAGGGAGGAAAGTGAGAAAAGAAAGTGAGAAAAGAAAGTGAGAAAAATAGTGAGAAACGGAAGTCAAAAAAAGAAAGGAAGAGAAAGTGAAAAGACAAAGTAAGAAAATAAAGTGAGAACAGAAAGCTAGAAAAGAAAGTGAGAAAAGAAAGTGAGAAAAGAAAGCGAGAAAAGAAAGTGAGAAAAGAAAGTGAGAAATGAAAGCGAAAAAAGAATGAGAAAAATGAGAAAAGAAAATGAGAAACGAATGTGAGAAAAGAAAGTGAGAAAAGAAAGTGAGAAAACAAAATGAGAAAAGAAAGTGAGAAAACAAAATGAGAAAAAAAAGTGAGAAGAAAACGACGAAAAGAAAGTGAAGAGAATGAGGAAAAAAGTGAAGAAATGAAAGAGAAAAGAAAGTGAAAAATGTGAGAAAAGAAAGGAAAAAACTGAGAAGACAGAGTGAGAAAACAAAGCGAGAAAATACAGTGAGAAAACAAAGTGAGAAAACAAAGTAAGAGAACAAAGTGAGAAATGAAAATGAGAAAAGAAAGTGAGAAAAGAAAGCGAGAAAAGAAAGTGAGAAACAAAAACAAAAAAAAGTGAGAAAAGGAAGTGAGAAAAGAATTTGAGAAAAGAAAGTGAGAAAAGAAAGTGAGGGAGGAAAGTGAGAAAAGAAAGTGAGAAAAGAAAGTGAGAAAAATAGTGAGAAACGGAAGTCAAAAAAGAAAGGAAGAGAAAGTGAGAAGACAAAGTAAGAAAATAAAGTGAGAACAGAAAGCTAGAAAAGAAAGTGAGAAAAGAAAGTGAGAAAAGAAAGCGAGAAAAGAAAGTGAGAAAAGAAAGTGAGAAATGAAAGCGAAAAAAGAATGAGAAAAATGAGAAAAGAAAATGAGAAACGAATGTGAGAAAAGAAAGTGAAAATAAAAATGGAAAACAAAGTGAGAAAAGAAAGTGAGAAAAGAACGTGAGAAAAGAAAGTGAGAAAAGAAAGTGAGAAAGGAAAGTGGGAAAAAAATGAGAAAAGAAATTGAGAAACGAATGTGAGAAAAGAAAGTGAGAAAAGAAAGTGAGAAAAGGAAGTAAGAACAGAAAGCGAGAAAAGAAAGTGAGAAAAAAAAGTGAGAAAAAAAGTGAGAAAAGAAAGCGAGAAAAGAAAGTGATAAAAGAAAGCGAAAAAAGAAAGTGAGAAAAGAAAGTGAGAAAAGAAAGTGAGAAACGAATGTGAGAAAAGAAAGTGAGAAAAGAATTGAGAAAAGAAAGTGAAAAAAGAAAGGAAGGAAAAGTGTGAAAACAAACTGAGAAAACAAAGAGAGAAAAGAAAGTGAGAAAAGAAAGTGAGAAAATAAAATGAGAAAAGAAAGTGAGAAAACAAAATGAGAAAAGTGAGAAGAAAACGACGAAAAGAAAGTGAAGAGAATGAGGAAAAAAGTGAAGAAAAGAAAGAGAAAAGAAAGTGAAAAATGTGAGAAAAGAAAGGAAAAAACTGAGAAGACAGAGTGAGAAAACAAAGCGAGAAAACACAGTGAGAAAACAAAGTGAGAAAACAAAGTAAGAGAACAAAGTGAGAAATGAAAATGAGAAAAGAAAGTGAGAAAAGAAAGCGAGAAAAGAAAGTGAGAAACAAAAACAAAAAAAAAGTGAGAAAAGGAAGTGAGAAAAGAATTTGAGAAAAGAAAGTGAGAAAAGAAAGTGAGGGAGGAAAGTGAGAAAAGAAAGTGAGAAAAGAAAGTGAGAAAAATAGTGAGAAACGGAAGTCAAAAAAAGAAAGGAAGAGAAAGTGAAAAGACAAAGTAAGAAAATAAAGTGAGAACAGAAAGCTAGAAAAGAAAGTGAGAAAAGAAAGTGAGAAAAGAAAGCGAGAAAAGAAAGTGAGAAAAGAAAGTGAGAAATGAAAGCGAAAAAAAATGAGAAAAATGAGAAAAGAAAATGAGAAACGAATGTGAGAAAAGAAAGTGAGAAAAGAAAGTGAGAAAACAAAATGAGAAAAGAAAGTGAGAAAACAAAATGAGAAAAAAAAGTGAGAAGAAAACGACGAAAAGAAAGTGAAGAGAATGAGGAAAAAAGTGAAGAAATGAAAGAGAAAAGAAAGTGAAAAATGTGAGAAAAGAAAGGAAAAAACTGAGAAGACAGAGTGAGAAAACAAAGCGAGAAAATACAGTGAGAAAACAAAGTGAGAAAACAAAGTAAGAGAACAAAGTGAGAAATGAAAATGAGAAAAGAAAGTGAGAAAAGAAAGCGAGAAAAGAAAGTGAGAAACAAAAACAAAAAAAAGTGAGAAAAGGAAGTGAGAAAAGAATTTGAGAAAAGAAAGTGAGAAAAGAAAGTGAGGGAGGAAAGTGAGAAAAGAAAGTGAGAAAAGAAAGTGAGAAAAATAGTGAGAAACGGAAGTCAAAAAAGAAAGGAAGAGAAAGTGAGAAGACAAAGTAAGAAAATAAAGTGAGAACAGAAAGCTAGAAAAGAAAGTGAGAAAAGAAAGTGAGAAAAGAAAGCGAGAAAAGAAAGTGAGAAAAGAAAGTGAAAAATGAAAGCGAAAAAAGAATGAGAAAAATTGAGAAAAGAAAATGAGAAACGAATGTGAGAAAAGAAAGTGAAAATAAAAATGGAAAACAAAGTGAGAAAAGAAAGTGAGAAAAGAACGTGAGAAAAGAAAGTGAGAAAAGAAAGTGAGAAAGGAAAGTGGGAAAAAAATGAGAAAAGAAATTGAGAAACGAATGTGAGAAAAGAAAGTGACTAAAAAGTGAAAGAGAGGAAGGAAAAGTGAGAAGACAAGGTGAGAAAAGAAAGTGAGAAAAGAAAGTGAGGAAAGTGAAAAAAAAATTGGAAAAGAAAGTGAGAAAAGAAAGTGAGAAAAGAAAGTGAGAAAGGAAAGTGGGAAAAGAAAGTGAGAAAAGATAGTGAGAAAAGAAAGTGAAAAAAAAGCTAGGAAGTGAAAGTGAGAAGACAAAGTGAGAAAAGAAAGTGAGAAAAGAAAGCGAGAAGAGAAAGTGAGAAAAGAAAATGAGAAAAGAAAGTGAGAAAAGAAAGTGAGAAAAGGAAGTAAGAACAGAAAGCGAGAAAAGGAAGTGATAAAAAAGTGAGAAAAGAAAGCGAGAAAAGAAAGTGATAAAAGAAAGCAAAAAAAGAAAGTGAGAAAAGAAAGTGAGAAAAGAAAGTGAGAAAAGAAAGTGAGAAAAAAAGTGAGAAACGAATGTGAGAAAAAAACTACGAAAAGAAAGTGAAGAAAAGAGAATGAGGGAAAAAAGTGAAGAAATGAAAGAGAAAAGAAAGTGCGAAAAGTGAGGAAAGAAAGGAAAAAACTGAGAAGACAGAGTGAGAAAACAAAGCGAGAAAACAGTGAGAAAACAAAGTGAGAAAACAAAGTGAGAAAACAAAGTGAGAAAACAAAGTAAGAGAACAAAGTGAGAAATGAAAATGAGAAAAGAAAGTAAGAAAGCAAGAAAAGAAAGTGAGAAACGAAAACGAAAAGTGAGAAAAGGAAGTGAGAAAAGAATTTGAGAAAAGAAAGTGAGAAAGGAAAGTGAGAAAAGAAAGTGAGAAAAGAAAGTGAGAAAAAAAGAGAGAAACGAAAGTGAAAAAAAGAAAGGAAGGGAAAGTGAGAAGACAAATTGAGAAAAGAAAGTGAGAACAGAAAGCTAGAAAAGAAAGTGAGAAAAGAAAGCGAGAAAAGAAAGTGAGAAAAGAAAGTGAAAAATGAAAGCGAAAAAAGAATGAGAAAAATGAGAAAAGAAAATGAGAAAAATAGTGAGAAACGAAAGTGAAAAAAAGAAAGGAAGGGAAAGTGAGAAGACAAAGTGAGAAAAGAAAGTGAGAACAGAAAGCTAGAAAAGGAAGTAAGAACAGAAAGCGAGAAAAGAAAGTGATAAAAAAAAGTGAGAAAAGAAAGCGAGAAAAGAAAGTGATAAAAGAAAGCGAAAAAAGAAAGTGTGAAAAGAGAGTGAGAAAAGAAAGTGAGAAAGGAAAGTGGGAAAAGAAAGTGAGAAAAGATAGTGAGAAAAGAAAGTGAGAAAAGAAAGTGAGAAAGGAAAGTGGGAAAAGAAAGTGAGAAAAGATAGTGAGAAAAGAAAGTGAAAAAAGCTAGGAAGTGAAAGTGAGAAGATAAAGTGAGAAAAGAAAGTGAGAAAAGAAAGCGAGAAGAGAAAGTGAGAAAAGAAAGTGAGAACAGAAAGCTAGAAAAGGAAGTAAGAACAGAAAGCGAGAAAAGAAAGTGATAAAAAAAAGTGAGAAAAGAAAGCGAGAAAAGAAAGTGATAAAAGAAAGCGAAAAAAGAAAGTGTGAAAAGAGAGTGAGAAAAGAAAGTGAGAAAGGAAAGTGGGAAAAGAAAGTGAGAAAAGATAGTGAGAAAAGAAAGCGAGAAGAGAAAGTGAGAAAAGAAAGTGAGAAAGGAAAGTGGGAAAAGAAAGTGAGAAAAGATAGTGAGAAAAGAAAGTGAGAAAAGAAAGTGAGAAAGGAAAGTGGGAAAAGAAAGTGAGAAAAGATAGTGAGAAAAGAAAGTGAAAAAAGCTAGGAAGTGAAAGTGAGAAGATAAAGTGAGAAAAGAAAATGAGAAAAGAAAGTGAGAAAAGGAAGTAAGAACAGAAAGCGAGAAAAGAAAGTGATAAAAAAAGTGAGAAAAGAAAGCGAGAAAAGAAAGTGATAAAAGAAAGCAAAAAAAGAAAGTGAGAAAAGAAAGTGAGAAAAGAAAGTGAGAAAAGAAAGTGAGAAAAGAAAGTGAGAAACGAATGTGAGAAAAAAACTACGAAAAGAAAGTGAAGAAAAGAGAATGAGGGAAAAAAGTGAAGAAATGAAAGAGAAAAGAAAGTGCGAAAAGTGAGGAAAGAAAGGAAAAAACTGAGAAGACAGAGTGAGAAAACAAAGCGAGAAAACACAGTGAGAAAACAAAGTGAGAAAACAAAGTGAGAAAACAAAGTAAGAGAACAAAGTGAGAAATGAAAATGAGAAAAGAAAGTAAGAAAGCGAGAAAAGAAAGTGAGAAACGAAAACGAAAAAAAGTGAGAAAAGGAAGTGAGAAAAGAATTTGAGAAAAGAAAGTGAGAAAAGAAAGTGAGGGAGGAAAGTGAGAAAAGAAAGTGAGAAAAATAGTGAGAAACGAAAGTCAAAAAAGAAAGGAAGAGAAAGTGAGAAGACGTGAGAAAATAGTGAGAAGAAGAGAAGAGAGAAGAGAAAAGTGAGAAGAAGTAAGAAAATAAAGTGAGAACAGAAAGCTAGAAAAGAAAGTGAGAAAAGAAAGTGAAAAACGAAAGTGAGAGAAGAAAGTGAGAAAAGAAAGCGAGAAAAAGTGAGAAAAGAAAGCGAAAAAAGAAAGTGAGAAAAGAAAGTGAAAAGAAAGTGAGAAAAGAAAGTGAGAAACGAATGTGAGAAAAGAAAGTGACAAAAAAGAGAAAAAAGAGAGGAAGAAAAAGTGAGAAGACAAGGTGAGAAAAGAAAGTGAGAAAAGAAAGTTAAAAGGAAATGAGAAATGAAAGTAAGAAAATAAAGTGAGAACAGAAAGCTAGAAAAGAAAGTGAGAAAAGAAAGTGAGAAAAGAAAGCGAGAAAAGAAAGTGAGAAAAGAAAGTGAGAAATGAAAGCGAAAAAAGAAAGTGAGAAGACAAAGTGAGAAAAGAAAGTGAGAACAGAAAGCTAGAAAAGAAAGTGAGAAAAGAAGTCAGAAAAGAAAGCGAGAAAAGAAAGTGAGAAAAGAAAGTGAGAAATGAAAGCGAAAAAAGAATGAGAAAAATGAGAAAAGAAAATGAGAAACGAATGTGAGAAAAGAAAGTGACTAAAAAGTGAGAGAGGAAGGAAAAGTGAGAAGACAAGGTGAGAAAAGAAAGTGAGAAAAGAAAGTGGAAAGAAAATTGGAAAAGAACGTGAGAAAAGAAAGTGAGAAAAAAAAATGAGAAAGGAAGGTGGGAAAAAATGAGAAAAGATAGTGAGAAAAGAAAGTGAAAAAAAGAAAAAGGGAAAGTGAGAGGACAAAGTGAAAAAAGAAAGTGAGAAAAGAAAGTGAAAAAGAAAGCGAGAAGAGAAAGTGAGAAAAGAAAGTGAGAAAAGAAAGTGAGAAAAAAAAGTGAGAAAAGAAAGCGAGAAAAGAAAGTGAGAAAAGAAAACGAAAAAAAAAGTGAGAAAAGAAAGTGAGAAAAGAAAGTGAGAAACGAATGTGAGAAAAGAAAGTGACAAAAATGTGAAAGAGAGGAAGGAAAAGTGAGAAGACAAGGTGAGAAAAGAAAGTGAGAAGAAAACGACGAAAAGAAAGTGAAGAAAAGAGAATGAGGAAAAAAGTGAAGAAATGAAAGAGAAAAGAAAGTGAGAAAAGAAAGGAAAAAAATGAGAAGACAGAGTGAGAAAACAAAGCGAGAAAACACAGTGAGAAAACAAAGTGAGAAAACAAAGTAAGAGAACAAAAAGAGAAATGAAAACGAGAAAAGAAAGTGAGAAAAGAAAGTGAGAAACGAAAAAGAAAAGTGAGAAAAGGAAGTGAGAAAAGAATTTGAGAAAAGAAAGTGAGAAAAGAAAGTGAGAAAAGAAAGCGAGAAAAGAAAGCGAGAAAAGAAAGTGGGAAAAAAAGTGAGAAAAGAAAGCGAGAAAAGAAAGTGAGAAAAAAAACGAAAGAAAGTGAGAAAAGAAAGTGAGAAACGAATGTGAGAAAAGAAAGTGACAAAAAGTGAAAAAAGAGAGGAAGGAAAAGTGAGAAGTCAAGGTGAGAAAAGAAAGTGAGAAAAGAAAGTGAGAAAAGAAAGTGAGAAAAGAAAGTGAGAAAAGAAAGTGAGAAGAGAAACTGAAAAGAAAGTGAGAAAAGAAAGCGAGAAAAAAATTGAGAAAAGAGTGGGAAAAGAAAGTGACAAAAGAAAGTGAGAAACGAAAGTGAGAAAAGAAAGTGAGAAAAGAAATTGAGAAAAGAACGTGAAAAGAGAAAGGAAGTAAAAGTGAGAAGACAAAGTGAGAAAAGAAAGTGATATAAGAAAAGGAGAAAAGACAGTGAAAAAAGAAAGTGAGAAAAGAAAGCAAGAAAAGAAAGTGAGAAAAGAAAGTGAGAAAAGAAAAAAGAAAATTGGAAAAGAAAGTGAGAAAAGAAAGTGAGAAAAGAAAGTGAGAAAAGAAAGTGAGAAAGGAAAGTGGGAAAAAAATGAGAAAAGATAGTGAGAAAAGATAGTGAGAAAAGAAAGTGAAAAAAAGAAAGAAAGGGAAAGTGAGAAGACAAAGTGAGTAAAGAAAGTGAGAAAAGAAAGTGATAAAAGAAAGCGAGAAAAGAAAGCGAGAAAAGAAAGTGGGAAAAAAAGTGAGAAAAGAAAGCGAGAAAAGAAAGTGAGAAAAAAAACGAAAAAAGAAAGTGAGAAAAGAAAGTGAGAAACGAATGTGAGAGAAGAAAGTGACAAAAAAGTGAAAAAAGAGAGGAAGGAAAAGTGAGAAGACAAGGTGAGAAAAGAAAGTGAGAAAAGAAAGTGAGAAAAGAAAGTGAGAAGAGAAACTGAAAAGAAAGTGAGAAAAGAAAGCGAGAAAAAAAATTGAGAAAAGAGTGGGAAAAGAAAGTGACAAAAGAAAGTGAGAAACGAAAGTGAGAAAAGAAAGTGAGAAAAGAAATTGAGAAAAGAACGTGAAAAGAGAAAGGAAGTAAAAGTGAGAAGACAAAGTGAGAAAAGAAAGTGATATAAGAAAAGGAGAAAAGACAGTGAAAAAGGAAAGTGAGAAAAGAAAGCAAGAAAAGAAAGTGAGAAAACAAAGTGAGAAAGGAAAGTGGGAAAAGAAAGTGAGAAAATATAGTGAGACAAGATAGTGAGAAAAGAAAGTGAAAAAAAGAAAGAAAGGGAAAGTGAGAAGACAAAGTGAGAGAGCAAATGAGAAAAGAAAGCGAGAAGAAAAGGTGAAAAAAGAAAGTGAGAAAAGAAAGTGAGAAAAGAAAGTGAGAAAAAAGTGAGAAAAGAAAGCGAGAAAAGAGAGTGAGAAAAGAAAGCGAAAAAAGAAATAGAGAAAAGAAAGTGAGAAACGAATGTGAGAAAAGAAAGTGACAAAAATGTGAAAAAAGAGAGGAAGGAAAAAGTGAGAAGACAAGGTGAGAAAAGAAAGTGAGAAACGAAAGTGAGAAAAGAAAGTGAGAAAAGAAATTGGGAAAAGAAGGTGAAAAGAGAAAGGAAGGAAAAGTGAGAAGACTAAGTGAGAAAAGAAAGTGACAAAAGAAATTGAGAAAAGAAAGTGAAAAGAGAAAGGAAGGAAAAGTGAGAAGACAAAGTGAGAAAAAAAGCAAGAAAAGAAAGTGAGAAAAGAAAGTGAGAAAAGGAAGTGAGAAAAGAAAGTGAGAAAAAAGTGAGAAAAGGAAGTGAGAAAAAAGTGAGGGTACCTGTCACGGATTCGAACCCTCACCCCTCAGAATAGCAGTCCTCCATCTTACCAACTGCACTATAACGACTACAAACCACCGTTTCTCACAATTGCTTATACCGTATCAATAACATATTTCAGATTGAGAGCATTTGAGATCACACAAAAGTCAAAAAGTAAAGCGTGAAAAACTCAGTTGAAATCTAAGAGTGTTCTAGAATAGCGCAGAATCTGTAAAGCTAAAACTTTGCAGAAAAACACACGTTTACAATAAGAACTTCAAACTTAGTTCGAGAGCATTCAAGAAACACGTAGTACCCAGGACAGTAAATCCTCCCTCTTGCATACTTTTAAGCCCACTTAGCCTCGTGGTAACTGCACCTGACTAACAGTCTTTTGTCCCGGGTTCGAGTCTCACCCATCTACTTTGAGCCTTTTAGGTCATTGACCTCTCTCGATATGTTCGCTTAAACATGCTGCTCTTAAACATGCACTTCGAGGGGCCCCTTAAACATGCAAAAATTTGGTCCCACTTTAGAGCTCACGCGTTTAATATATAGGATTGGGCATAAAAGTCCATAATTGGTCCATAATTCAGTAGTTCGGTTGTGATAGATTCATATCAAGTCCCACGGGCCGCTGAGGCTTGGCCATGGCCCGCGAGGCATGGCCAGATGCGGAAAAATACGGTACGACCACGGATAGACTAGTTGCTGAAAAAAAGCTGCGGTATAATTGTCCGCTTACGAAATAGTGTTTTAAATTGGCCAATCACAGCTTCAGAATAAGTTTTATTGCTCATTTTACTTAAATTGTCGGCTAAATTTCTCATTTTTTGGTTGTCGGCTAAACGCCCTGTCGGCCAATACGGCGGCCACCGTCTCGCGGGCCACGGCCATGCCTCAGCGGCCTATGGGACTTGATATGAATCTATCACAACCGAACAAATTATCATGACCGAACTTGTTATTCTCAAAATAACATTTGCGCGTTCTCAAATCTGATTGGTTAATATCTCCTTTTCGGCTAATATTCCATTCGGCTAATTTTCCTTTCGGTTAATATTCACGGCACCAACAATCACAACGAATGTTCTAGCGCCATGTAATAGTTATGTAATCTATCAGAAATAATAAATTAACCGTTACAATCAACACTGCGCATAGTATTATAGTGCATAATGTATTCCAATTCATCGGCTTGCTTGACCACACCTCCGCAGACAGTTCAATCCCTTAATATAAACCGACTAACACCAGACAAATTGCACTGACATGACCGTTGGGGATATTTAGTTCAGACGCAGGCTGTAACCTAAATAATTTTTAATGGGTGTGCTATACTGAAGCATTAAACCACTCAGCTATCAGTGCCTTGTGATAGCTTACCCTACAAACTTATATTCTGAATAAGAGCAATTTAGGTCCAGCAAAAATCAAGAAGTCAAGCGTGAAAAAGTCACCACAGAAGTGAAATCGAAAAGACTGCTCTAAAACAAAACGACCAATCGAAAATTTTGCATGAAAAACATAGCAGGTAGAACACTGGAAACGACTCAAAGAAAAAACGCGAAAAAAGCCGCTCCACCAATACTCGTCTTCGAGTCGAAAAAAAAAGACTAACACGTTTACAATAATAGATTCAACTTCGTTCGAGCACAGTTAATCGCCAAATTATAATCCCGAATTCCTGCGAGACAATTTTGCGAAAAGAAACCAAATCGGTTAGGACAAAAAAGGCAAAAAAGACCGGGTAAGGCAGGGCAAATCCAATTGCTTCAACCTGTTTGAGATCAATCCAAATAACATCCAAAGTGGGTACCTAGTAATGTAGGCCACAAACTCCTCGTCCAAGAGAAGTCTGCATTTCTCGACGACTGCTCCATTCTTCAGTGCTAGTCGCACGAAAGATAACACTAAATGTACATGTGTATGTCTCAATCCCTGCATGAAACCCACAACTTGCAATCTCTTTTCGACAACCAAATTGAACAATTTAACCAGGTCTGTTGTACTAAGCGTGGTTGAGCCTGTATCTTGATTCACTTCCGTACTGACGCTGTTTTTCAACTTGGGCAAGAAAGCGGCAAATAAAGCTTGTTCTTTCGATGCTTGTTCACAGGGTTGGATATGAGGTGATACGTTAGGGGTAGCGGAATTGACATTTGCATCAGTCGTTGTTCCACAATGCCCCAATAAGCAGTGTTCTGGGAGAGCTAATATGCTTGCTATAAGGGATTCCATGTGGAACGTGATCAATTGTATTTCACATATTAACAATTATATCTACATGTCTGCTCATTTCACCTGAAAAGAACTATCAAATTCGCATTTGATTTTCAAAAATACAGGATATTTTAGTGAATGATCACTTCAGAAGAAACACGTGCATGATACGTTTTTGATGTTCAGGCTTCAATTTCTTTAATCTTAATTTGACGTCCTGATTTCGCATGATTTGATTTCTAGCTTTCTTTCAAAAGTTTTCAGAAAATTTCACGGCAGAAACCAAGTCTGTGAATTCACTGTTCACAAATTAATCTTATAAGCAAGTGGCTCAACAATGGTGGCCCCGAATCAACGAATTATAACTCAACTTTGTGGGATACAAAATTGCAGACATTTAAAACATAGCCGGCAGATTGCCGGAAAATAGCCGCAATAGACGCTTGAGGCCTTTAATAGACCACTAGACTTTTTGGGTTAGATCCGGTCTGTCATTTTTATGAGAGACATACGCTCTATAAGGAAAAAAACCCTAAGGGAACTTTTTCAAAAATAATATTCGAAACCATAAACTTAAGACTCTAATACTCAAGAAATAGGGAAAATACGTTTGGCAATGCTTAGATGCACACTATTGATCTTTAACTAGTAAATTGTCATATAAATTAAAGTTCATTAAGTGATTTCACAAGTCATTTTTTAAGTGAGGTAAATTCCCAGTAACTTCACCACTCTAAGTACTTGGAGGACTACCAAACGCGGCTAAGGGCCTCTAATGAAACGTGATGCCCGCTGAGCTTTACCTGCTTATCCCGTTTTGAAAGCTCAAAGTCATGAGAAGTCATCAAAGTCATGAAAGTCAGGTAAGACAAAACAAAAATCTGTTCGACGGTAAAAAAAATTAGGAGCGCAATAATAGCCGCCTGGAATTGCTGACGCGGCTATTAAAAACTAAAGTAAAGACAGGGAGCACCTTTGAATTCTTTTTCAATACCGTATGTTCATGTCTAAATAACTAAAAATTTATGCTAACTTCATAACAATTTACACCAGAAACTGCAAACCACCCACAAACACGAAAAAATAGGAAAAATTACAGTTCAGATAACAAAAGCCTAAGGAGAGAGAAAGAGAGAAGAAAAACATCAGAAAACAATTTCAAGAGGAAAGAATGGTTTCAAACCAAGACAAAAAATAATTTTTGCAAGCAACTTTTTTCTCAAGTTCTATCTTTCTAAAACGAAAAAAGAACAAAAAAGTAAAAGGGGTCTCAATCCTAAGTAATCTATATTTCCCATAAGCCTATGTATCAGAAGACATCAAGAGCTACCTCTGAAAACGGAAAAATTTCACAGTATCTAAAAACTCATGAATTTGGAAAGAATCATAATTGACAACAAGTTTATTGCTTAATAACTATCATAGCAAAACAGAGTTTCGAAAATGAACCCGCCACTTGCACCTTGGTGTATATGGGATGTATATCGGAGCGAAAAAATCAAACAGCAACAACACTACGTCTTAGGAATACAGCACCTCAATGCAAAAATTCTCTACACAATTGTCAAAGAAATCAAAGGCATTTTAATGTCCAGACCCATAACATTGGTTTTTTCGGATAACAACGATGAAGCCTCAACAACCAACAACAACATACCCAGATGACCTAGATTAAACCCTCTTAAAAAAATTGTAAAATTTCAAGACGACTTCAACGATGCTAGCACGCTCTTGGACCACCTCTTGGAAAGACTTCAGAGTAGTACACTTCAGACACGATAACCAGACCAAAATGGAAACAGCACTATGAACAACCGCAAGCACCCGATTGTTTGAGTACTAAAAGAACCTACGCCTGGAGGCATTTGACACCTCGAAAAAACTCATTATGGAGCCGATCGAGTACCAAGATCATATGACCGTCTTTCAACAACAGCTACATTAACTTGCCCCCAAAAAAGATTGTCAAAACTCATATGTGAAAACCTCATTGACAGTTAAGAGCCCTCGACAAAGTAAGGGTAAATACAATCAGAAAAAAATCACAGAATTGTTAAAGTTTCTAACTCTTTTCAATCAGTAATACGTCAGCCTGCATTTGCCATTTTGTAGGCCCAAACGACTGTACAAATTAACAGAAATCCAATTCGTTCGTAACACCAACGCCAGTGTAACATTATCAACTACAACACAGAACGACAACAAAGACCACTTTTTGACAATATAAAATTCTCGAAACAAGTAAACGCAGGCTACCGAACGGGCGACAGCCAAAACAACTATCACATGAAGAACTTGACGCCAGCAAACAAGAAGAATCCATAAAAGTTACAAACTCATGGCCCTCAAGCATCTCACCGGTTATAAGTTATTAGCTGAGTATTCAGATTCAGCGCTCAATCGCACAGTAAAAACTCCTTAATTTGAAAATAGTAATTGACTTAAGCTATATTGCTCAGTAATTATCATCGCAACACGAGTTCGGAAAATGAACCCGCCGCATGCTTCGTGATATAAACTTTTCGAAACAATTGTCACAGAAATCGAAGGCATTTAAATATCCAGACCCATAACATTGGTTTTTTCAGACAACAACGATGAAGCCTCAACAACCAACAACAACATACCCAGATGACCTAGATTAAACCCTCTTAATGAAATTGTAAAATTTCAAGACGACTTCAACGATGCTAGCACGCTCTTGGACCACCTCTTGGAAAGACTTCAGAGTAGTACACTTCAGACACGATAACCAGACCAAAAGGGAAACAGCACTATGAACAACCGCAAGCATCCGATTGTTTGAGTACTAAAAGAACCTACGCCTGGAGGCATTTGACACCTCGAAAAAACTCATTATGGAGTCGATCGAGTACCAAGATCATATGACCGTCTTTCAGCAACAGCTACATTAACTTGCCCCCAAAAAAGATTGTCAAAACTCATATGTGAAAACCTCATTGACAGTTAAGAGCCCTCAACAAAGTAAGGGTAAATACAATCAGAAAAAATTCACAGATTTGTTAAAGTTTCCAACTTTTTTCAACCAGTAAACAAGAAGAATCCATAAAAGTTCCGAACTCATGGCCCTCAAGCATCTCACCGGTTGTAAGTTATTAGCAGAGTATTCAGATTCAGCGCTCAAACGCTCTCCTTTTGTCTCGGAGTTCCTGATTTGACTTCCCGATTCGCAAGATTTGATCTCTAACTTTGTTGCAGATGACTTTACCGCGGAAACCAAGTGTTTGAATTCAATATATTCAATAGAAGAAAGTTGTTGGTTAACTGACGTGATTTGATAAAGATACAATGCACTAACTTTAAACATAAACAAGGAGATTGGGCTCGAAAACTAAAAATGTCACTATAGTCAATTGATACGGCTCCTTATATAGGCCGATGGCAGCGTTGATTACGGTAAAATGGCAAATTATCTTCTAAAATAACGTGGGTCCAGAAATTTTGATCAGGATTTTTCAAAAGATTCGAAAAGCGGACAAAATTCCTAACATATGTATCTCAATTGATACTATAGCATTCTTTAAACATACCCGGTAAGTTGCCAGAAAATAACTGTCTTTGATTCCCATAACCACGATTGGGATTGAAAACATAGCAAATAAAGAACAAATCATAGATTTTTGTACAAAAAAGTGCAAACCATTTCGATGTCATTTGGTAATTTTGTAATTGAACATACTACTGCTTGTGAGAGGAAACAAAGGCTATTATCAATACCAATAAGCATTAGAGATTGTAACTAAGACTTAATTCTTTCTGATTTAGTTTTTAATACTGACTGCGTTCTTTTTGAATTGCTTTTTCGAGCAAATTTGTTTAAAAAATCCCGTATCTATTTCTCATTTCGTTTTTTTATACTGACTCTGTTCGTTTGGAATTGCTTTGTCAAGCAGATTTTGTTTAAAATCACTTTGAGCAGAATGAGAGATGAGTGAATCTAGCCTAGAGAAAACAAAGATTTCACTCAAAATAACAAAAGCGGCAAAATGAGGTAAAGCGAAACAACCCTTTGTTCGAATAAGTGAAAAATATAGCACGACAACTCCTGAACAACAATCAAAAGAATCAACGAAGGGCCTGACAATGAAAAATGTACAGCACCAACAATCCAAGAGACTCAAAAAAACTTCTGAGTCCATATGCGCGAAAAATGAACAAAAAACCATTAGAGGATCTCTTTTTGCAAGATTTAGTGCTTTAAGAATCCCTATAACTGAACAAAACTTACTGATAATATTGACTAGGGGTCCTTAGAGTGAGTACAAATTGAAACCTTATGCAAATCTTTGCGAGACAAAGCAATAAAAGACAAAAACCGAAGAAAATTGGCTAAACCGAAATTGAAATCTAGTGGCACAAAACAAGAAAACCTCATAACTACAACCCAAAATTTTAACCAATGCATATCATCAAACTTTAAAAGTGATAGAAAGAACATTTCGCTGGGATTAAAATTAGGCCGAACTAAAAGGTCAATAAGAATTTATGGTTGTTCTGGAGACTAAGTAAAAAGCCCACAACAAAAACAATTTAGACAAAATCAAATTTTATTTTCCAAAAAGCAGGTGTCATAATCCTACACGATTGAAATGAAACTATTGCTGCGAACTCGAGCTATTCTACAGATTCACCTATTGCTCATTAGCAACTGATGACAACTGCCATTAGGTGATAAAACAGTAACAAGTACAAATACAAAGTTTTGAAAACGAAAAGCGCACAGGTCAAAGAAACAACAGATAAAAAGTGCAACGATTAATTCCTTTACTTTAGGCAAACTTAGCAACCGAAGAGACTTGTCATTAAAGAGAATAAGAGATAAGAAAACATATTAAAAATGAGAAAACGCTCGCAACAAACTATCATAAATGGATGTCTTTCTGGTGATGTTAAAGTAAAGACGGGTGTTCCAAATTTTAAATGGTTATTAAACCGAATAATAATAATGATAATAACACTCAAAACAAATGACCAGAGCAAATAGTGTCTAAATCTTCAAAACAAATAGCAATAATTTCAAACAACTAGTTAGGTTAATTTAGGCCTCAATAGAAACAATGATAATGTCATTATTGATACTAGATGATTAGACAACAGGGATATTATTAAAAAAATGGCAAACATCGAATTTTCATAAATATTTTATGAGAAAGACTAACGTCAAAGTTAAGAAAAGCATTAGCTGCCCGTCAATGAGTTTAGTCAATTTCAAACAGGCGCCATTAGAAAACATAGGTATCATATTAATAGCAATCAAGACAAGAAACACTTAAAACAGCAGTCAAATTGCCCCACGTGAAAAAATTCGCATTCAAAAACCTAAGTTCTTCAAATACCAATTTCTCACTCCACTTTAATGGTGCTTTAAAATCACGCCTCAAACCTACTCAATTATTTGTTCCCTTTACAACTACAGCGTGATTCGAATCACCGTTCTAATTGACTTCTCACTGACGTAACAACCGAAAAATGTGAACAGATCATAAAAAAGACAGCACACCAATACAATCCAAATACTTTGGATTGAAAAAATAGGAGCACTGTAATAGCCGGCTGAGAAGATTCGAAAGGCTACTAACAATATTAAAGCATTGAATATTACTAAGCAGCAGCCAAGAACACAGTTCTTTCGCTGTCGGGTTGAAACAAGAACAGACCAGCGTCTGACAAATTGCAAAGACTCCGACCACGGAAGTATTAACCCCTCGGCTATCAAATCTTGTGAACACTGTTCTTACAGCCGAGTTTTTCTTTGAGTTAAATGATAACATTAATAACCACAAAGGCAAAGTTTTGAAAATAAGCGCACAGGTCAAAGAAACAACAGTTAAAAAGAGCAATAATTAATTCCTTTAATTTAGGCATACTTAGCAACCGCAGAGACTTGTCATTAAAGAGATCAAAAGATAAGAAAACAAATTCGCCATTAAAAACTGGCAAAACCTCAAGAACCCGATATTTCTTGAACAGAATGAAAGTTGAAGTCAAAGAAAGACAGTCACTAATAAGATAAAACGATAAGACAACCAAAAAAACAATAAATACTCAACTTAACACTATTAAAAATTATCTTTCGAATCGCTCGCAACAATTTACCATAAATGGATGTCTTTTTGGTGATGTTAAAGTTAAGACGGGTGTGCCACAAGGGTCAGTTCTTTGTCCTTTACTTTTTTCTTGTTACATGTTGCCTTTAGAAGATAAGCTGAAAGAATTAGAAATAAACTACCATTTCTACGCAGATGATACCGTTCTTTAGTTTGTGTTCGGTTCGACCCTCAGTCAATGCATGTTTGATAATATTTTGACCTCGATTCAACGTTGGTTCAGCAATGCAAAATTGAAATTGAATGCGGATAAGAGTGAGTATATGATTATTCGGAAATGTAAAATGAACTCTGCCACGCGCTTGATTTTTCGATTGTCACCTTCAACACAAACCTCGTCATACCTGAAGCAGCTACACTGGTTGCCAACGCATTATCTTCAAAATCTTATTATATGCGCATCCCTTTGTACATCAGCTCTGAAACTGCCATTATAATTATCGGATTTAATAAAACGAAACACGACGGAAAAACGAATATTTTTTACAATTTACATGTTCCCAAATTTCGCTCTAAATTTGGAAGACGTTCGTTCTCGCATGCCGTCGCTGTTGAGTGGAATAAAATTTCTTTCGAGCTGAAACTTATACCATCTGAAAATTTATTCAGGCGAAAACTCAAAAAATATCTGTTTTAATTTTCCTGCACTGTTGAGATTTTAAATGGTGCTTAAACCAAAAATAAAAATAATAGTAATAGTAATAATAATAACAATAACAATAATAGTAATAATAATAATAATAATAATATAATAATAAAAATAATAATAATAATAATAAAAATAATAATAATACTAATAAAAATAATAATAATAATAATAATAATAATAATAATAATAATAATAATAATAATAATAATAATAATAATAATAATAATAATAATAATAATAATAATAATAATAATAATAATAATAATAATAATAATAATAATAATAATAATAATAATAATAATAATAATAATAATAATAATAATAATAATAATAATAATAATAATAATAATAATAATAATAATAATAATAATAATAATAATAATAATAATAATAATAATAATAATAATAATACTCAAAACATATGACCAGAGCAAATAGTGTCTAAATCTTGAAAACAAATAGCAATAAATTCAAACAACTAGTTTAATTTAGGCATCATTAGAAACATTGATAATGTCATTAATGATACTTAAATGATACTAGATGATTAGACAACAGGGATATTATTTAAAAAAGTAGCAAACATCGAATTTTCATATTTTATGAGAACAACTAACGTCAAAGTTAAAAGAAGCATTAGCTGGCCGTCAATGAGTTCAGTAAATTTCAAATAGGCGCCATTAGAAAACATAGGTATCATATTAATAACACTCAAGACAAGAAACACTAAAAACAGCAGTCAAATTGCCCCACGTGAAAAAAATCGCTTTCAAAAACCTAAGTTCTTCAACCAATTTCTCACTCCACTTTAACGGTACTTTAAAATCACGCCTCAAACCTACTCACTTATTTGTTCCCTTTACAACTCCAGCGTGATTCGAATCACCACTCTAATTGACTTCTCACTGACGTAAAAACCGAAAAAAATTGTGAACAGATCATAAAAAAGACAGCACACCAATACAATCCAAATACTTTGGATTGAAAAAATAGGAGCACTATAATAGCCGGTTGAGAAGATGCGGAAGGCTACTAACAATATTCATGCATTGAATATTACTAAGCAGCAGCCAAGCACACAGTTCTTTCGCTGTCAGGTCGAAACCGGAACAGACCAGCGTCTGACAAATTGCGAAAGACTCCGACCACGGAAGTATTAACCCATCGGCTATCAGATCTTGTGAACACTGTTCTTACAGCCGAGTTGGCTATAGCAACAGACTTAAACTCTGAATGCGCGCAACTCAAATCACTCAAACAATCAAAAAGTCAAGCGTGAAAAAGTCACTCAAGAAGTGAAATCGAAAGAATGTTCTAGAAGGAAACGGTCATGCAAAAATTTTGCATAAAAAAGACACACTTGTTCACAATAATTGCTTCAAATTTCGTTGGAGAGCAATTAACAACAAACTCATAAATCTTTGTAATTAATAGCATCATCTACACCAAATAAAAGCTCAATTACTACAAGTCTGTAGGTTTTTCCAAACCTCCGAGTCTCTCCTTTTATTCCCGATTAGCGTTGTTTCTGTTAGGTCCACGACTAGGATGGTAGACAACAAGAGAATGGGACACTACGTCATACGCAGTCCGATTGTTATACATCATGACCGTGAACACAAGAGGGAAAAAGAACGTCATGGCCATGTTTTTGATTATTGAGCGGATGAGAGCACGTCCATAGCCGAGATTGCGACACCCAGTTACTAATGCCTCTTCCGGACCTAAAACATTCTTAAATTCAATCAATGCTAAGTACATAAACCATGATTCCCAGCTTTCAATTTTCATGGCGGTGAAGCATCAACTACAGGCGATCGAATTGCTCTCGAATGGCTGGAGAGGACGTAATTCCATTGTAGTCTACGTGCTTTAGCGTGGGACGCGGCAGAGGGGATATAAATTTGCTAAAGGAGATTGTCACGCCCTTATTTCGTGCCTCATAGTTACGTGATCTTTTCCTTAAATAAAGCTCTAATTATCCTTAAAAAAGTGCTATAATTTGATTCATAATTAGATAAGTAGGCCATATTTGGTCCGTATTTTACAACTGCGCCCTCTAATTTATTTATACTTATTGAAAACAACCGCAGAATGACAGATTAATGATGAACATATTACGTACAAGAAAGTATTAAAATTTACCTCTAAGTTCGATAAGATGAAATTGTATAATTGGTAAATACTGTAAAAAGAAAACACGTACTTCGTGAAGAAATTACGCTGATAAAGTAGGTGCTAATACGGAAATCCATATGTAACTAACCAACAAAGAAACGTACAGCCGGAAATTCCCTACTTGAAGATCAGTAAATATTTACGAGGGACCAAATCAGCTCGAGGTGCGAAACTGCCAAATCAACAATCACCAGAACACCCGAGAACCAGTCAGACAACCAGTTCAAAATTAATCTGACAATTGCTGATTCCAAACCAAATGAACATTTTTCAATGAAAACCTGTAGCAAAATCTAAAGGTATCTCAAAAGCATTTGAAAAACACCACCGACGTCAAGTACAACTAGAAACTGAGTTCAAAAAAGATACTGGCTGTGAATCCATCAAAAAATATTTTGACAGTGCCATTTGGAAAAAATCAGACTGAATCGGTTTCCAGTTTCAAATCTCAATGCTTTGATCCTTTTAGTTTAAAGATTCAAATTTATATTCATAGATTCATACTCAATCAACTAAAGATCAGTGTAAACACCGGAAACGACAAAATAGGAAATCTTACTCGGAAACGATATAAAACCTAAGCGCTATCATTTACCTTCAAAAGAACACAACAACCTGAAAAGCAACATGGACCAAAACTCACCAGAGCCAATGTTAGACGTGGGTTAGGACTCATATTATCCAATGAACTCTTGAAGTGAAAAACCAACTTTAGAACTTAGTGGAAAAAATAGAACATGAAACTTCGAAAATTTGCCTTGACTCGAGATAGATCCTCCTAGTCCTGAGACGTTACAAAGGAATGAAACATCTGCTCAGCTTATACATGGATATGCACGACATCCTAATGCCACATGCCCTAGAATCCAGGACCCAAAACGACAAACAAACGGAGCATGCGATATCACGTTAAATTCACAATGTAAAATCCTGTTTAAAATGATGAATGGGCAAAGTGAACAGATTTCATGAGGGACTCAGTTTACTGATTTTTACGGCAAATAGCCCACATTCAATCTCCGTTTTCTCGGTAAATGAGCATTTCAGCTCAACGTTATTTAGATATATTAATGTTCTGATGATTATGCGTCGATTGATATAAACAAACGGTCAATATTAGACTTGCTTAAACGTGCAGTTTCCCCTGTAAAAAAAAAACAATTTAAGAAATGCCCCTCCTCATCACTGGGTAAAAACCGGCTGGTCCGGGGCCCTCCCAGCACTACTTCTTTATAAACATTTCGTACCTTTCAAATCAATAAAAAATGAAAATATTACACACAATTAATAGCTGAGAAAACTGTAAAGCAAAAGCTAGACAAGTCAAGAAAACAAACAACTAATGCTGAATGCAGATGCGTCAAACCAATAACCTCTCTTCTTCAACAAAAGCTCCCATTGAAGCTTTAACAATTTCGCGCCTCGAATGCAGAGGATGGAGATCCTTGGGAAAGGGAAGCTGATTTTTGTCCTGAGCTATAACACGTCAGCGTAGCTGTCACCCTTTTGCGCAGATGCAAGTTCCAATGCCAGTTGTTTCACCGCTTTTGAAACCGATGTGCCAGCTCCACCATTGCACGCGAACAAACAAGCTGACAAAACGTTGCTTTGTCAACATCAATTATTCTTTGTTCCTATTTGTTCTTTTTAATAGATTCGTGATACTTGCATCAAAGTATGTTTTGTTAAACCCGGATACCCAAAATCGGTTGGCTTTAATCTCTAATCTTGCATCATCAACTTCGTTGATTTAAGAGCAAAGACATCCCCTTTCAAAGGCTGAAGATGAGGTTCGGTCTCAATATCATGACAAACATCACTTAACAGGTTCACAAAAGAATCGCGAAGTTCACTATGTCTCACGCGGGTGTATCATCATTTCGGTCAATGGAGGCCTTCTGCCACAGTGAATTTTTCACGGCAGGTGCATAACGATGGCATCTTTACTGGGCCCGAACCATAGCGAAGGGCAATGACATCACGAAAATCGCTTCGGGCACGGAAAAAGATACAGGATAAGAAAGTTGAACCGATCGTTCGTATTCTTTAAAACGGGCGTCAGGCTTAAGGATGTTCAGGCCTCCCTCCCCTATTGGCAACGAAAAGATTCCAGTATTTTTGATTGTAGACCGGATTCTTTAGAAGAATTGGTAAAGCTCAACGTTGATTGATTTCTCACATTCTGTTAACAGGTCTTAAAATTAGGGATTGTCACGAGCTAAGAAGTTCAATTTATGCCCAAACCAAGAAGTGAACAATTAATAAATACTTTGAGGGGAAACATTGGCGCGGAAGACCAGCTTTTTCAACAAAGATTTCTCCTCTCATGATCTCTACTAATTTCTCTCTTTTTTGCATTATCAGAACCTATTACACTGCCTAAAACTCTACAACTGTCAACCAATTTCACTTCGTCACGGAAACAAAAATCGGTTCTTTGTTAAGAGAACAGATCTTTCATGACATCAAAACATGTTCTTTGGTAATAGTATGACAATTGATATGATAGCAGGGTCACGTTTTTTCAAATTTTTTTCAGGTTATCAAGAGAGCCGACATGGTTACCATCGTCCGCATACCATTTTTTGAACTGTGAAGCAATCGCCAAGAAGTTCAATTAAGGGTATCATGGCAATCCCATACATTGACGCAACGGGGTCACCTTGGGTTGCACCATCCTGAGAATATTGTTTGTTTGTTAAAAAAAAACAATTTTAATTTTGATGATTCACGATAAATTACATATGGAATAATAGAGGGAGGGCATAATTTTTCGATGTTTCTTAAGGCAAGGTCACGGTTGAGACTATTGAAAGCATTTTTGCGTACTTAGAGGTCTTGGTACCAGTTTACCATGTCAAAATTAATTCTGTGCGTTTACTTTTGTCAATTGAGCGTGAACAAAGGAATCATACCCAGACTGTCTGCACTTGTACATCCAATAACCCTGATGCCCATCAACAGCTTGCCTGGTGTACAGCCTCCGAGATTGTCCCGTCTACCAGCCAGAAACCACATCTCCAGGAAAATAACAGCAAGTTTACGAATTCCACCGATCAAAATGATCTCAATTAGCTCCTGCATCAAGTTATCCTCTTGTAATAAGCCATTTTCTAAGTTCAACAGTTCCAACTGCAACTCGTCAAACGTGTAGCTGAAACTTAGAGTGCTTCGTGCCAGTTTTATTTTGAATACGTGCAAGAGGAGTATATTTGTGATGAAAAACTTTATTCCAAACACATGCCAAACGTTGCTTTGTCAACATCAATTATTCTTTGTTCCTATTTGTTCTTTTTAATAGATTCGTGATACTTGCATCAAAGTATTTTTTGTTAAACCTGGATACCCAAAATCGGTTGGCTTTAATCTCTAATCTTGCATCATCAACTTCGTTGATTTAAGAGCAAAGACATCCCCTTTCAAAGGCTGAAGATGAGGTTCGGTCTCAATATCATGACAAACATCACTTAACAGGTTCACAAAAGAATCGCGAAGTTCACTATGTCTCACGCGGGTGTATCATCATTTCGGTCAATGGAGGCCTTCTGCCACAGTGAATTTTTCACGGCAGGTGCATAACGATGGCATCTTTACTGGGCGCGAACCATAGCGAAGGGCAATGACATCACCAAAATCGCTTCGGGCACGGAAACAGATACAGGATAAGAAAGTTGAACCGATCGTTCGTATTCTTCAAAACAGGCGTCAGGCTTAAGGATGTTCAGGCCTCCCTCCCCTATTGGCAACGAAAAGATTCCAGTATTTTTGATTGTAGACCGGATTCTTTAGAAGAATTGGTAAAGCTCATCGTTGATTGATTTCTCACATTCTGTTAACAGGTCTTAAAATTAGGGATTGTCACGAGCTACGAAGTTCAATTTATGCCCAAACCAAGAAGTGAACAATTAAATTACATATGGATTAATAGACATATGGAATAATAGCCACCTATGGAATATAGCCACCTAAATTACATATGGAATAATAACCACCTTCTGTCCGTTAATCTTCTCGTGTACAGGAGGAGCTGGTCCATCAGCATCAAAAGACATACAGAGATTGGCTTCTAGGATCAGCGATAAGAAAGAAGATTCATATTCGGACGTGATCACGTACATAAGGACAAAATTAAGTTTCGCTCTTTTACGTAGCTCCATACTCTGCCTCCGTGGCGCGCGCTCCATGCGCAGGCGCCCTGCAGTAGAAGCGTCAATAGGAACCATTGTAGAGGAAGGGAGGCTGTTATGCTAAATGCTTGATATTTTTTCTAATCTTGATTCAAAATCACTGCATATTATACTTTAATTGCTACTTACCATATCTATCTTGTTCATAATTCTGATGCTTTATTTTCTTTATCCTTTGCATCTGATGCTTCAATTTTTGACTACTGTCAGAATTTATAAATACACATAGGAGTTGACTTGCTGCCCCCGAGTTGACCGACTACCCTTTTAGGGGAGGGGCTTTCTCTTAATTGACCCTTTTATGGAATAATAGAGGGAGGGCATAATTCTTCGATGTTTCTTAAGGCAAGGTCACGGTTGAGACTATTGAAAGCATTTTTGCGTACTTAGAGGTCTTGGTACCAGTTTACCATGTCAAAATTAATTCTGTGCGTTTACTTTTGTCAATTGAGCGTGAACAAAGGAATCATACCCAGACTGTCTGCACTTGTACATCCAATAACCCTGATGCCCATCAACAGCTTGCCTGGTGTACAGCCTCCGAGATTGTCCCGTCTACCAGCCAGAAACCACATCTCCAGGAAAATAACAGCAAGTTTATGAATTCCACCGATCAAAATGATCTCAATTAGCTCCTGCATCAAGTTATCCTCTTGTAATAAGCCATTTTCTAAGTTCAACAGTTCCAACTGCAACTCGTCAAACGTGTAGCTGAAACTTAGAGTGCTTCGTACCAGTTTTATTTTGAATACGTGCAAGAGGAGTATATTTGTGATGAAAAACTTTATTCCAAACACAATTAAGAAGTCGATAAACTCAGCAATGATTCGAGTGGTAAACGATGGAATGTCGAAAGTAGTGCTAATTTCCGGAACCTGTGGACGTCTTCGCGGTATATTTGATACTTCCGAGTTTGACCCCCGATCACCTGGACCCGTACTCGAAGGCGGAGGAGGAACTTTATTGCCAGTCACCTTCTCGTATGCATTAATCATGTACTTCATTTGATTTTGCTGCCATAGAGCATTGTACACAGAGCACTCATAGTTCCATTGTTGTAGACTAGCTAGAGCATTTTTTCTGTCACTGGCAACTGACATAATTGATATCTAAAGCCAATTTTGCATTTTAAGCCAAAGTAAACTTAAACTGTAATATCGAATTGATTATCAACTAACTTAGGGAGGTCAAACAAAAATTGGAAAAGTTATTGTCTGGCCTGGGAGAAAAAATTAGTTTCACCCAACGCAACAATTTTGTAAACAAATGCTCTAGAAAAGCAAGTAGCGTTGGGTTAGCGTTGACAAACCGATTGGATCAAATATTTGAATGAACTAGCTTTAGCCAAGCGAACACGCTCCTGATATTAGTGAGAGAGAAATACTTGAATTCAATTTGAAGTATAAAAACGATGCGTTTTATAGCAGCCGCTCGAGCGCAATATTTTACATCTTTAGTTAATTGACCGTGGTACTTGTTTAAAATACAAAGTTAGAAGTTAAATTATTAAGTAGATTAATGCAGAAGAAAAGTTTGTTCAAACAAATGAAGGGTCAATAGAGTGGCTAGCAGGTATAATAGGTTTGGTGTTTAATGAATGAATTTAATCCTCACTTTGGTCAGTACCCAATATCGGTTCTATCACCGTGGTAAAATAACCGAGTCCACAAAGATGTCAGTTTCGTTGATATTGCTCGAAGCCCGAGCTTTGTCTATTCAAATGTCTATTTTGATTTCTCTACACCTGCCAAATTTGTGTCAGCCATAAATCAGGCAATAAATTAAATTTTAAGCTAAATCTTTGACTTCAAACCCCAAGTTTTTAGTGCATCTTTTTATATTATCACTTTATGTATCATCACAGTTTAATGTAGTTGAAGATATAGGTACAAGTATAATAGCGAGGTTAGTACTGAAAAAAGATAGTTCTGAAATAGTTCTGAAGGCGAGGGGGGAGCGGTTAGCATATTACTTGCAGGATGTTTACTATATCTGCGCATGCAATTGTTGTTTAAGCCACTGGCCTGTGCATACCATCATGCCTGTGCTGGTGAAATATGAGTATAAATAATAATGTGTACACAATTGTATATTTGTTGTGTATACTCATTTAAGAGTGTAAAAGAAACCGATTTGTCAAATTAAAAATACTTCCGATTTTTAAAACAAACGCTTTCGAACTTTACGTTCATCTTCAGGTTAAAACTGTTTTACAAATTGTTAGAAGATAAAATGAATATGTATTTACACTTGTCTAATACCAAACTTAAAACAATTCTAGGAACTATTCCAAAAGACTCAATCGAAAATTTTTCCTTATGTACAATATTTAGCCTATTTACAACTCAAATTTACATCTGTTATCAATTTATTTTAAAACATTCCTATTCCGGATTTTTCGATTTTGGCCATGTTCTTGTTTTTTTAGGGTTATTCTTGAATTTGCCCTAAATTTAAGTATCCCTCTTGTGGAGGTTTTGCAAATTTCGTTTTCTCATGCACAAAATGTTTTTTGCCCTACGTATCCTCATCTAGTCAAAATTATAATTTGAACTAATATTTTAACGTGAGTTCCCGCCCCCTATATTCATCGCGTGTGTTTAGTGCCGGCTTCAGCTGGCTGATGTATATAGCTTCGATAATCATTAGTTTTTCTACCGTCCAACAGGAATCCAGAATTTTCATTCAATGTCATTCACGGCGCCACGACATTCAACCAGATGTTGACCCACCTGTGAATCTTTCTATTGATGTTCTGTTATACTTGTGGTAACATGCCGGCTTGTTTGCCCAACATAGATGGATCCGCATCCATTAAATTTATTCTCATATACCACGTAGGATTTCAGGTCTCTATCGAAAGATGATTTCAGGGTTGGGAGGCATGATCGTAATTTCCGCGTTGTAAAAACCACTTGCAATTCTCATAGTTTTTTCAATTTGCTTGCAAAGTTTTGAGTAAGAATGCCTCTGTATTGTAGAAAAATAGTTGGTGTATCGGAAGATCTAGTCCTGTTTCTTGATGTTTTTTTGGAATTGTCCTCAATTGGTCTTTACCGCCACTTAGTATCTTTTCTAGAGTCTGGTTCACTATTTTTTAAGAACAATCCTCTGGATATTGATTTTTGGTCAAGCAAGTTTTGTTCTTTTCATGAGCCTGATCGAAGGCAACCAATTAGAGGTTGCAATAAAAACCCTATGAACAGTCCCTTGAATCACTTTTTATATATGCTGAGGCGGTTCACAGCTGTGAAAATTCAGTATTATTCCAGTGTCAGTTGACTTTTGATACCAATGACGTACTCGAAGGCGGAGGAGGAACTTTATCGCCAGTCACCTTCTCGTATGCATTAATCATGTACTTCATTTGATTTTGCTGCCATAGAGCATTATACACAGAGCACTCATAGTTCCATTGCTGTAGACTAGCTAGAGCATTTTTTCTGTCACTGGCAACTGACATAATTGATATCTAAAGCCAATTTTGCATTTTAAGCCAAAGTAAACTTAAACTGTAATATCGAATTGATTATCAACTAACTTAGGGAGGTCAAACAAAAATTGGAAAAGTTATTGTCTGGCCTGGGAGAAAAAATTAGTTTCACCCAACGCAACAATTTTGTAAACAAATGCTCTAGAAAAGCAAGTAGCGTTGGGTTAGCGTTGACACACCGATTGGATCAAATATTTGAATGAACTAGCTTTAGCCAAGCGAACACGCTCCTGAGATTAGTGAGAGAGAAATACTTGAATTCAATTTGAATATGGGAGACAATTTACTGCGTGGTGAAGCGAACTTGCACCCAAATTATTCACCATCTTTGTAAATCTATGAAATTCACACTCGCTAAAACACTAAAACACTGAAAACTTCTCAAAGTAGTTTGCAATTAGCCCTTCTTTAGGTCTTGTTTTCAAGATACTTGACAAAATAAAGAATGTAAAAGAAACCGATTTGTCAAATTAAAATTACTTCCGATACTTAAACAAACTTTTTCGAACTTTACGTTCATCTTCAGGTTGAAACTGTTTTAAAAATTGTTAAAAGATAAAATGAATATGTATGTACACTTGTCTGAGACCACAATTAAAACAATTCTAGGAACTATTCCAAATAACTCAATGGAAAATTTTTCCTTATGTACAATATTTAGCCTATTTACAACTCAAATTTACATCTGTTACCAATTTATTTAAAAACATTCCTTTTGCGGGTTTTTCGATTTTGGCCATTTTCTTGTATTTTTAGAGTTATTCCTGAGTTTGCCCTAAACTTAATTATCCCTCGTGTGGATGTTTTGCAAATTTCGTTTTGTCATGCACAAAATGTTTTTTGCCCTATGTATCCTCATCTAGTCAAAATTATAATTTGAACTAATGTTTTAACGTGATTTCACGCCCCCTATGTTCATCGCGTGTGTTTAGTGCCGGCTTCAGTTTGCTGATGTATGTAGCTTCGATAATCATTAGTTTTTCTACCGTCCGACAGGCGTCCAGAGTTTTCCATTCAATGTCATTCATGGCGCCACGACATTCAACCAGATGTTGACCCACCTGTGAATCCTTCGATTGATGTTCTGATATCCTTGTGGTAACATGCCGGCTTGTTTGCCCAACATAGATGGATCCGCATCCATTAAATTTATTCTCATATACCACGTGGGATTTCAAGTCTCTATCGAAAGATGAATTCAGGGTTGGGAGGCATGATCTTAATTTCCGCGTTTTAAAAACCACTTGCATTTTGCTTAGTTTTTTCAATTTGCTTGCAATGTTTTGAGTAAGGTTGCCTCTGAATTGTAGAAAAATAGTTGGTGTATCGGAAGATCTAGTCCTGTTTTTTGATGCTCTTTTGGTGTTGTTCTCAATTGGTCTTTACCGCCACTTAGTATTTTTTCTAGAGTCTGCTTCACTTTTCTTGAAGAACAACCCTCTGGATATTGATTTTTGGTACAGCAAGTTTTGTTCTTTTCAAGAGCCTGATCGAAGCCAACCAATTAGAGGTTGCAATAAAAACCCTATGAACAGTCCCTTGAATCACTTTTTTTATATGCTGAAGCGGTTCACAGCTGTGAAAAATCATTATTATTTCAGTGTCAGTTGATTTTTGATACCAATGACGGCTGATATTACTTTTGCTGCTCACATTTACTTTAATGTCACAAAAAGCCAAATTCCCTTCCATTTTAACTTTTTCTAAGGTAAATTGCAGGTTATTGTGTAAAAAATTTGCAAACTCGTCCGGGTCACCGCGAACCTAGCAGATAATGTCATCCACATACCTTTTAAGCAATTTCATCTCTTCATTATATCCCACTATCTGTTTGTTGTTGCAATAAGTACAAATCCAAACAACATCCTGCATGTTGGCGTATTCGTCATTCAATATCTTTTGGCATCTTGAATGAAACCAGTTTTTGCATGACTCACATTCTACTCCTCCTCCTCGGAAAGTCACTCTCCGGTTATAGTCTTTAAACTTCCCGTTTTGGTTGGATCTGGAAATATTTTCCTTGAGCTCTGGTTTTTGCATTGATGCCTCAAACAATTTCATCCACACGTTTGCTAGTATTACAGCCATTGATGCACCCATAGCCACACCATCTGATTGTACATATCAAATTCCATTTTATTTTAAATGAACATTGGTCACCGCAAGCTTTAGCAAACTTTTCATGGCGGATCTCGGGATATCTGAAGCTAGGTTGCTTGAATAGAGTTCTCTTAGAGCAATTTCTATAGCCTCCCCAACCGGACCGTTGGTGTACAAACTTTTTACCACTTTTTACCGCAAGAGATACTATCTGCTCGTCATCTTCAAGAGTGAGAGACTCTAAGGCCTTTCTAGCATCTTGCGTGATGGTTTCAATGTTTGCGCCCGGTAATTTTTGGAAAAAGGGTGTCAGAAATCTTTTAAAGTTTTCGTAGCTGCTACCGGGTATCGAAAGAACAGGTCGGAGAGGTGTATCATTTTTATGTACTTTTGCCAGGCCAAAAAGCCTCGCTGGTTGTGAACCTGGTGACCTAAGTCTTTGATAAATTTTCTCACTAAATTTCCCTAGCTTCGATAATTGTTGCAGGCTGTTATAGATCTGTTTTTCATTTTTGATCACAATATCATCTTTTGTTCCATTGATTTTTTGAAATTGATCTGAGTTCAGCACCTCATCAAGTTTTTCCATGTACGTCGACTTCTTCATCACACAGATACCGCAGCCTTTGTCAAATGGTACCGCCAGCAAATCATTGGCTTTTAGGTAATCATGCACTTTTTTGACTCCTCTATCCATTGGGCTTTCACGTACCTTTTTTGCATACTATTTCGCGGACACCTCATTTTCCCAAAGTTTCTCACCCTCAGTGTTATTCTCGCGTAACTCAACTCACGTTCAAGTTTGTCTACGTCTGCAAGGAAGTGCACCTCATTAAAATTGTCCCTCACATGGTGTCTAGGTCCCAATGATAAGATGTCAAGTACAAACTTTGGAAGTTCACGGCCATCCATTATCACAACATTACTATGGGAGCCAATCCGCAGTGGTCCATCCTGTCTATCTGACAGTTTATCAAGTTTTCCATTAAGTCTATTTTGAACCATTGCGGAGTGATTCCTCATTTCACGCCTAATGCTACCAACAACGGATGGCATCAGTTCTGGTCTCACATTCTCCCTAAAATAACACCTATCTGTCTCAAGTTTTCCCCTTGAACACTTAACGGCTTTTCTCCGCACGGTTTATTTCCTGTTTCAGGAGCTTTAATTGAAAACTGTGCTCCGCTTGTTTAGAAAAAATTTCATTTTTAGGAGCGCGAAACCTCAAAAAATCCGGAATTATATCATTGTTAAAGCATTTTTTTAAAACTCAATTCTGTAATTGCAGCTAGTGAACTTATTTAGGGTTTTCAAGTAATCAAGATAAAGTTTGTAACAGTTTGATCTTTTCAAAATATACATGAATCACGTATTTGGTAGCAGCAACCACATACCTCAAAGAAGCTCAAGGACAGGGGGCAATGAAACCTGATTGTTCAGGAGCTCCTCCTCAGTCTGTGTCTGTTGCAACTTCCTTGCCTTGCCTCTCGGTTTCCTCTGCCATTTGTCCCAGTTCTTGCTTCTTCCTTTCTTGAGCAGCCCTCTTAAAATGTACTGATGGCGTAATACTCTCTCCAGGGTCCTAATCTCCAGCCCAGCTTCCTGATGCAGCTGGAAATACTTTCCTGGCTGCGTCTTCCTCTTTCTCTTCGAAATCAGGTGCTTGGTTACGCATAGCACCAGTACCTGAGACTTCAACAGCTCCTGAAAAGTATCCTATGTACCTGTACGTTGACAGTAAACAATAGCGGTCTTTGCTTTGTTCGTTCTAAGAAACGATGTCAATTTCGGAACGCTGCATGTTTGGTTGTTGATTGACCTGTGACATGAAATTGTGTTATTTAATAGGTCGTGCCACACTACCAAGTCTTTCCTCTTGTCCAGATGACCCTTCTGAAGGAGATTCCTTGCGTTTTGAACCAGTTTTTAGAATTTCTGTTGAAAGAGAACCCGGGAACCGATGTAACTTTCCCTAAAAACTGTTTTTCGCCTGAGTATGGGAGACTATTTACTGCGTGGTGAAGCGAACTTGCACCCAAATTATGCACCATCTTTGTAAATCTATGAAATTCACACTCGCTAAAACACTAAAACACTGAAAACTTCTCAAAGTAGTTTGCAATTAGCCCTTCTTTAGGTCTTGTTTTCAAGATACTTGACAAAATAAAGAATGTAAAAGAAACCGATTTGTCAAATTAAAATTACTTCCGATACTTAAACAAACTTTTTCGAACTTTACGTTCATCTTCAGGTTGAAACTGTTTTAAAAATTGTTAAAAGATAAAATAAATATGTATGTACACTTGTCTGAGACCACAATTAAAACAATTCTAGGAACTATTCCAAATAACTCAATGGAAAATTTTTCCTTATGTACAATATTTAGCCTATTTACAACTCAAATTTACATCTGTTACCAATTTATTTAAAAACATTCCTTTTGCGGGTTTTTCGATTTTGGCCATTTTCTTGTATTTTTAGAGTTATTCCTGAGTTTGCCCTAAACTTAATTATCCCTCTTGTGGATGTTTTGCAAATTTCGTTTTGTCATGCACAAAATGTTTTTTGCCCTATGTATCCTCATCTAGTCAAAATTATAATTTGAACTAATATTTTAACGTGATTTCACGCCCCCTATGTTCATCGCGTGTGTTTAGTGCCGGCTTCAGTTTGCTGATGTATGTAGCTTCGATAATCATTAGTTTTTCTACCGTCCGACAGGCGTCCAGAGTTTTCCATTCAATGTCATTCATGGCGCCACGACATTCAACCAGATGTTGACCCACCTGTGAATCCTTCTTTTGATGTTCTGATATCCTTGTGGTAACATGCCGGCTTGTTTGCCCAACATAGATGGATCCGCATCCATTAAATTTATTCTCCTATACCACGTGGGATTTCAGGTCTCTATCGAAAGATGATTTCAGGGTTGGGAGGCATGATCTTAATTTCTGCGTTGTAAAAACCACTTGCAATTCGCATAGTTTTTTCAATTTGATTGCAAAGTGTTGAGTAAGGGTGCCTATGTATTGTAGAAAAATAGTTGGCGTATCATAAGATCTAGTCCTGTTTTTTGATGCTCTTTTGGTGTTGTTCTCAATTGATCTTTACCGCCACTTATTATCCTTTCTAGAAACTGGTTCACTATTGTTGAAGACCAATCCTCTGGATATTGATTTTTGATCCAGCAAGTTTTGTTATTTTCAAGAGCCTGACCGAAGGCCAACCAAATAGAATTTGCATTAAAAACCCTATGAACCGTCCCTTGAATCACATTTTTCTCTGCTGAAGTGGTGCACAGCTGTAGAAATTCAGTTTTATTCCAGTGTCAGTTGGTTTTTGATACCAATGACAGTTGGTATTACTTTTGCTGCTCACATTTACGTTAATGTCAAGAAAAGCCACGTTTGAGAAGCTTAGACGGCAATCGGCACACATCCAGTGTATGCATTTAGCTCCACTTCCCAGTCACATGATTTTGACAAATTACGTTTTATTTGAAAGATTGCTCTCATTGCTTTCCTAACCTAATACGGCAATTTTCATTCCAGCTTAAGTTTTGCTGTATAAGGAGTCCCAAATCATGTTGAGAATTGACTGATTCGAGATCTTTCTCCCCAACTTTTGCCACGGTGCTCCATTTTATGTTAAGTATATGAGATTTTTATGCATTTAGTTTCATTTTGTTGGTCTCAAGCCATTTCTGAATATTTTCTGTTGCCTTATTCATGTCACCTTTGTTGCGTGGTTTTGATTTTGAAAAATCAGCGTAACCGTAGCGTTCAACTTCTTGCATCATTTCGGGCAGGTCATTGATGAACAGGAGAACTAGAAGTGGCCCACGAATTGACCTTTGAGGTACACCGATTGTGACATTTCGGAGGGACGTTCTTGGCCCTTTATTTGAAGAACCTGCTTTTTGTTTGAGAAATAAAACTTTTTTAATCCTATATGTTTCCACCAATTCCAAGAAACATCAATTTTTTAAGCAAGACGACATGCAAAACAGAGTCAAAGGCCTTACCGAAACACCATTGTATTCAAAAATTTTATCCGAAAAACTGATTAATTGAAGTGTGGAAGATCGTCGCTTTCTAAAACCGCACTGACTTGAGTCAAATTTTTTTCAAAAAAGTAGTAAAATTTGTCAAAAGTTAATTTTCAAAAACTTTTGATGTACAGCAAAAGAGACTAACTGGCCGACAAAATGTCACATCAACCTTACTACCTTCCTTAAAGTTTGGCGTTACCTGCTTATTTTCCGTTATGTAGGAAATCATTATTTGTTTATGTCCTGAAGAGTAATTTCACCGATTTAAGCAAAGTATTGCGGCATTTCTTTAAAATGAGGTTCCCAATTCGATCCGATCCTGTGGATTTGTTTAGATTCAGATAACATTAAATATCGCTGTTTTGTTTCTCGCTACATGTCAGTTTATTTTAACTTTCATTAGTATTCGTAGTTGTTACGTTTTCACGCTTGCTAAATACTGAAACGAAATAACGATTGAACAATTCTGCCTTTTCCTTGTCATCGGACATCTCCTCATTATCCTATTTCACTGTTGGTGGTGGTACAAAGCTAGTCCTCTTGTGGCACATCAGATATTCTTGAATCTTATTTAAATTTGTGAC